>NW_023270389.1:32054054-32457409 GCF_011800145.1 Mirounga leonina
TTTTCAACATTCCTCTGGCTATGCGGGGTCTTTTCTGGTTCCATACAAATTTTAGGATTATTTGTTCCATTTCTTTGAAAAAAGTGGATGGTATTTTGATGGGGATTGCATTGAATGTGTAGATTGCTCTAGGTAGCATTGACATCTTCACAATATTTGTTCTTCCAATCCATGAGCATGGAACGTTTTTCCATTTCTTTGTGTCTTCCTCCATTTCTTTCCTGAGTATTTTATAGTTTTCTGAGTACAGATCCTTTGCCTCTTTGGTTAGATTTATTCCTAGATATCTTATGGTTTTGGGTGCAATTGTAAATGGGATCGACTCCTTAATTTCTCTTTCTTCTGTCTTGTTGTTGGTGTATAGGAATGCCACTGACTTTTGTGCATTGATTTTATATCCTGCCACTTTACTGAATTCCTATATGAGTTCTAGCAGTTTTGGGGTGGAGTCTTTGGGGTTTTCCACATAAAGTATCATATCATCTGCAAAGAGTGAGAGTTTGACTTCTTTGCTGATTTGGATGCCTTTTATTTCTTTTTGTTATTTGTTTGCTGTGGCTAGGACTTCTAATACTATGTTGAATAGCAGTGGTGATATTGGACATCCCTGCCACATTACTGACTTTAGGTGGAAAGCTCTCAGTTTTTCCCCATTGAGAATGATATTCGCTGTAGGTTTTTCATAGATGGCTTTTATGATATTGAGGTATGTACCCTCTATCGCTATACTCTGTGAAAAGTTTTGATCAAGAAATTTTATTAAATGCTTTTTCTGCATCTATTGAGAGGATCACATGATTCTTGTTCTTTCTTTTGTTAATGGATTGTATCACGTTGATTGATTTGCGGATGTTGAACCAACCTTGCAGCCCAGGGATAAATCCCACTTGGGCGTGGTGAATAATCCTTTTAATGTACTGTTGGATCCTATTGGCTAGTATTTTGGTGAGAATTTTTGCATCCATGTTCATCAGGGATATTGGTCTGTAATTCTCCTTTTTGATGGGGTCTTTGTCTGGTTTTGGGATCAAGGTAATGGTGGCCTCAAAAAGCGAGTTTGGAAGTTTTCCTTCCATTTCTATTTTTTGGCACAGTTTCAGAAGAATAGGTATTAATTCTTTTTGAAATGTTTGGTAGAATTCCCCTGGGAAGCCATCTGGCCCTGGGCTTTTGTTTGTTGGGAGATATTTGATGACTGCTTCAATTTCCTTAGTGGTTATGGGTCTGTTCAGGTTTTCTATTTCTTCCTGGTTCAGTTTTGGTAGTTGATACATCTCTAGGAATGCATCCATTTCTTCCAGGTTATCTAATTTGCTGGCATAGAGTTGTTCATAATATGTTCTTATAATTGTTTGTATTTCTTTGGTGTTGGTTGTGATCTCTCCTCTTTCATTCATGATTTTGTTGATTTGGGTCATTTCTCTTTTCTTTTTGTTAAGTCTGGCCAGGGGTTTATCAATCTTGTTAATTCTTTCAAAGAACCAGCTCCTAGTTTCGTTGATCTGTTCTACTGTTCTTTTAGTTTCTATTTCATTGATTTCTGCTCGATCTTTATTATTTCTCTTCTCCTGCTGGGTTTAGGCTTTATTTGCTGTTCTTTCTCCAGCTCCTTTAGGTGTAGCATTAGGTTGTGTACTTGAGACCTTTCTTATTTCTTGAGAAAGGCTTGTATTGCTCTATACTTTCCTCTTAGGACTGCCTTTGCTGCATCCCAAAGATTTTGAACTGTTGTGTTTTCATTTTCATTGGTTTCCATGAATTTTTTATTCTTCTTTAATTTCCTGGTTGACCCATTCATTCTTTAGTAGGATGGTCTTTAGCCTCCATGTATTTGAGTTCTTTCCAACTTTCCTCTTGTGATTGAGTTCTAGTTTCAAAGCATTGTGGTCTGAAAATAGGCAGGGAATGATCCCAATCTTTTGGTACCAGTTGAGACCTGATTTATGACCTAGGATGTGATTGATTCTGGAGAATGTTCCATGGGCACTAGAGAAGAATGTGTATTCCGTTGCTTTGGGATGGAATGTTCTGAATATGTCTGTGAAGTCCATTTGGTCCAGTGTGTCATTTAAAGTCTTTATTTCCTTGTTGATCTTTTGCTTAGATGATCTGTCCATTTCAGTGAGGGGGGTGTTAAAGTCCCCCACTATTATTGTATTGTTGTTGATGTGTTTCTTTGCTTTTGTTATTAATTGCCTTATATAACTGGCTGCTCCCATGTTAGGGGCATAGATATTTACAATTGTTAGATCTTCTTGTTGGATAGACCCTTTAAGTAGGATATAGTGTCCTTCCTCATCTCTTATTACAGTCTTTGGTTTAAAATCTAATTTATCTGATACAAGGATTGCCACCCAGCTTTCTTTTGGTGTCCATTAGCATAGTAAATGGTTTTCCACCCCCTCACTTTCAATCTGGGGGTGTCTTTGGGTCTAAAATGAGTCTCTTGCAGACAGCATATCGATGGGTCTTGTTTTTTAATCCAGTCTGATAGCCTGTGTCTTTTGATTGGGGCATTTAGCCCATTTACATTCAGGTAACTATTGAAAGATAGGAATTTAGTGCCATTGTATTGCCTGTAAGGTGACCGTTACTGTATATTATCTGTGTTCCTTTCTGGTCTATGTTGCTTTTAGGGTCTCTCTTTGCTTAGAGGACCCCTTTAAAGATTTCTTGTAGGGCTGGTTTCGTGTTTGCAAATTCCTTTAGTTTTTGTTTGTCCTGGAAGCTTTTGATCTCCCCTTCTATTTTCAGTGACAGCCTAGCTGGATATAGGGTTCTTGGCTGCATATTTTTCTCATTTAGTGCTCTGAATATATCCTGCCAGTCCTTTCTCGCCTGCCAGGTCTCTGTGGATAGGTCTGTTGCCATTCTAATGTTTCTACCATTGTAGGTTACATATCTCTTCTCCTGAGCTGCTTTCAGGATTTTCTTTGTCTCTGAGACTCGTAAGTTTTACTATTAGTTGTTGGGGTGTTGACCTATTTTTATTGATTTTGAGAGGGGTTCTCTGTGCCTCTTGGATTTTGATGCCTGTTTCCTTCCCCAAATTAGGGAAGTTCTCTGCTATAATTTGCTCCATTATACCTTCTGCCCCTCTCTCTCTTTCTTCTTCTTCTGGGATCCCAATTATTCTAATGTTGTTTCGTCTTATGGTATTGCTAATCTCTCGAATTCTGCCCTCGTGATCCAGTAGTTGTTTCTCTCTCTTTTTCTCAGCTTCTTTATTTTCCATCATTTGGTCTTCTATATCACTGATTCTTTCTTCTGCTTCATTTATCCTAGCAGTTAGCACCCCCATATTTGATTGCACCTCATTAATAGCCTTTTTGATTTCGACTTGGTTAGATTTTCACTCTTTTACTTCTCCAGAAAGGATTTCTCTAATAACTTCCATGCTTTTTTCAAGCCCAGCTAGTATCTTAAAAGTGGATGATTCTGAACTCTAGATCCAAATCGTACTAATGTCCGTATTGAGTAGGTCCCTGGCAGTCGGTACTACCTCTTCTTCTTTTTGTTGAGGTGATTTTTTCCGTCTTGTCATTTTGTCCAGAGGGGAATAGATTAATGAGAGAACAAAATGCTAACAGGGTAACAATGTTCCCAGAAAATATACTCTAAACAAATCAGAAAAGACCTGAAGCAGTGGGAAAAGAAAGGGAAAGAGAGAAAAAAGAAAAAGAAAAAAAAAAAAGAAAAAGAAAGAAAAAGAAAAAGAAAAAGATAAAGATAAAAACAAACAAAAACAGAACAAAACAAAACAAAAAAAACAGAATGTGATCAAATATGATCAGGCTGGTGTATAGATCAGTGCCACACACTAGATTTTGGGTGTATTTTGGTCTGTTAGAAGAAAGTGCCTCCCAAAATTTTAAAGAAAGAAAAACTTATATATGTACAAAAATAAGGGTTGATATGATGAAGGGATGGAATATGACTGTAAAGATGGAAATTATAAAAAATTTTATAAAAGGAATTGATAAGAAGTAGTTTGAAAAAAGAAAGAAGAGGATTTAAAAAAAAAAAGGGAGAGAATGTGATCAGGCAGGGGAGTAGAAAAAAAACCATACACTAGAGATTTAGGGTATATTTTGATCTGTTAGAAGAAACTATCTCAAAATTTTAAAGAGAGAACAACTTATATATATATGCCAAAAATATGGGTAACTACTATGAAGGGATAGAATATGACTCTAAAAATGAAAAATAAAAATGTTTTTTTAAAAAGGGATTGATAAGATGTTGCTTGATAAAGGGAAAAAGAAAATTTCAAAAAAAAAAAAGACAGTTAAAAAAAATTAACTTTGAAAGACTAAGGAATCATGTTAAAAAAGCCATGAATTCTATGTTCAGTATTCCCCTAGCACTGGAGTTCTGCTGTTCTCAGTGATCGGTAATCTTCGTCTTGGCTGGCTGTTCTCGCTGATCTTCTGGGGGAGGGGCCTGTTGCCATGGTTTCCAAATGTCTTTGCCGGATGCAGAATTGCCCCTCACTTGCCCGGTCTGGGCTAAGTTCTCTGCTTGGCTTTGCTCTCAGGAGCTTTTGTTCCATGCAAGCTTTCAGTACAGCTTTGGAGGCGGAGAGTGAAAATGGTGGCCTCCCAATCTCCGCCCCGGAGGAGCTGAGAATTCGGGGCCCCGCTCCTCAGTGCGCCCCCAGAGAAAAGCAGTCAGTCACTCCCATCTCCCCGGTCTCCGGCTGCACTCCGTGCTCACCTGGCCTGTGACTGTGCGTTTCTATCTCTGGCACCCGACCCCCGGTGGAGTCTCCAAACCCAGCAGATCCCTGCGGTGCGCTCCCGTACCTCTCCTCCCGGGGGAAGAAGGTGAGTCTCCCCGGATCTGCCACTTGTTGGGTCCCTGCTGGAGGAGCAGTGGCCTGACTGTGCCGCGGATCCCGGTTTATGGCAACCCCGAGCTGAGAGCCCGCGCCTCGGCTCCTTCTCTGCAGCCGGCTTCCCTGCTCCGATACCTGGGAGCTCTGCCGCACTCAGGCACCCCTGGTCTTTCTGTGACCCCGAGGGTCCTGAGACCACACTGTCCCACGAGGGTTCCACCCCCCGCTTAGCCACCGGAGTGACATCCCTCAGCAGAGCCGACTTCTAAAAGTTCCGATTTTGTGCTCCGCGGCTCTACCACTTGCCAGAAGCAGCTGACGGAGGCCCCTCCCCCACCGTCTATCCTCCCGAATCTCGCCTCGGATTCACTTCTCCGCAAGTCCTACCTTCCAGAAAGTGGTCGCTTTTCTTTTCAGAGAGTTGTTGCTATTCTTTTCTTCGATCTCCTGTTGAGTTTGTAGGTGTTCAGAATGGTTTGATCCCTATCCAGCTGAATTCCTGAGAGGAGACGAAATGCAGGTCTCCTACTCCTCTGCCATCTTGCTCCTCATCACAGGTGTACTCTTAATCCCCTTTATCTATTTTACTAATCCCCCCACCCCCCGCCCATCCCACCTCTGGCAGCCACCAGTTTGTTCTCTATGTTTAAGAGACTATGGACTCTGAGAAACAAACTGAGGGTTCTAGAGGGGAAGGGGGTGGGAGGATGGGTTAGCCTGGTGATAGGTATTAAAGAGGGCATGTATTGAATGGAGCACTGGGTGTTATACGCAAACAATGAATCATGGAACACTACATCAAAAACTAATGATGTAATGTATGGTGATTAATATAACATCATAAAAAAAAAACTCAAAAAAAGAGTCTGGGTTTTTTGTTTGTCTCTTTTTTTCTTTGTCATCTGTCTTAAGTTTCACATATGAGTGAAATCATACTTGTCTTTCTCTGACTGACTTATTTCACTTAGCATTATACCCTCTAGATCCACCTAGGTTTTTGCAAATGGCAAGATTGCATTCCTTTTTTAGCTAACTACTATTCCATTGTATATATATGACACTTTTTTATCCATTCATCTGTCAATGGGCACTTGGGCCGCTTTCATATCTTGGCTGCAATAAACATGTGGTGCATATATCTTTTTGAATTAGTATTTTTTGTGTGTGATAAATACCCAGATGTGGAATTACTCATCATATGGTAGTTCTATTTTTAAAATTTTGAGGAACCTCCATACTGTGTTCCACAGTGGCTGCACTAGCTTGAACTCCTGCCAACAGTGCACAAGAGTTCCTTTTTCTCTGCATCCTTGCCAACACTTGTTTCCTGTGTTTTTAATTTAGCCACTGTGACAGGTGTAAGGTGATATCTCATTGTGGTTTAGATTTGTATTTCCCTGACAATGAGTGATGTTAAGGATCATTTCATGTGTCTGTTGGCCATCTGGATGTCTTCTTTGGAAAAATGTCTAGTTGTGTCTTCTGCCCATTTATTAGATTATTTGTTTTTTTTGGTGTTGAGTTATATAACTTCTTTATGTATTTTGATACTAACCCCTTATCACATATGTCATTTGCTAATATCTTCTTCCATTCAGTTAGTTGTCTTTCTGTTTTGTTAATGGTTTCCTTCACTGCACAAAAGCTTTTTATTGGTGTACTCCCAATAGTTTAATTTTGCTTCTCTTTCCTTTGCCAAAGGAGACATATCTAGAAAAATGTTGCTATGGCCAATGCCAGAGATATTATGGTCTGTGCTCTGGGGATTTTATGGTTTCAGGTCTCACATTTAGGTCTCTAATCCATTTGAGTTTATTTTTGTGTATGGTGTAAGAAAGTGGTCCAGTTTCATTCTTCTTCATGTAGCTATCCAGTTTTCTAAGCACCATTTCCAGTTTCCCATTGTATATTCTTGCCTTCTTTGTCATAGATTAATTGATCATATAAGAGTGGATTTATTTCTAAATTTTCTTTTCTATTTCATTGGTTTATGTGTCCATTTTTGTGTCCGTATCATGTTCCTTTGATTACTGCAGTTTTTCAATATATCTTGAAGTCTGGGATTGTGATCCTCCAGTTTTGATCTTCTTTTTCAAGATTGTTTTGCGTATTTGAGGTCTTTTGTGGTTGTGGTTCCATACAAATTTTAGGGTTATTTGGTCTAGTTCTGTGAAAAATGTTGTTGGTATTTTGATAGGGATTGCATTAAATCTGTAAATTGCTTTGGATAGTGTGGGCATTTTAACAATATTTGTTCTCCCAGTCAATGAGCATGGAATATCTTTCCATTTGTTTGTGTCATCTTCAATTACTTTCATCATTGTTTTATAGTTTTCAGAGTACAGATCTTTCACCTCTTTGGTTAGGTTTATTCCTAGGTATCTTGTTATTTTTGGCACAATTGTAAATGAGATTGTTTTCTTAACTTCTCTTTCTGCTACTTCATTATTAGTGTATAGAAATGCAATCGATTTCTGTATATTAATTTTGTAACCTACTACTTTATTGAATTTATTTACCAGTTCTAGTAGTTTTTTGGTGAAGTCTTTAGGGTTTTCTATATATAGTATCATGTCGTCCACAAATAGTAAAAGTTTTACTTCGTCCTTAGCAATTTAGATGCCTTTTATTTCTTTTTCTTATTTGATTGCCATGCCTCAGATTTCCAGTACTATGCTGAATGAAAGTGTGAGAGTGGATGTCCTTCCTTGTCTTGTTCTTGATCTTAGGGGAAAGCTGTTAGTTTTTTTACACTTGAGGATAATGTTAGCTGTGGGTTTTTCATATATTCCCCTTATTCTGTTGAGATATACTCCCTAAGTCTGCTTTATTGAGGGTTTCTATCATGAATGGATGTTGTACTTTGTCATATGCTTTTTCTGCATCTATTCAAATCATCATATGGTTTTTATCCTTTCTCTTGTTGATGTGTTGTAGCACATTGATTGATTTCTGAATATTGAACCATGCGTGCATGCCAGGAATAAATCCCACTTGATCATGGTGAATGATTTTTTTTAAATCTTTGTTATATGCAATTGGTTAATGTTTTGTTGAGGATCTTTGCATCTATGTTCATCAGAGATACTGGTCTGTAGTTTTCTTTTTTGTAGTGACTTTATCTGCTTTTGGTATCAGGGTAATGCTGGCCTCATACAATGAATTTGGAAGCTTACTTTCCTTTTCTATTTTTGTGAGTAGTTTGAGAAGAATAGGTATTAAGTCTTCTTCAATTGTTTGGTAGAATTTACCTATGAAGCTATCTGGTCCTGGACTTTTTGTTGTTTGGGAGTTTCTTTGATTACTGATTTAATTTCAAAGCTAGTAATTGGTCTATTCAAATTTTCTATTTCTTCTGATTCAGTTTTGGAAGGTTATTTGTTTCTAGGAATTTATCCATTTCTTCTAGGTTGTCCAATTTGTTGGCTTATAATTACTCTTAATATTCTCTTATAGTCCTTTGTATTTCTGTGGTGTTGGTTGTTATTTCTCTTCTTTCATTTATGATTTTATTTATTTGAGTCTTCTTTCTCCTTTTTTTTAAATGTGTCTGGCTAAAGTTTTAATTTTGGTGATCTCTTCAAAGAACCATTCTCCTGGTTTCATTGACCTGTTTTATTGTGGCTTTTTTAGTTTCTGTTTCACTTATTTCTGCTCTAATCTTTATTATTTCCTTCCTTCTACTGGTTTGGGGCTGGTTTGTTCCTCTTTTTTCTAGTTCCGTTAGGTATAAAGTTAGGTTGTTTGAGATTTTTCTTGTTTTTTGTTTTTTGGGGTTTTTTTTGAGGTATGCCTGTATTGCTATAAACTTCCCTCTTAGTACAACTTTTGCTGCATCTCAAAGATTTTGGACCATTGTGTATTCATTTCATTCATCTCCATGTATTTTTTTATTTCCTCTTTGACTTCTTGGTTGATTTCTAGTTTCATTAGCATTTAGTAGCATTTTTTTAACCTGCATGTATTTGTGTTCATTCCAGATTTTTTCCTGTGGTTGATTTCTAGTTTTATACCATTGTGGCCAGAAAGGATGCATTGTATGACTTTGATCTTTTGAATTTTTGGAGACTTGCTTTGTGGTCTAATATGTGATCAATGCCAGAGAATATTCTATGTGCACTTACAAAGAATGTGTATTCTGCTCTTTGGGGATGGAATGTTCTGAATATATCAGTTAGATCCATCTGGTCCGATGTATCATTCAAAACCACTGCTACCTTGTAATTTTCTGTTTGAATGATCTTTCCATTGATGTAAGTGGGGTGTTAAAGTCCTCTCCTATTACTCTATTACTATCAATTACTTCCTTTATGTTTGTATTAGCTACTTTATATATTTGGGTGTTCCAATGTTGGGTGCATAATATTTACAATTGTTTTATCTTCTTGTTGTATTGTTCCCTTTATGGTTATATGGTGTCCTTTTTGTCTCTTGTTACAGTTTTTGTTTTAAAGTCTATTTTGTTCAACATGAGTATTATATTACCTTTCTTTCTTTTTCCTTCCATTTGCATGATAAATACTTTTCCATCCCTTCATTTTTTTTCCATTTCACTTTTAATCTGCATTTGTTTTTAGGTCTGAAATGAGTCTCTTGTAGGTAGTATGTCAATTGGTCTTGCTTTTTTATCCATTCCATCACCTTATGTCTTTTTTTTTTTTAAGATTTTATTTATTTGTTTGACAGCGAGAGACAGAGCGAGTGAGGGAACACAAGCAGGTGGGGGTGGGGGTGCTGGGAGAGGGAGAAGCAGGCTTCCCGCTGAGCAGGGAGCCCAATGCGGGGTTCCATCCCATGACCCCTGGGATCATGACCTGAGCCAAAGGCCCAACGACTGCGCCACCCAAGTGCCCCACCTTATGTCTTTTGATTGGAGCATTTAGTCCATTTGCATTCATTTATTTGGTAAGTAAGGTATGTACTTATTTCCATTTTGTTACTTATGTTACGGTTTTGTTTTTTTTTTTAGTTCTTTTCTGTTCTTTTCTTCTTTTGTTCTCTACTCTCTCTGTTTGCTGGCTTTTTTAGTGATATACTGGATTTCTTGCTGTTTATTTTTTGCATATTTATTAGTGGGTTTTGACTTATGGTTACCATTATATTTGTATATAACATCCTATGCATATAGCAGTCTATGTTGTTGATGGTCACTTAAGTTTGAAGTGACTTATTCCTCACCCCCCATGCTTTAGGTATCATACTTAACATGGTGTCGTAACTTACATCGTTTTATTTTGTGAATCTCTTGACAAATTTTGATAGATATCCTTATTTTTACTGCTTTTGTGCTTCCTACCTTTCTTAGTCCTTATGTGTGGTCTTTCCTTTCCACTCACAGAGTCCCCTTTAACATTTCCTGTAGGGCTTATTTAGAGGTCATGAATTCCTTTAACTTTTGTTTGTCTGGGGAACTCTTTTTCTCTCCTTCTATTCTGAATAATAGTCTTGCTGGATAGAATATTCTTGGCTGCAGATTTTTCTCTTTCAGAAATCTAATGTCTACAACTCTTCACAAAAATTTTTTAAAGAAGCTACTAGGTGTTTGCCTTGGTATGGGAATCATTTCTAAATTGCTGATGATGTATACATTTTATAGTATCTCTTCTCTATAATAGAAAGCAAAACCCAATTAATAACAGCCAACATTTATATCACACTTGGTTTGTAAAACACTAACATTTGTATCTTATCATTTGATCTTCATGACAGTTTTATAGAAGATATTATCATTAGCTAATTCCATTAGTTAAAAACTTGATCCCTCCCAGAGGTTCAACAACATAGCCAAATTTTCTTGATTAATGAATTGCAGAACCAAGATTTGACCTATATCTCCTGACACCGAAGTACGTGCTCTTTATATTTTACTGTTAACTTTTGCTTGAGTAAATTATCTTGGTCAAGTTTTTTGATGAATCTGGACCTTATTTCCCTCTACAAAATATAGGGAATATTTAATTTATTTTAAAGGATCTTTCCAGCTCTACATATCATTTGTTTTGTATATTCTTGGTAGATGTGGAGGTGGATACTTTTATTTACCTACTGGGCCAAGTGTAAGTAAAGAGAACTAAACATAATCAGTACCTTATGAAACTGAGTAATTTCCACCTGGTGATTCTTTCCCAGGATTGAATCTAAACCCGAGTTAAAACATTTATCCTAATACCTATATATGGTGAGGTCATAGAAAAATAAAAAAAAAATATGAAGAATTTGAATGAATGCTATGACTGTTTCCTTTGGAAATCATTTAATTTAGTAAAAAAAGTTTAAAATGTTAAATTATTAATGCAATAAATATTCAAATGGTGATGTACATACATTTACATTTCAATACCAAGAAAGAGGATCTGAAAAGCATAGATCAAAAACTATATTTAATAGTTTTTATATTTCTCCAATTGTATTTTTGATTCAGCTAATTTAATGCAATAATTACAACAATTCTCTGAATGTATTAATACTTTTTTTTAAAAGATTTTATTTATTTATTTATGAGAGAGAGAGAGAGAATGAGCTGGGCGACGGGCAGCTGGGGAGGGAGGGGGGAAAGAATCTGAAGCAGATTCTGTGCTGAGGGTAGAGCCTGATATAAGGCTCGACCCCATGACCCTGAGATCATAACCTGAGCTAAAATCAAGAGTCGGATGCTTAACCAACTGAGCCCACCCAGGCACCCCGGAATGTATTAATACTTCTTAATAATATTGCAAAGTCAAAAAGCATGGGTTCAGGTCTTGATATTTCCACTATAGCTGAGTGATCTTGAGCAAGTTATTTAGTATCATTGTGATTCAGTTCCCTTGGCTGTAAAGTATAGTACCTCTCAGGTTATTGTGAAGATTAAATGACATTACATACAGATCACTTAGTACTGTGCCAAATACATAAGTACGACATAAGTAATACGGTATTATTAACAAGCATACTATATTGCTACTGTTATTATTACATAGGGCAAAATCTTAAAGCCTGTACGATCTTCATAACTCCCATAGACCTTTGGTCATCCAATCTAGAGTGAATTTTATGGGGTTTTCCCCCCAAACTTTGATTAAACCACAAGGAAAGGGCCTTGAGACAAACCTCATTATTCTTTTCCCTTAAGTAAGAGGAAAGCCACAAGTTTAAAGAGAAAACAGCAGAAGCTAGGCTTGTGTCTGAGCAGAGAGGAAATGCCAGAAAATAAAGTTTATGAGTTCCTTTATAGAAAATGACTGTGTCATACTTATTCTTTACTGCCAAGCCATGATACTAATCTCATAAAATACTTTTTAATTTATTTGACCTCAAGAAAAGTATGCCATAGTATTCTTCCTGGTTATAAAAAAGGGAAATATAACCTGGCATGAATTAAAACATTTTAAATAATTGACAACTTAAAAGTAGGTCACAAACTATTAACCTGAGTAGAACAATTTGTACAATAAATTTTGAACTACAGGTAGAAATGATCTTTAAGATAATTATGGTATAAAAAATAAGTAAACCTATATTACTAGCTTAATAAAATATTAAAAATTAATATAGTCTGAAAAGATCATTGATGACCTCATGGTAGAGTCACATCTGTTGAGTAAGTCAGGGGCCTGGTGTTGACGAGATTAAAAGATAAAACGGGCTCTTAAAACCTATCAAAATCTATTAACTGTTAATACAATTAAATACAGTTGCATATAACAGAAAAGTTCAAAATAGAGGCTTAGAGGCGACAGAATTCCTTCCGTCTTGCTCTGTCGTTCTGTCATTCATCTTGCCCCAAGGTTCAAAGTGGCTGCTTAAGCTCCAGTTGCCTTCGTGCCAGTGTTGCAGGGAGTAGGAAAGAGTAAGGAGGACTACGTATTATAAGACACAGAACTCATTTTTTAAGGAGACTCCCTGGATATCCTACACAACACTTACATAACACTTCATTACCCACTTAGTTGTGCAGCCATGCATCTCTGAGACTGCATGAGATTTGGCAATGCCACATCTTTTACTGAGTGACATGTGCCAACACAATCCTGCTTTTCTGTTACTGACAGGGAAGATGGGCTGCCAAGGTAGGCAATTAAGAGTCTGTACCACAAGACAATTTATCTAAATCATATTTAACAGGAGTTCTAACAGTGTAGGCCAAGTAAAAAAAAAAAAAAACACACAACATTTGACTGATATTTTTGAGATAGTAACCCCACAATGGAAAGTGCCTATCTGCAAGTATCTAAAATAAAAATCAAGACATTACTATCGAAGTAGCAGTGGTTGGCACCAATTAATTTCACATAGTTATTAAACAGTGATTAAGACTGGGCCATGGATTTAAGCCACCTATGTTGAGTCCTGGTACTAACTGAATCAACTTGGGCAAATCACTTGACACCTTAGATTCCTCATCTGTGAAATGGGGAAATGGTGCTTATTTGTTGAAATTGTTATGAGAATTAAGTAAGTTAAAAATGGAAAGTTAATTAATGTAGAACTCTGCCTGACACCTAGCTGGTGTTCAATAAATATTGGTTGTTATTATAATTCATACTTTATTAGTATTACATGTAAGGCACACATTATCTAATAGCCTTCATACGATGTGAAAACATTTTCAATTAAATGTATTAGTAGTATGTCTATTAAATTTATATTTAATTTTAGACCACACATTATTACTGCATGTAAAATCTAATAACAGGAAAGTGATTTATATTTTGTAGAGAATTTTAATGAACCCTTAGACGGCTGGGGAAAACAACTGCAAAAATCATAATAATATATGCAGGATTGTATTTTTCCTTATTATGAATTATTAGCATATACTCTTGCAGTGTTAATAACCAAGAAAGTCATAATAGTATCCAAAAAAGAGAATAAAAGAATAAATACACTCAGCTTATAAATCATTTGATTCTAATAAATCACAAATATATTGTAGAATAAAGCCCAGATTCCTATTAGTGAAATTTCACTTATTTAAAGTTTCATGAAATCTACTCAGCATTCTACATTAGTGTCTTGGAAATAATCAGCTCTTTCATAATATTTATAAAGTAACACTCATTTAAGGAACTGTGGAAATCTTGATACACTGACAAATTGCACCCTCCAGTGGAAAAAAAATCTTTATCCTTTAAAACTTAGTGTGTTTCTGCATTATGAGTTTGTTTATTCAAATGTGTTTGTACCTAAAATTTTTTAATGCAATTATGTTTTATGACCTTCAGCAATGTATATCAACCACTTTTCATTTCCTCTGGGTCCCCAGGAAGTTGCTCTGAGTTTCAGAGTCTGTTATGTAAATAGTACATTAAATGTTGGGAAAGTAAAAGAACTTGAAAAGGAAAATTTAAAAAGAAAAGTAAAAGATAAGATTGGCCCATAAATTAAATATTTTCTAGAAGAGTATCCTTGACTATGTATTTAAAACAGAATTATTTTAGATATACCATATCATCAGGCAAAGGTTTTCTACTTCAAAATGTATATTATTTTTTTCAATGTAGAAAATAAAAATTACTGTTAGTAAAATTATTAGTTTTTACAAAGGACTGGAAGACTGATCACGTCTCTATGTTTTTCACTCTAGTCCGAGAAGCATAAAAGCTGACACTAACAGGATGTAAGAGATGTTTTGAACCCTGATCAGTTTGACTCCAAAGCTGAACTCATTCCACTATACTCTGTGTCAATTCTATGGTTATTGACCCCTTGCACTATCTTCTTCTGTTGCTTATGAATCGGGGGCACACGATCAAAATCAGCCACAAGTATCACCTAAAACTGAGGTCCTTTTCTTAACTGTCATCTATCCTTGAAATCCCTTCCCTCCTGGGTGGGAAGGGGATGGAGGATGGGCAAAATGGGAGAAGAGGAGTGGGATATATAGGCTTCCAGTTATTAGAATGATTAAGTCAGGGAGACAAAAGGGAATATAGTCAACGATATTGTAAGAGTGTCATATGGTGACAGATGGTTGCTACACTTGTGAGCACAGCATAACATAAACTTAACCAATCACTATGTTGTACACCTGAAACTAATGTGACATTGTGTGTCAACCATACTTCAATTAAAAAAAAAAAAATTCCTCCCTCCTTGGCTTTCCTCTCTCTACTGCAACACGATCTCTGAAAATCTCTTCTCTTTCCATAATTCTTCTCTAGCCTTCATCTTACACACCTTACACACTCCAGGCAAAAAAAAAAAAAGTCTGATAATCCAACTTTTAACCTCAACATGCTCTTTAGAGGATTTACAGGTCTCTTACTTGCAGAGAGTGATGCTAGGAAATAACATTTTCTCTCTGTGTTACTACTCTGCCAAACAAACATTTGGTGTCCTTCACAAATCAACCTAAATCTTTCTCTGAAAAGAAAGCAAACACAGTATTTATCTCTGTTACCTAAAGCTCTTATAGTCCATGGTCATAGGGTAGTTCTATTTCTAACTTTTTGAGGAACCTCCATACTGTTTTCCAGAGTGACTGTGCCAGTTTGCATTCCCACCAACAGTGTAAGAAGGTTCCCCTTTCTCTGCACCCTTGCCAACATCTGTTGTTTCTTGTGTTGTTAATATTAGTGATTCTGACAGGTGTAAGGTGATATCTCATTGTAGTTGTGATTTGTATTTCCCTGACTATGAGTGATGTTGAGCATATCTTTTCATGTGTCTGTTGGCCATCTGGATGTCTTCTTTGGAAAAGTGTCTATTCATGTCCTCTGTTCATTTCTTAACCGGATTATTTGCTTTTAGGTGTTGAGTTTATAGATTTTGGATATTAACCCTTTATCAGATATGTCATTTGTAATATAGCTTGAATTCCAGAATTGTGATGCCTTGAGCTTTGCTTTTCTTCTTCAAGATTGCTTTGGTTAGTCTAGGTCTTTCTGTTCCACACAGATTTTAGGATTGTTTGTTCTAGCTCTGTGAAAAACACCGGTGGTATTTTGATAGGGATTGCATTAAATGTGTAGATCACTTTGGGTGGTATAGACATTTTTAAAATATCTGTTCTTTTAGTCCATGAATATGGAATATTTTTCCATGTCCTTGTGTCATCTTCACTTTCTTTCATAAGTGTTCTATAGTTTTCAGAGTATGGATCTTTTACCTCTTTGGTTAGGTTTATTCCCAGGTACCTTGGGTTTTGGTGCAATTGTAAATGGAAACAATTCCTTGATTTCTCTTTTTGCTGGTTCATTATTGGTGTATAGAAATGCAACAGTTTTCTGTACATTGATTTTGTATCCTGCAACTTTACTGAATATGTGTATCAGTTCTAGCACAGTTTTGGCAGTCTTTCAGGTTTTCTACATAGAATATCATGTCATCTCTGAAGAGTGAAAGTGACTTTTTCTTTGCCAATTTGGATGCCTTTTATTTCTTTTTGTTGTCTGATTGCTGAGGCTAGGACTTCCAGTACTATGTTAAACAACAGTGGTGAGTGTGGACTTCCCTGTCTTGTTTCTGACCACAGAGGAAAAGCTCTCAGTCTTTCCCCATAGAGGATTATATTAGTTGTGGGTCTTTTGTATATGGCCTTTATGATGTTGAGGTATGTTCTCTTTAACCTTCTTTGTTGAGGGTTTTTATCAAGAATGGATGCTGTACTCTGCCAAATGCGTTTTCTGCATCTATGGAGAGGATCATATGGTTCTTATCCTTTCTTTTATTAATATGGTGCATCATGTTGATTGATTTGTGAATATTGAACCACCATTGCAACCCAGGAATAAGTCCCACTTGATTGTGGTGAATGATTCTTTTAGTGTACTGTTGGATTCTATTTGCCAGTATTTTGCTGAGAATTTTTGCATCCATGTTCATCAGGAATATTGGCCTGTAATTCTCTTCTTTAGTGGGGTCTTTATCTGGTTTCAGAATCAAGGTAATGCTGGCCTCGTAGAATGAGTTTGGAAGTTTTCCTTCCATTTCTATTTTTTGGAACAGTTTGAGAAGAATAGGTATTAATTATTCTTTAAATGTTTGGTAGAATTCCTCTGGGAAACCATCTGGCCCTGGACTTTCCTTTGTTGGGAGATTTTTGATTAGTGATTCAATTTCTTTGCTGGTTATCAGTCTGTTTAAGTTTTCTTTCCTGTTTCAGTTTTTTTTTTTTTTTAAGTCAATCAGAGAAAGACATGTATCATATGATCTCACTGATATGAGGAATTCTTAATCTCAGGAAACAAACTGAGGGTTCCTGTTTCAGTTTTGCTAGTTTATATGTTCCTAAGAATTTATCCATTTCTTCCAGAATGCCCAATTTGTTGACATACAGTTTTTCATAATATTCTAATTGTTTGTATTTCTTTGGTGTTGGTTGTAATCTCTCCTCTTTCATTCATGATTTTATTTATTTGGATCTTTCTCTTTTCTTTTTGATAAGTCTGGCTAGGGGGTTATAAATTTTATTAATTCAAAGAACCAGCTCCTAGTTTCATTGATCTGTTCTACTGTTTTTTTGTTTGCTTCTACATCATTCACTTCTGCTCTCTGTTCTGCTCCATTCTTTATTATTTCCCTTCTTCTGCTGGCTTTAGGCTTCACTTCTTGTTCTTTTTCTAGCTCCTTTGGGTGTAAGGTTACATTGCATATTTGAGACTTTTCTTGCTTCTTGAGGTAGGCCTGTATTGCTCCATGGACTTCCCTCTTATGACAACTTTTGCTTCCTTCCAAAGGTTTTAGACCATTGTGTTCTCATTTTCATTTGCTTCCATGTATTTTTTCTTTTTTTCTTTAATTTCCTGGTTAACTCATTCATTCTTTAGTAGGATTTTTTTTAAAATTTTATTTTATTATGTTATGTTAGTCACCATACATTACATCATTAGTTTTTGATGTAGTCTTCCATGATTCATTGTGCATAACACCCAGTGCAGTAGGATGTTTTTTAACTGCCGTGTATTTGTGGTCTTTCCAAATATTTTCTTGCAGTTGACTTCAAGTTTCATAGTGTGTGGTTGGAAAGTACAGTCTTCTTGTATTTATTGGGGCCTGATTTGTGACCCAGTATGTGATCTAACCTGGAGAATGTGCCTCGAAAAGAATGTGTATTTTGCTTTAGGATGAAATGTTCTGAATAGATCTGTTAAGTTCATTTGGTCCAGGGTGTCATTCAAAGCCATTTTTCCTTGTTGATTTTCTGCTTAGATGATCTGCCCATCGCTGTGAGTGATTGTTAAGGTCCTCTATTATTATTGTATTATTATCAATGAGTTTCTTTATGTTTGTTATTAATTGTTTTATATATTTGGGTTCCCCCAACTTAAGGGCATATTTACAATTATTAGATCTTGACGGATAGACCCCTTTATTATGATATAGTGCCCTTCTTCATCTCTTGTTAGTCTTTGGTTTAAAATCTACTTTTTCTGATAAAAGTATGGCTGCTCCAGCTTTCTTTTGACATCAGTTAGCATGATAAATGGTTCTCCATTCCCTCACTTTCAATCTGCTGGTGTCTTTAGATCTAAAATGAGTCTCCTGTAGGCAGCATATAGATGGGTCTTATTTTTTCTCCATTCTGGCACCCTATATTTTTTCATTGGAGCATTTAGTCCATTTGCATTCAGAGTAATTATTGATCCATATGAATTTAGTGCCATGTTATTACTTGTTTTGTCATTGTTTCTGGAGATTTTCTCTGTTCCTTTCTAGTCATTGTTGCTTTTGGTATTTCCTTCCCAAATATTCCTTCCTCTTCAATTTTTTGTAATAGTTTGAGAAGTATAAGTATTACTCTTATTTAGATGTTTGGTATAATTCACATGTGAAGCCATTTGGTCCTGGACTTTGTTTGTGGGTAATTTTTTTTTTGCTGATTCAATTTCATTAATGGTAATCAGTCTGTTCAGATTTTCTATTTCTTTCTTTCTCAGTCTTGGAAGATTATATATTTCTAGGAATTATCCATTTTTTCTAGGCTGTCCCATTTGTTGACATATAATTATAGTCTCTTTGTATATCTGTGGTATTAGTTGTAACTTCTTCTCTTTCATTTCTGATTTTGTTTGGGCCCTCTCCTTTTTTCTTGATGAGTCTTGCTAAAGGTTTCTCAATTTTGTTTTTCTTTTCAAAGAACTAGCTCTTAGTTCTATTGATCTTTGGGGTGTGTGTGTGTGTGTGTGTGTGTGTGTGTTGTAAGTCTCCATTTCATTTATTTCTGCTCTAATCTTTCATATCTCCTTCCTTCTATGAACTTTGGGCTTTGTTGTTCTTTTCCTATTTCCCTTAGGGGTAAGATTACATTGTTTATTTGAGATTTTTCTTGTTTCCAGAAGTAGGTCTAGATTGCTATAAATTCCCCTCTTAGCACTGTTTTTGCTACATCCCATTGATTTTGGAACATTGCATTCTCATTTTCATTTGTCTCAAGGTATTTTTTTTTATTTCCCCTTTGATTTCTTTGTTGGCTTATTGGTTATTTTACAACGTGTTGTTTAGCCTCCGTGTGTTTGTGGGGGTTTTTTTCCAATTTTTTTTCTTGTAATTGTTTTCTAGTTTCATAGTGTTTTGGTTGGAAAAGATGCTTGATGTGGCTTCAGTCTTCTTAAATTTATTGAATCTTGTTTTGTGAGCTAACATGGGATCTGTCCCGGAGAATGTTCCATGTGCACTTGAGAAGAACGTGTATTCTGCTGCTCTTGGATGGAATGTTCTGTATGTGTCTGTTAAGTTCATCTGGTCTAATATATAATTTAAGTTTAATGTTTCCCTGATGAACACAGATGCAAAAATTCTCAACAACATATTGAAAAACCAAATTCAACAGTACATTAAGAGGGTCATACACCATGATCAAATGGGATGTATTCCAGGAATGCAAAGGTAGTTGAATATCTGCAAATCAGTATTATGATACACCACATTAACGAAAGGAAGGTTAAAATTGTATGATTACCTCAATAAATGAAGAAAAGCACTTGACAAAATTTGATATCCATTCATGAAAAAAACTCTGAACAAACTGGCTATATAGGAAATGTACCTCAACAGAATAAGGCAAGCCCACATCTAGCATGACAAGCCCACAGCTAATATAGTTAATGTGGAAAGCTGAAGATTTTCCTTTAAGACCAGGAATAAGACAAGGATGTTCCATTTTTGCCACTTTTAGTATTGGAAGACTTAGCCAGAGTAATGAGGCAAGTAAAGGAAATAAAAGCATCCAAATCAAAAGAAAGAAGTAAAATTGTCTTTATTTGCAGATGATATGATATTATATGTAGAAAATCTTAAAGCTTCCACCAAAAAGCTATTATTAGAACTAATAAACTAATTCAGTAATTGTAGGATACAAAATCAACATACAAAAATCAGTTGCACTTCTATATACCAACAACAAATTATCCAAAAAAAGAAGAAATTATAGGGGCGCCTGGGTGGCTCAGTCAGTTAAGCATCTGTCTCTGACTCAGGACATGATCTCAAAGTCCTGGAATTGATCCCCGTGTTGGGGGTCCCTGCTTAGCAGGAAGTCTGCTTCTCCCTCTCCCTCTGCCCCTCCCCCCACTCATGCACTCTCTCTCTCTCTCTCTAAAATAAATAAGTAAAGCCTTTTAAAAAAAAAGAAGAAATTATAAAAACAATTTGATTTATAATAGCATCAAAATAAAATACTTAAACATAAATTTAGTCAAGGAGGTGAAACATCTATGCATGGAACATTGTTAAGATTTTGATGAAAAAAGGTAAAGAGTACACAAACAAATGGAAAGATATTCTGTGTTTGTGGGCTGAAAAATTAATAGTGTTAAAATGTTCATACTATGCAAAGCAATCTACAGATTCAGTGCATCCTATCAACATTCCAAAGGCATTTTTCACAGAAATTTCTTTAAAAAGTCCTAAAATTTGTATGGAGTCAAAAAGACTCCCAAGTAGCCAAAAAAATCTTGAGAAAAAAACAAAGCTGGAGGCATCACACTTACTGATTTCAAGCTATGTTACTAAAGCTATACCAGTCAAAACAGTATAGTATTGGCATAAAAACAGCATAAAAACATAATGAATGGAGCAGAAAAAGGAACCCAGAAAGAAACCCATGCATATATGGTCAGTTAATTTTTTTACAAAGGAGTCAAGAATATACAATGGGGAAAGAATTGTCTCTTCAATAATAGTTTTGGGGCGCCTGGGTGGCTCAGTTGGTTAAGCGACTGCCTTCAGCTCAGGTCATGATCCTGGAGTCCCTGGATCGAGTCCCGCATCGGGCTCCCTGCTCGGCGGGGAGTCTGCTTCTCCCTCTGACCCTCCCCCCTCTCATGTGCTCTCTCTCTCCTCTCATCCTCTCTCTCAAATAAATAAATAAATAAATAATCTTTAAAAAAAAATAATAGTTTTGGGAAAACTGGAAAACCACATGAAAAGAATGAAACTGGACCCCAGTTTTACACCATACACAAAAAATCAATTCAAAATGGATTAAAGACTTGAATAGTAAGACCTGAAGCCATAAAACTTCTAGAAGAAAATATAGAGGGTAAGCTTTTTGACGTTAGTCATGGTAATGATTTTTTTGCATTTGACAACAAAAACAAAAATTAACAAGTGGAACTACATCAAACTAAAAAGCTCCTACACAACAAAGGAAACATTCAGCAAAATGAGCAGGCAACCTTCAGAGAAGTATTTGCAAACCACATATCCAATAAGGGGTCAATGTCTAAAATATTCAAGGAACTAATACAACTCACTAGCAAAAAACCAACCCAATTTAAAAATGGACAAAGGACCTAAATAAACATTTTTACAAAGAAGACATACAAATGGCTAATGAGTATATGAAAAGGTGCTCAACATCACTAATCCTCAGGGATATGCAAATCAAAATCATGAGATATTGCCTCATACCTGTAGGATGTTTATTATTGAAAAGACAAGAGATAGATGCTGCTGAGGATGTGGAGAAAAGGAAACACTTGCATAGTAGTGGTGGAAATGTAAACAGGTATACCCACTACAGAAAATAGTATGGAGGTTCCTTAAATTCACAACAGAACTACCATATAATCTAGCAATCTCAATTCTGGGAATATATCCAAAGGAAATAAAACCATTGTCTAAAGAAACATATGCACTCCCAAGTTTGTTACAGCATTATTCATAATAGCCAAGCTATGAAAACAACTTGAGGCATGTAGACAAAAGAATGGATAAAAAACATGATATATATGTTATATATATAATGGAATATAATTCAGCCTAAAAAAAAAAAAAGGAAGTCCTGCCTTTTGCAACAACATGGAGGGCATTAGGCTAAATGAAATAAGCCAGAAAAAGACAGATACTGAATGGTGTCATTTACATGTGGTAATCAAAACAAACAAATAAAAAAACAACCCTTGAAGTTATAGAAACGGAGAGTAGAAAAGTGGTTGCTAGAGGCTCAGAGGTTAGGGGAAATAGGGAGAGATTAGTAAAGGATACAAATTTTCAGTTATTAGATGAATAAGGTCTAAGAACCTAATGGATAGCATGGTGACTATAGTTGGTAACGCTGTATTGAATAATTGAAATTTGCTAAAAGGGTAGGACTTAAATATTCTCACAAAAGAAGTAAATATATGAGGTGATGGATGTGTTCATTAACTCAATGGTTGGAATCCTTCCACAATGTACGTGTATATCAAATCATCATGTTATACACTTTAAATCTTACAACTTATCAGTTATACCTTAATAAAGTTGGAAACAAATTATTTTTCCCTCTACTTAGCAGAGAACTCTCTAAGACTACATGAAGTTTTTGTAGACGTGATGTTTTTCTGATAAGATGATAAACCTTTCTTATTCCTTGCCCAACACATGTGATAAGGCTCTGACTTTGGAGTCCAAAGTCTGTATGAGTCCACAAGTACTATGACATTATCTGACACTTTTTCTTTATGGTAATTAAAAAAATTTTTTTATTATAAAAACACATTTACAATAGAAGAGTTGAAATGTTTTGTTTTGTTTTGTTTCTTAATTAAAGAAAAGAAAATCTGATGCACCTGGGTGGCTCAGTCAGTTGTGTCCAACTCTTGATTTCGGCTCACGTCATGATGTCAGGGTTGTGGAATCAAGTCCCGGGTCGGGCTCTGAGGTCAGTGGGGAGTCTGCTTGAGATTCTCTCTCTCCCTCTCCCTCTGGTCACTCTCTCTCTCAAATAAATAAATAAATCTTAAAAAAAAAAAACAAAAAAGAAAGGTAAATCTTACATCACCCCACCACCCAGAGAAGATTTCTTTTTTTTTTTTTTTTAAGATTTTATTTTATTTTTTTGACAGAGAGAGACACAGCAAGAGAGGGAACACAAGCAGGGGGAGTGGGAGAGAGAGAAGCAGGCTTCCCGCGGAGCAAGGAGCCTGATGCGGGGCTCGATCCCAGGACCCTGGGATCATGACCTGAGCCGAAGGCAGACACTTAACGACTGAACCACCCAGGTGCCCCCCAGAGAAGATTTCTATTAATATTTTGGTGCAATGTCTTCCAGTCTTCACTCAGTATAGTTCTTTTCTAAACATGTGACCGTACCATACAAACAAAAAGTACTTTTTTACACGTAAAAATTATTACTTGCTATTACAATTACAAAAATGAATATACCATTTTTATTGAGATATAATTTATATACCATTTAGGTTACCCTTTTAAAGTGTATAATTCAGTGAGTCTCAGGATATTTGTAAAGTTGTACAACTATTACCGCCATCTAGTTTTAGAACAGTTTCATCACCCCAAAAAGAAACCTGTACCCATTAGCAGTCATTCCCCATTTGCCGCTCTCCCTAGCCCCTAACAACTACTAATCTTTGTCTTTGTGAACTCCCCTGTATATTTCATTTAAACAGAATCATAGAATATGTGCTCATCTGTGTTCCACTTCTTTCACTTAGCATATTTTTTCAAGGTTCATCCACGTTGTACCATGTGTCAGTACTTTATTCCTTTTTATGACAGAATAATACTTAATGTATGACTATACCCCATTGTGTTTATCCATTTATCAGCTAATAGCCATTGGGTTTTTACCACTTTTTGGCAATTATGAAAAATGCTGCTATGAATATTCATGCACAAATTCTTGTGTGGACATGAGTTTTCAGTTCTCCTATGAGTGGAACTGCTGAGTCATATGGTAACTTCATGTTGAACTTTTTGAGGAACTGACATTTGAGAATGTTTTCCAAAGTGGGTGCCCCATTGTATGTTTCTACCAGCTATGTACCAGTGCTCCAACTTCTCCACATCCTTGCCAATGTGTGTTGTTATCAGTCTTTTTAATGAAGGCCATCTTAGTGGGTGTGAAGTCGTAAGTACCTAATTATAGTTTTGATTTGCATTTCCATAAAGACTATGCTGTTGATCATCTTTTCATGTGCTTCTTGGCCTTTACCTTCTTAACAGAAATGTCTATTCAAATCCAATGCTTTTTAAAGTTGCATTACTGTGCTTTATTTTTGATTCATAAGTTTTACAATATATTCTTTATGCCAGATCCTTATCAAATTTATGATATACAAATATTTTCTCCTTTTCTGGGGTGCTCTTTTCAGTTTCTTGATAGTGTCTTTTCCTTTGGTCCTTTTACAAGATGGAGGGCTTGAGTGTCACTTTCCAACTATGCTTTTCTTATTTCCTCTAAATCTTCTCTATTGTTCTCTATTGATAGAGACTAAAGAGAGCCAGCCTGCAAAGCTGAGTTCTAGCCCCAGCATCACAATGCAGAGTATTGAAGGGTGGACTTGAAGTCAGTAGACAACAGCTTAATAAATGGCACGTAGGAAAGTAAATCTTCTTAGGGGTTTATCAATTGCATGTTTTTTTGTTTTTTACCAGAAAAAAATTTTTTTCATTGAGCCTATCTATTAAATGGCTGTTTTCCATTTCATTGATACCTGTTCTTTGTTGTTTCCAGCCTTGTAATCTCTGAAATTTTTTTTTGGTAATTTCTTAAAATGTATAGCTCAAGTACTTTCAGCTTTTTTTTTCATTTCTAGTGTATGCATTTAAAGTTAAAATTGCAAAAAAAAAAAGTTAAAATTGCCCTCTAAATATGATTTTAGCTCTATATCACTTGTTTTGATATGTATTTTTCAATTATTATTCAGTTCAAAAATATTTTCTAATTTTCCTTGTGATTATTTTCTTTAATTGATAAGCTATTTACTCATGGGCTACCCATGTATTAATGCATTTCCAAATATTTGGGGTTTTTAAGTTACCTTTTTGCCATTAATAAGTATATAATGATGTTATATATAATAATGTATAAAATGTTATATAATAGTATACTTATCTTTTTATGTCAGGATATAAAATAGTAATTATAGATATATATGGATCGATAAATAGAAATGTGTAAATGTATAAAATATATAGATAATTTCATATGGGCATACATATTTGAAATTACTATATCTTCTTCATGGATTGCAAATTGTGTTATTATGAAATGTCCTATCTCAAGTAACTCATCTTATGTTAAAGTTTACTTTGTCTGATATTAATATAGGTACATCAGTCTATCTTGGTTAGTATTTGCATAGTGTATCATTTTCCAAATATTTACTTTTAACTTTTCTTTAAATTTATATTTAAGTTTGTCTCTAGTAATCATCATGTAGCAAGTTTTGGTCTTTTTTTAATCCAGTCTGTCAGTCATTGTCTTTTTAAATGGATAATTTGGTCAATTTACAGTTAAATAATTATTACATTTGGTTTTAAATCAACCATCTTAACTATATTTTTCTATTTTTGTACCTGCTCTGTTTCTTTTTCTCTCCTTTCTTTTTTTCTTCTGGATTCTTTTTTCAATGTTCAATTTCCCTCTTCTGTTAGCTTGCTTATCAAATGTTCTTTTAATATTGATTTTAGTAGTTACCTCAGAGATCATAACAAATATCCTTGAGTTATTAAAGTTATATATAAATTAGAACTTTTTAACATATGCTGGACAACACAGGACTTGAGAATCTCTTAATTCCATTCAATGTATCTTGCCTTTTATGTTATTATTTTGTTAATCCCAAATCATTATTATTATTGTTTTCAAAGTCAATATTTATTTATATTTACTCATGTTGTTCTTTACTCTTTCCTTCATTACTTTGTTTCCTCTATGATCATTTTTTTCTTTGCCCAAAAGTCTCCATTTGATATTTCTATAACTATGAGTCTGTAGCTAATGAATTCTCTCAAGATTGGTTTACTCCAACCAGTTTCTATTTCCCTTCTTATACGAAGGATTTGTTCACTGGCTATATAATGCTAGCTTGGCAGTTATTTTATTTCAGCATCATTAAGATATGAAGATGTCTTTTGGATTCTAAGGTTTTCATTGAGAAGTCAGCTGTTGGTCTAATTTTGCTCCTGTAATGCCAATACCTTTTTTGTGGTTGTTGTTCTGGATGCTTTTAAGATTTCTTTTTTTCCTTATCTGATTTTCAGCACTTTCAATATAACATGTCCAATTTTATTTTTAATTTTTTTTATTTTTTTACTTAGCCTGCCCGAGTTCCTAGTGTTTCTTGAATCTCTGGCTTGATCTTTTTCATTAGTGGGAAATTCTCACCCATTATCTTTTAAAATATTGTCTCTTCTTCATTCTCATTTTCCTCTCCTTCTGTGGTCCTATTAAGATTTACATTAGGTCTAGTCATGTGTTTCACTTTTATTTTCTCTTTTCTGTACTATCCATTCTTGGTCTCTGTGTTTTATTTTGTAGATTTCTTCTGATTTATCTTTTAGCTCAATGGTTTCTCTGTAGCTCTTTCTAATCTCAGGTTAAATTCATCCATTGTTTTTAATTTCATCATTTGTCTTTTCCTATTCTAGAATTTCTATTTAATTTCCATTTCTTATTTGAAATTGTCAATATTCTCTGCCAATTTCTTGAATATATTACTCATAGTTTCTTTGTTGTTGTTGTCTTGGTTCATTTTCTTGATCTCCTGTGGAACTGTTTTGTCTACTTGTCTGTTTTATCCCTTCCTTTCTTGGAAACATCCTTTTGTGTGTATGTGTTTGATTTGATGCTGGATATTGTATATTAAAAATTAACAAGTGAAGAGTCTGGATGCTGTCATCTTAATTGAAATAGGATTTCGTTTTGCTTCTGGCCAACAGCTAGGCTGAGAGAAGAAACAATTCCAGATTGCCTTTCTCAAATAAGGAGTAAAAATATTCAGGACTTTAGTCTTGTGATTTTGTCTATTTCGGGTGCATTTTTTACTCATAGGTTAGGCTTTTTAGAGTCCCAGCTAAAAACATGGGGTGTTTATTAGGGCACTTCATTTTTTTGTGATCCTTAAATTTCAATTTTTATCTCCTTGCTTCATGAGTCTGTCAAGCTCTGCTTATCTTACCAGCTTTTCAGTTGTTTTTCAATCAGTAACGGCTTTGAGGGAGACGCTCCCCGACATGACAGGATCACTCTTTGAGCTTCTTTTTTCTTGCGGATCATGACCTTACAGTTTCTTACACACTTCGGTAGCTATCCCATGCATTCAAAACAGAAGGTTTGGTTAAAACAGCATTTTGACCTAGCTGTTCACAGCGGGAGAATTGGTTTGAGCTCCATGCAAAAAATTTTTAAGTTTATATGGCTAATTTCAAATTTTATCCTTTAATTGCTTGTGAAATTCTGATTCATGGTTAGAGTGACCCTCCCCATTTTGCTGTTATTAGAAGTTTTTTGTGTTTTGTTATAGTACTTTTATGGTTTCAGTCTTTACATTGAAAATTTTGATCCATTTGGAATTTATTTTGACCTGCTGAGAAGTTTTTATATATATATATATATAACTTTTATTTTTGATGCCCACCTTTTTAACTATTCTCATTAACTTGACAGTCTATCTTTTTTCATAGACTTGAAATTTTCCTTTTTATATACTAAATTCATCCGTGAATTTGAATCTCTGGGCTTTGTTTTTCTATTGCTTATTTGTATGTCTCTATTCATGTGTCTGTGTGCCATTCTTTGTTCTTTAATGACTTTATTTAGGATTAATTATCATGCAGTACTCTGCATGCATTTAAAGTGTATAATTTGATCAGTTATAACATATGTATACACTAGTGAAACCATCACTGCAATCAAAATAATGAACAAAATTTTTCTTTTGTGTCCTATTTTAATCTATCACAAATTGACCCCATTTGCTGTAACCAAGCAACAAAGTGATTGGCTTTCTGTCTTTATAATTTGCAATTCCTAGAATTTTGAAAAATGGAATTCTACAGACTATATTCATTTTGTCTTTTATTCAGCGTAGTTGTTTTCAGACTCATCTATGTTACCTTTATCATTAGTTTGTTCTTTTTTATTGTAAAGTAATAGTATTCTATATTTTGAATATACAACTTGTTTATGAAGTCACCTGTTGTTGGACATTTGGGTTAATTCCAGATTTTGTTAAATTTTAATTCCAAATTCCAGATTTTGTTAAATTTTAATTCCACTATAGTTAACATAGAGTGTTATATTAGTTTCAGGTGTACAATACAGTGATTCAATAATTATATATATTTCTCAATGCTCATCATGATAAGTGTACTCTTAATCCCCTTCATGTATTTCACACATCCTGCACCCATCCACCCATCCATGTTTCTTTTTTATGGCTGAGTAATATTCCATTGTATATACAAACAACTTCTTTATCCATTCATTTATCAGTGGACATTTGGCTTGCTTCCATAACTTGGCAATTATAAATAATGCTGCAATAACATAGGAGTGCATATACTTTTTTGAATTAATATTTCATTTTCTTGGGGTAAATACCCTGTAGTAGAATTTACTGGATCATATGGTAGTTCTATTTTTAATTGTTTTAGGAACCACTATACTGTGTTCCACAGTGGCTGCAGCAGTTGCATCCTACCAACAGTGCATGAAGCTTCCTTTTTCTCAACATCCTCACCAACACTTGTTTTTTCTGGTGTTTTTGAAATTAGCCATTCTGACAGGCAAGTGTGGGATGATATTTCATTGTGGTTTTGATTTGTGTTTTCCTGATGATAAGTGATGTTGAACATTTTTTTCTGTGTCTATTGGCCATCAGGATGTCTTCTTTGAAGAAATGTCTAGTCATGCCTTCAGCCCACTCTTTAATTGGATTATTTGGGTTGTTTGTTTGTTTTTTGGTGTTGAGTTATACAACTTCTTTATATATTTTGCATACTAACCCCTTATCAGATATGTTATTTGCAAATATCTTCTCCCATTCAGTAGATTGTCTTTTAGTTTTGTTCATTGTTTCCTTTGCTGTGCAGAAGCTTTTTATTTTGATGTAGTCTCAATAGTTTACTTTTGCTTCTGTTTCCCTTGCTCAGGAGACGTATCTAGAAAAATGTTTCTATGGCTAATTTCAGGACCTTGCTGCCTGTGCTCTCTAGTAGAAGTTTTATGGTTTTAGGTCTCAGTTTTAGGTTCAATCCATTTAGAGTTTAATTTTGTGTATGATGTAATAAATGGTCCCGTTTCATTCTTTTACATGTAGCTGTCCAGTTTTTGTAGCACCATTTGTTAAAGAGACTGTCTTTTTCTGATTGTATATTCTTGCCTCCTTTGTCAAAGATTTATTGACCATATAAGTGAGGGTTTACTTCTGGGAGTTCTATTCTGTTTTATTGATATATTTGTCTATTTTTGTGCCAGTATCATACTGTTTTGATTACTACAACTTTATAGTATGTCTTGATATCTGGGATTGTGATACCTCCAGTTTTGTTCTTTCTCAAGATTACTTTGGCTATTTTAGGTCTTTTTGGTCCCACACAAATTTTAGGATTATTTGTTTTGATTCTGTGAAAAATTGTTGATATTTTGACAGGGATTGCATTAAGTCTGTAGATTGCTTTGGTTATTATGGACATATTAACAATATTTGTTCTTCCAAACCATGCGCATGGAATGTCTTTCCTTTTCTTTATGTCTTCTTCAATTTCCTTCATCAGTGTTTTATAGTTTTCAGAGTACAAATTTTTCACCTCTTTGGTTAACTTTATTCCTAGATATTTCATTATTTTTGGTCTAATTGAGATTATTTTCTTAATTTCTTTCTTCTACTTCATTATTTGTGTATAGAAATGTAACAGATTTCTGTATATTGGTTTTGTATCCTGTGGCCTTACTGAATTCATTTATCAGTTCTAGTAGTTCTCTGGTAGAAACTTTGGGGTTTTCTATATGTAGTATCATGTCATCTGCAAATAGTGAAGAGTTTACTTCTTCCTTACCACTTTGGATGCCTTTTATTTTTCTTGTCTGATTGCTATGGCCAGGATTTCCAGTACTATGTTGAAGAAAAGTGGTTAGTTGTTCAATGGATATTCAATGAATAAATGAAGAAAGAAAAACATTTTCACTTTCTCATATAAACTTGTGAAACAGCCTGTTCAAGGATATTGATTTAAGACTATGACAGATCAGCAAAAGGAAAACACAGGGAAGAGATTCTAGAGTCTAGGTTTCATTTCTTTTGTGGCTTTCTATCTCTGCTCTTTCCTCATGGGCCCTTGTCCCATCACCTACTTCCTCTGACAAAAACTTCTGACACCTTGGAGAAATGGCAATTGATGCTATATAACTGAGGAAATTTAAAAGGCATTATTTTTAAATTTTTCTATTTCTTTTTTTAAAATATATTTATTTGTCTGAGAAAGAGAGAGACAGAGAAAGAGAGAGAGGGATTATACAAGCAGGGGGAGGGAGAAGCAGGCCCCCACCGAGCAAGGAGCCCGATGTGGGACTCAATCCCAGGACTCTGGGATCAGGACTTGAGCTGAAGGAAGACAGAACTGACTGAGCCACCCAGGTGCCCCTAAATTTTTATTTCTTTATTGTTCACTGGTATATTAGTCAGGGTTCTCCAGAGAAACAGAACCAATAAGATAGATGTTTTAAGAAATTGGCTTACAGAAACAAAACAGAGGATCATAGGGGAAGAGAGGAAAAAACAAAACAAGATGGAATCAGACAGGGAGACAAACAATCAAAGACTCTTAATCACGGGAAACAAACAGGGTTGCTGGAAGGGAGGGAGGTGGGGGGATGGGGTAACTGGTGATGGACATTAAGAGGGCATGTGATATAATGAGCACTGGGTATTACATAAGCCTGATGAATCACTGACCTCTACCTCTGAACCCAATAATATATTATATGTTAATTAATTGAATTTAAATTAAAAAAAGAAATTGGCTTACATGTTTGATTGTGGGGGCTGGTTAAGTCTGAAATCGGTAGGGCAGGCCTGCAGACTAGAAAGTCAGGTAAGAGTTGATATTCCAGTGTTGAGTCCAAATACCTCAGGGCAGTAGGCTGGAAACTCAGAGTTTCTATGTTGAAGTCTTAGAGAGAATTGCTTCCTTAGGGAAAGCTCAGTCTTTGTTCATAAAGCCTTCAGCTGATTAGATGAGGTCTAACAAAGATTCTGTCTTTGACCAAACTTTAATGAGGCTCCTCTAAGCTCTCTCTCAACCAGGCCCTGACTTTTGAGCTTCTGTGTTGGTTTCCTCATTGTTCAATTTTATCAAGAACCCACTAACTCAGCTTAGTCAGAATCCCTCACCGTTACTATCCACTATCTTGTTTCTCATCCTCCATCAAACCACAAGTGATGACTGAACAAGATGGCTTGCCTTTAGCAAGAATCCTATCAGGTCAGTTTAGCCAAAATCCCCCCTTAACCCTGATGTTTCCTCCTAAAAATTTTCCACCCACTGACATGCCCTCTCCCCTAGCCTGCTCCTGAGCTGTAAATTCTCACTTTTCCTTGTATTTGAAATTAAGTCCAATCTCTGTTCCCTACCACAAAACCCCATTGAAGTAGACCAGCTGAATAAAGTCTGCTAGGACACTTCTTTAACAAATGTTAGGAATAATTTTTCTTTAACAGGTTCATCCACATTATGGAGGATATTTACTTAAAGTCTACTGAAATGCATGTTAATCACATCTAAAAAATACCTGCACAACAACATCTAGAGGGATATTTGACCAACTTGACCACATTGACAGATATGATCATCCATCACAGTTCATATAGTATATTATTTTATTTTGCATGTTAACTTTGTGTTCTACAATTTTTTGTATTAATAAAATTTATCCATAGTTTTTTTTCCCTAAATGTCTAATCATGTCTTCGTAAATAATAATTTTATTCTTCCATTCCAAGCCTTATATCTTTTATTTCTTATCCACGGTTATTTCTCCTGGGTAAGATCTCCATTAACATGTCAAATTAAAGTGATGACAAAAGGCATTCTTTGTGCATTCTCAATCTCCGTGGAAATCTTGACATTTATTCTGGTCAGGTATGGTATTTGCTGGCGATTTTTTTTTTTTTTTGGTAGATTCCATTTATCATATTAAGAAGATATTTTTATTCATAATTTGAGATATTTTTTAAAAGTCATAACTCTGAGTTTAATTTATTAAATGTTTTTCTGCATCTACTGAGATGGTCAATAGTTTTTGTATTTTATTCAGTTAAGAATTACATTAGTTCATTTCCAAATTTAAACAATTCTTGCATTCCTCTATTAAATCCAATTTAGTTGCATTGTAACTCTTTCTCCCTCCCTCTCTCTCCCACTCCCCACACATATACACACAACACACATATACAACACTTGGATTTGACTTTAAGATTTTTGCACCTAAGATTTTGAGTGAGTTTGACTTGTAATTTTCACTTCCTGCAATGTCCTTCTCAGGTTTTGATATTATGATTATGCTGGCCTCATAATGTAAGGTATATATATTGCTCCCTTCCTCTTTTTAAATGCATTTTTTGGAAGAGTTGTATAAAATTGGTAATACTTCTTCCTTAAGTGATAGAATTTATTATCTGGAAGACTTTTTATAATGAATTTACCAAAAATAAGCCAGTTAAATCTTTATTGGATTCAATTTTGATAATTTATGTTTTTCTAGGAATTTGTCTATTTTATATAAATTTTGACATTGTTATAAATTGCTTATAGTACCTTCTTGTTATGTTTTTAATGTGACTAGAATCTGTAATAATACCTTTTTTTGTACCTCATGTTATTTGTTCCTTCTTTTGTTGTTGACTATACTTTCTGGTAACTTATCAATTATATAAGTCTCTTAAAATAATAAGAGTTTAATAAACCAAATAAATTTTGGTTTCTGAATAATTTGTCCATTTTATATTATTGAATTTATTGGAAAAGCATTCTTATTAACTTTTAATAATTGTAGGATGTGTAATGTCCTTATCCTTTCTTTTTCTGGGGGAGGGGCAGAGGGAGAGGGAGAGGGAGACAAACAGACTCCTAGCTGAGGGAAGAGGCTGATGCAGGGCTTGATCCCAGGACCCTGAGGTCATGACCTGAGCCAAAATCAAGAGTCCAACTCCCAACAGACTGAGCCACCCAGGGGCCCCTGTCCTCCTCCTTTCTGATATAGGTGTGTGTGTGGGTGTATGTATATATGTGTGTGTATATATGTGTGTGTATGTGTGTGTGTGTGTGTGTATCGTCATTTATGCTACAGGCTTATCAATTTTTTTTTTCCCTGAAAGAACCAACATTTGGCTTTGCTGATATGTTAAGTATGTTTCCTTTCTATTTCATTAATTCCTATCTTACCCCTTTTCTTGATTTTCTTTTTCTTATGTTTAATTTACTTTTCTAACTTCTAACTTCTTGAGAACTTAGATGCTCATTAATTTTCAGCTTTTTTTGGTAATGTTAATTTAAAGATATAAACTTTATATGTTGCATTTTCATTATCATTCAGTTCAAATTATTTGGTAATTTCCATTGTGATTCCTCCTTTGAATCATAGGTTATTTGTAAGTTAAATTAGTTTCCATTATATGGAAAATTTTAAATTATCATCATTATTGTTGCTATTCATTCATAATCTCATTACATTTCTTTGAAATATGTTGATAATTCCTTTATGGCTTAATACCTAATCATTTTTTTTTTTACCTGATTAATTTATGTAAGTGCTCCATATGTATACTTTAACTGTTAGATGTACTATTTCATGTGGATCATTTAGGTCAATTTTGTTAAAAAGTTTTTAAAAAATGGTATCCTTCTTAGTAATTTTTATCTTCTGATCTAATCAGTTACTATAAGTTATTATATGAGTCTAGATTTGTCTTTCTCATTTCAGTTCTGACAATTTTTAAAGTACAGGTTGATATTTTGTTAGAGCATTACATCCATCATTTTAATCACTATTGCATTCAGTTGTATTCTCTTTACATTCCTAAGATTTGGCGATCCATCAAATAGATTTACAGCTCATTCAGTTAAGCATGCAGGGAATAACAGGTTAAGGACTAGCAAATTCTGTCGGAACAGCTAAACTCTTTTGCATTTTTAGACATTATTAATAATGGAATGTTTTAGGGGTGCCTGGGTGGCTCAGTCGTTAGGCGTCTGCCTTCGGCTCGGGTCATGATCCTGGGGTCCTGGGATGGAGCCCCGCATCAGGCTCCCTGCTCAGCAGGAAGTCTGCTTCTCCCTCTCCCACTCCCCCTGCTTGTGTTCCCTCTCTCGCTGTTGCTCTGTGTCAAATAAATAAAATCTTAAAAAAAAAAAAATAATGGAATGTTTTTGGAATTTTTAAGGTCAATTCTAAAAAACTCATCTGAATGTCACTTTTTTAACAGTGACAGTATGTACATTCCACAGGACTTACAAAAGTATTAAGAAAATAAACTCTTGGGTTTATATTTGTATTTTCTCTTTTCTTAATAACCAAATCTTGCCAGAAATGTCTCAACTTTTCAAGTATTCTAATATTCAGATTTTTGCTTTGTTTCTCTTTCTTACATTTCAGTAAAGTTTTGTTTTTCCATTTCTTTGGATATATTCATTTCCTACTTTGTTTTAACCTTTCTTCTCTTTTAATATAAGAATTCATAATTAGGGCGCCTGGGTGGCTTCAGTTGGTTAAGCAACTGCCTTTGGCTCGGGTCATGATCCCAGGGTCCTGGGATAGAGTCCTACATCGGGCTCTCTGCTCGGCAGGAGGCCTGCTTCTCCCTCTCCCACTCCCCCTGCTTGTGTTCCTGCTCTCGCTATCTCTCTCTCTGTCAAATAAATAAATAAAATATTTAAAAAAAAAGAATTCATAATTATACATTTCCATCGATGTTCTAAGTACTAATATAATGATAGCTTTCATATCTAAATTATTTTCTTAAACTGGTTATTTTTAGTAATTTCTTATTCACTTTCCTTTCCATTCCTTCTTTTATTTTATTTATTTATTTTTTTTTAAAAAAAGATTTTATTTATTTATCTAAGACAGAGAGAATGAGAGAGACAGAGAGCACATGAGAGGGGGGAGGGTCAGAGGGAGAAGCAGACTCCCTGCCGAGCAGGGAGCCCGATGCGGGACTCGATCCCGGGACTCCAGGATCATGACCTGAGCCGAAGGCAGTCGCTCAACCAAGTGAGCCACCCAGGCGCCCCCTTCTTTTATTTTTAAAAATATTTTAAATATACTTACTTTATTTTCTGTTTTTGAAAAATCCAGTATCTGAAGCCTGTAGACATTGTTTTTAAAGTTTTTACTCTCTTGTTTTTTTATTTATTCTCATTTTAGACGGCTGGTTTTTGTGGGAATGAGTCACCCAGGTGATAGGAATCCTTGTCTGGAATTCGTGTGAGTGCTTTTGCTAGGAATTTTCATTAAAAGTTTTAACCATTTTCAAATCAAAGAAAATTTGAGTCAGTCAAGTTTCCTCAAGTTTCGTCAAGTTTCCGTCTTTTCGTAGGAGAAACTTTCCACCCCCACAAGTTCTTTCACTGAGAGAGGTGGCCCTCCTCGGTTCCCCGCTATACTATACCTTGCGTGGGGTGGGGGGGAAGGCGTGGGGGTCACCAGTCTGGTTACCCCATTCTATTTGGCCTCAGTCTCTTATTTTCCTTGCTTCTGTAAAATCTCCTGATCTAGGACCTTGCTACTAAAAATGTGGTCCTCAGACCAACATCCCTTGGGACGCTGTTAGAAATGCAAAATCTTAGGTACCGGCTTCAAAAGTTGTTCTTGTGGATTTTTCTTTTTGTTTTGGCTGCCTTTCCTGTCCTAACAGCTGTATACTTACATGTACACTTTCCAATGTTTTCTGTGTACATTAAGAAGTTAAAAAATAATTTTAGGAGCAACCGCATTAGCCATTTAACGCAGAACAAAACCGAAAGGACATCAACATCTGTTCTTTAGATGCAATGTGTTTGCTAAGACTGGCTTCTGTCCGTTGCTGCGTGGTTGACCACAAATTATTAAATATATCGGCGAGGATGAAATCCGTTCGTGCTGTCGTGCCTCTGCCAGTTTGTACTAAACTCCTCATCAGTCTCCCCACCCCACCCCCCGCCATTCCCCAGCGAAGCTTCCTGCAAAGCTTCGTCTGGTTCAATCACAGTAGGCCACCAAACCACCGCGAAAACCCGGAGTAACGGATTTGGGGCGTAGCTAGGGTCCTCTAGGGAGCAAGGAGAATTTACAGAGCATGCGCAAAGACGGGTGCGCGCACATGCGCAGTGGTCGGCGCGGGGCCGCGCGCTGGTCTCTCCGGGAGGCTCGGAGGCTGCGCGCGGTTGACGTGTTCGTGTCTGTGGAGGCGGCGAGGCTCTGGGAGGGGAAGGAGCAGAGAGAGGGAGGGTGAGGTGGGGGGCTGAACCCGGAAGTGGGTAGGCGCTGGAGCGAGCGCGCCGACAGTGGAGCTCGGCGGCTGGGAGCCAGCGGGGGAGCCCTGGGTTCCCGGTAATGGATCTGTGGGGCGTTTGCCCAGGGAAACTGGGGTGGGAAGGGGAGCGGGTTCGCGTCGGCGAGCGCTGTCTCCGCCTGGGCAGGGCCTGGGAAGGCTCTTCTGCTTCCCTTAGTCGTCCCTGTGGTTGACCCTACTCCTTCTGCTCTGCGCCCCTCCTGGGGCCATCTCCTGCGGGGTGATTTTGGCCGTGGGACACTCACTGTCCATGAGGAGGTGTGCCTTGCCCGCCCTGGAAAAAGGCATGTTAATGGAGAGACATGGATTTCGCGGCCGCGACGGCCTTATTGTCACCAGCCCAGCGCCCCTAAACCCTGAATGTAGCGCGCCTTAACCTGCACCCTCAGTGATCTTGGAGGGATCCCTCCCTTTTCGGCCCCTCTTTTTCCCACCCCGTTCGTCAGTCGGGCCTGAAAGGTGTGCTCCGGCGTCCTTTAAAATTATTCTTTTGTTGGCTGTCTTTTATAACCCGGCCTTCCTTGTTCTCCACGCTGAAATCTTAGCCACGAGTAGGAGGTGTGACTTTATCATAATTTAGTTCTGATTTAGAGAGGATTAGTAGACGAATGCCGTGAATAATTAATTTAAGATGTGCTTTGCCTTGGAGTTTTTTTACGTGGTTCTTACTCTTTTGCAGACCATGAAACCCTCGGGCACGCCCCTCCAGAAGCTGTTAACCAAGACAATCTAGTTTTTTGTTTTTTTTAAATAAATCCTTTAAGACACTTATGAAGCTTCTTGTTCTGAAATTGTTGTACTGCAATGAAGAAAAGGAGAAAGGTTACTGCAAATCTTGACGAGAAGATCCATCTAGGCTATCATAAAGATTCTTCAGAAGGCAATGTTGCAGTGGAGTGTGACGAAGTAACCTATACTCATTCCACAGAAAGACCAATTCCTGAAGCTCTTCACTGTTACCAGGAACTTCCCCCTTCTCCAGATCAGAGAAAACTTTTGAGTTCTTTGCAGTATAACAAGAATTTGCTGAAGTATTTAAATGATGATAGGCAGAAGCAACCATCTTTCTGTGACTTACTTATCATAGTAGAAGGCAAAGAATTTAGTGCGCATAAAGTTGTTGTTGCTGTTGGCAGTAGTTATTTTCACGCGTGTTTGAGCAAAAATCCAAGCACTGATGTTGTCACCCTGGATCACGTAACACACTCAGTTTTTCAGCATTTGCTTGAATTTCTTTACACATCAGAATTTTTTGTGTACAAATATGAAATACCTCTTGTTTTAGAGGCAGCAAAATTTCTGGACATTATAGATGCAGTTAAGTTGCTAAATAATGAAAATGTTGCCACTTTTCAGTCTGAGCTGGCTGAAAAGTCATCACCAGAAGAAACACTAAGTGAATTAGCTGGAAGACTATCAAATAATCATCAGTGTAAATTCTGTAGTAGACATTTTTGTTATAAAAAGTCTTTAGAGAATCATTTGGCTAAAACCCATAGGTCCCTTTTATTAGGGAAAAAACATGGGTTAAAAATGCTGGAGAGAAGTTTTTCCACAAGAAGATCGAAAAGGAATCGGAAGTGTCCTGTTAAGTTTGATGACACCAGCGATGATGAACAAGAAAGTGGTGATGGGTCAGACAATTTGAATCAAGAAAATTTTGATAAGGAAAAGTCAGACAGAAATGATTCTGAGGACCCTGGAAGTGAATATAATGCTGAAGAAGATGAACTAGAGGAGGAAATGTCAGATGAATACTCTGACATTGAAGAACAAAGTGAAAAAGATCATAATGATGCAGAAGAGGAACCTGAGGCTGGTGATTCTGTAGGAAATATTCATGAGGGGTTAACTCCTGTAGTCATTCAGAACAGTAACAAAAAAATATTGCAATGTCCTAAATGTGATAAAACATTTGACCGCATAGGTAAGAAAAGAAAGATTGTTTTCTGTCTCTAATAACTTAATTTTTCCTGGTATTTTAAAGGTTATAATGAAAAACCAAACTTTGAAGGTAACTTTTGAAAGGAATACTTAACTAGGGTGGGTATTTGATAGTCAATACATATTTTATCCTGTTGTTTTAAATTTGTTTGATTCAGGAATTTAACTGTTTTTATTAGCTTTTATTTTCCCTACCTCATGTCCCATTAAAAGGTGACAGATCATTAGTTCAAGTATTTGGTATGAAAAAACTCCTGACTTAATAATTATGAATGTAGTGCTTTGATTTATATGTTGATTTAATTTCATAGATAAGTGCTATTTTTGAGTCATAGAAAATTAGATTATATTAATTCAGTTTAATAATTTGTATACTATTTCCCCTTGAACATGGTTATATCTGAGTTAGAAATAAAGTCACTTCTCTAGTATCTAGTACTGTTTAGAATTGGAATGTTTCAGTTTAGGCTTGTAGGTAAGAATAAAACTGAACTGGATATAATTTATTCTGTAGGTAGAGTCTCCAGGAAACGTCTTGATTAGTAGTAGTCTTTGGTTATTATAATAACTAATAAATCAGCTTTTCCTTTATTAGAAAAAAGTATGTGCAGGAAATGTGGTCTATAACCTTAAGTTAAAAATGTCAGTGAACATATAATTTCAGGAGGTCTAATATTGCTAGTAAAATAATTTTGGGAGGTGTTTTACATGAACTGTTTTAATGTGAACTTTTAAATTGCAGCAATTAAACTATTTCTATATAAATCAAAGTTATGAAATTGTGAAATATGTTCCACCACATATAATGTTAAAAGGAACATTTAAGTGCAGTTTGACCTTGTAATATTATTTATGCAGTTTAATATATCCCCATGTATTTTGCAGTGTTGAGTTACTAATGTTATTGGTTTAGGTGGAAATTGATTTTATAAGGTATTGGTAATCATTTGTTCTCAAAATATGGGACAGTACATACTATAGCATAAGTGGTAATCTCTTTTTGCTTTTTATTATGCCTTTGAATCCAAATCAGAATATTTTGACAGTCCAATTTAATAATTCCTTATCACTGTTTTTACTGTGTTTGAGACTCTGTACAAACATGAATAAAATAACTTTTCATGAGTAACTTGGAAGAGCATAGGAATACAAGGAACTTGCTACACTCAGGCTGGATAAATGCTCTGTCTCTCGTAGAGCTATAAACAAGTACTGTGACAAGAGAATATTTTTGGATTCAGATACCTGAGAGCACGTTATCTTTTCAGTAGATTCTGCTTCTTCAACTTTATATTTTTAGTACATGCCTCTTTATTCTGCCTTAATTTGACCTAATTTGACTTGAGATGAATGAGCAGGGGTCAGGTCACAAATGGCATTGTAGCCCCCCAACATTGAGATTTCTGAACTGTCCTATTGAACACTAGGGCTGTGAGATACTTTAAGAGAGAAGAGTTCTATGTTCAAGTAAGATTGGAAAAACTATATACTGTAATTCATAGTCTGTAATAACTGTCAAATTGTCTAGTAAAGAAACTTGGTAATTTCATTTAGTCTGGTATTTCCTCAAATAATTTTATCGTAAGACATTTTTGTGGTACTTTTTTTAATGTCCAAAAAACCCACTACATTTCCTTGCACACAATTTAGGAAAACACTGCTCAAGATTAAGTTCCTGATATACTAAGAGGAAGGTGTTTTGCAGCTTTTTTAACCGAGGGCAGCCCAAATAATTGTGAGAATCAATAGGTCACATTGTAGACTTACCTGCAGCCTTTCTGAATGCATTGGACTTTCTACCTCTCTTTTATCTACCCTTCTCTTTTGTTTAAGTCTCCCGTGGGGCTGCTTGCTTTTCCCCAGGACTGAGAGAGAGGAAGATGGAGAATATATCATATTGGTTAAAAAAGCATGAGCTATAGTGATGTCAGACCACCTGCATTTCTGAATCCAGGTCTTGGGCAGGTTACTTAACCTGTCTGTATTTTTATTTCCTCATAGGTAGAGTGGGATGATGCTAATGTATGCTAATAGTACCTTCTCATGGAGGTTATTATGAGAAATAAATGGGATAGTCTTGTGAATCACTCAAAATACTGTGTGAAATTTAGGTGTTCAAGGAATACTAGCTGCTCATATTGTTAATCTAATATAGTTACTGAGTATCTCTAATACCAATAAACAGGTAATGAAGTTATATCTTCTGTGTTCTCAAGAATGTTAAAGTTTAATGAGTACATGCAAAAACACAATCATATTGTAGTGTAGATAATCCTACCAGAAAAAGTACAAAGGACTAAAGGAATCAGTAGATTTCATAGAGCAGATAGCATTGGAGCTGAGAACTAAAGAATAGGGAAGAATTTACATGGCAAAAGGACCAACATGTACAAAGACATCTGGAAATTGCTGAGGGGTGGATGATTTCAAGATGGGCAAGGAGGTATAATGAAAATGATAGATGAAGATAGACAAGTAAGCAGAGGTCAAATTTTGCATGGTTTTTGTGCTGTATAGAAAGTTTAGATTTTATCCAGTGAGTGATAGAAACTTGAAAAAACTTTGACAAAGGAAATGACAGCCTATTGAAGTTTTAGGAAGGTCATGCTGGCTTCAGCACAGAGAATGAAATTGGCAAGGACCAGAAGGATATTGTAGGCTTGGACTAGTTAGATGAGTAGCGTTGAGAATGGGCTGTAGGACGAGGGTAGATCAGAGAGTTGCACTGAATATAGATAGGCTAAGTAGAGTGGTTGATGGATAGAATGTAAATGTGTGGAAGGAGAAGACCTCTGTTTCTTAAATGTCCTCCTTTCTCATCTCCATCAGAAGTCCTTTTTATTCTTAAAAAAAAACCCAACAAAACAGTTTAAAGACCATTTTCCAGTAAGCCTTATAGCATCCATATTCCTATCATATGATGTAAAAATGTCTACCTAGATTTTTGGTTATTTATTTCTCATTAGAGTTTAAGCCTGAAAATTTTGTGTCTTTTGATTACTGTCCCTTGTTGATACCCTAGGTCATTTCAAAAAGCAAGTGCTCAGTAAGCTCCTATTTGAGTGAACTAAATTGAAAGGTTGGTGTCTGACTTAACTTTGAACTTGTAAGAAGCCAGTTGGGCTTCTTTATAAGCTTCTAACTTTGGTGTCTTGGAGTGGGTTATGAGAATTAATGAATAAGCTGTGAGACCTGCTGGAACTGTTAGCTCCACGATATGTAGTCAACTAATTTGATTCCATTACTTTGGATCTTTTACCCTTATTGATGTATTTAATAGTTGCTTGGAGTGGGACTCCTGATCCGGTTACATTTTTCCTTAGGCTACCAGCTGTCTTCCCTTAGTGTATTCTCATGCAAAGAGAGTCCTTTGACCTTTCCCCCTTAAGGTTAAAGTGGGTGAAAAAACCTAGTGGGTGAAAAGGCAAAAATAGGGAAAAGATGACAGATGGGGTGAGAGAAAATTTGGATAATTTATCTTTTTTATTGTTCCTACTGGGAACTAAAATCTTCCCTTGGATTAAATTTATAATCTCTTCTAGAGGTAGAAAATGCTTTACAGCTCTTTTAAAAAATGTGACTCTTTAGACCAACCTGACAGAGATTCCACTTTGTTCTTAATAGAGAAGAGTTATAACAATGACACAATTCTTTAAGATTAAGTATTTTAGTTAAGTATTTTTTAGAGTATGCCATATGAATAAATTCAAGGAATAATAGAAGATTTAGCAATATCAAATAAATAATGAGCTAATTTGGCAATGTTTCTCTTTGTGAAAACTGCTCACAAAATCTGACTGGTAATTTTGCATAACCCATATGGGGGAATAATAAATTTTTAAGCACAAGGTCAAGTTTTTTCATGTGAAAATTTCTTTAGTTTGGGACACAGTTCATATTGGGATTCATTTCAGAAAAATTCTGTGGATGAAATTTGTTAATATTATGCGTTTTCTTTTGGTAATCAAGAATGGTTGGACGTAGTATATTATTCTCTGAAGGAATATGATTTTTTATTGAAAACTTATTTGAAATGCACATTTTGATTTATTGTTGAATCCCCCCTCACCCCATAAGAAAAGAAGAAACAGATGTAGATATTGACTGTATTTATGCTGTATACCTCCCACACTGCTATCAGTTTTTTTAAACATGGAATTTCTTTAGAGATTAAAATTTTTCCCCAGTGGGGATCTACCTGACTCTTATGGGTTCAGTGTTTCCACAGAAGTTGTGTCTCTTTTATTCAGAAAATCAAATCCATAGAGGTGACTGGCCTTGCAATGCCTGTGTGCATAAAATTGAATTAATAACAAAAAAGTTTTTTCACCTTAGAGATTCTTAATGTCATAGTGAATCGTTCAAATTTATGTATTTTCACTGGTCTCTTTGGACTCTGCTTAATTTATTAAATTAATTTTTTTTTAATTTTGGCTCTTCTGGCTAAAATTTTTTTTCTTGGTTAAATCTTAAGTCTTCCTGTCTGTAGGAGAGTGGAAGTTTAATAGTTAAAAGTGCTTTTGATTTTTAATTTAACTGTCATTTTGATGGTTTTACTATTCAACTACATGTAACTTAATTTGTATTTGCAAGCAAGAAAAAATTTCTTTAATTAAAAGGAAAATGCTATTAATGATTAACATCTTTTCATCAAAGCCATTTTCATTTGAAATACAAAATTTGGTGGAAAAATTTTCTTACACTTTAAGACTTTATTAAGTTGCTGTTTTTGTTCACTTGGGTATAAAAATGAGATTTAAGCATTAGATGGTTGGTTTTCTTTTAACTAAATACACAGTTAATGTGCAGTTAAGAGTGGGCCTATTCTAAAAAAAATACTTAAAAGTTAATCACTTAAACATCACACTATATACTCTTGATTTGTTTACACTTTTTTTTTTACCACAGTGTGTGTCACTTACATAATTTGAAAAGCAAGTTTAATAAAAATGAAATGTGGAAACTTTCACAATCAAGGAAAACTTTTTAATTCCATGCAATGACCTCAATCTTTTCGAAATTAAAATTGTGGGATTTTAGTACACATTAATAATGTTTGGATTCTGTACTTTATATCTAATTGATGTGTAATAAAGGTTAAAGAATCTAATACATGCATGCCTTATTATAATAACAGAAAAAGGATAAGATCAACTCAGAAAATATTTTCTCAAAGATATTATAACAGTAATGGTCTGGTTATACCCTGCAAAAAGAAATCAGTGTTTTGGATAGTTCAGGGTCAGAGATGCATATTTTATTATATAATATACGTATTTACACATGTGCTCATACATAAATTGAAGCAAAAAATTGCACAAAACTAATGTGAATTTACTCGTATTTTCTACTCTGTTCTCCCCTCTCCCCCCCCCCCCGCCCAGATCACAACCTAAGGAATTTATTTCATGAACACTAATGACCTTTAGTTTGTAAAACACTGATTTAAACCATAACATAGCTCAGCTCTTGTTCTATAGAACCTACTTATTTGTGATGTTTCAGATTTCACTTGGGGACACACTAGAACACCTTTCCCTCAATAAATGCCGGTGTTAAATCTCATCCCTTGAACACAGCAGAGGAAGTGGTGATGGTAGGGTATGTGTATGCATGTGTAAATGGAGAGTATGCCCCAGCAGTGGCAGAGAAAGGACAGAAATACTAGGCCATTTTAACAATGGTAAGGGGAAAAAGTGAAGTTCTTACAGTGTTCTCAGCTGAAACCCCACTTTGATCTATTGTATATTCATAAATCAGCTATATCCATATTTATATTTGAAGTATACCTACATGTCTGCACTATGACTAGTAACCATGTAATAATAGTAGTAAATGACTAATATTTATTAGTGCTTACTATGTGCTAGAATGTCTTAAGTGTTGTGTATATATTAACTCATGTACTTCTCACAACCCCATGCAGTATTAATAAACTCAGAGAGGTTAAATTATTAGCTTAATTAAGATCACATAGCTAATTTAACAGGTAACCAAACATTGAGTTTTTTGACTACATGTATGTAAATAATGCATCGACATCATCTATGTGGTCTATACATAAATACCTAATAGATTTTCATCATACTTCTATTTTTCTTTGCCTGTAATTGTCAGCCTTCCCCTCCCTTGAGGAAAATACTTTGGTTCCCTTTCCTAGGTGTTCTTTATGTAAGTGCAGTGGAATTAATTTTGGGTAATATACTATGTGTTTATTAAATTTAATAAATTTAATCATACATAGATATATGTAATAGATTGGTGAACTCATTTATTTTACTAAGTAAATTATTTTACTAAGTAGAAAAATAATTTTGATTATCTTTTTTCTTTAGTGGTCTGGAATTTTTTTTTTTTCTAATTTCCATGACATATATAGAATTTTTTCTAAGTATATGACTGAAATGCTGCTACACTTTTACATTAGCTTTGGCCTGAATAAAAATGTATACACTTACTTTGCAGAGCAAAGCTAAGCTTTTAATTGAAAACTGCTGTTCTTACCAATATATTTTTTCTTATTTTTATTGCTTTTTGCTCAGAAGTGTCCTTCGTTGAAATTTCTACTACTCTAGATGTGCACATTCACAACTTTCATTCCAGAGTAATAATAGTTACTGATACATTAACTGATAGTTTACAATGTGTCAGACACTGTTAGAAGTGCTTTAATGTGTATTGATTCATTTATTCCTATGACAATCCTATGTAGTAAATATTTTCATTTCGTATTTTCACTTGAGAAAGATTTTAGGCATAGAAAGGTTATTTGTCCAAGGTCCCATAGCCTGTTATTTTAAGAGCCAGCATTTATATCTGGGTACATGGACCCAGGGTCTGTGCCCTTACCTGTGATGCTGTTCTGTCTCTGGACTTTAGAAATTTCTATTCTAAATAATGATGTGAAAAAATTTTAGTCTAAATAGGAAAAAAATTAAAATTAAGCCAAAATATATCCTTTTATTTCATTTTTTATCATAACCTTTTCCCCTGGAAAGTCCATGTTAAAATTTCTTGATTTTTTTTGTTTGTTTGTTTTTGTTTTCCCTGCTGGAGAAACCTGTAACATTTGTACAGAATTTAGATATGTATTCAGATTATAATACAAATCTCATATTAGTATGACTCTGGATGTCTGTGCATTATACCAGTTCATCTTTTCCTTTTCCTGCTTTCTTTGATACTTCCTGTATGTGTTGACTTTAGCAGTTTAGCGTTAAGCATGCATCAAGTGCAGGTGATTTACTTGTTTTCTAATGTCTTATAAGTTGGAGAGATCTTACATGAATATGCTGTAGTGAAGTATAGGTTTTGTTGAGTAATCTAGATATGTGGTACCATTTCCAGATTACTTTGTGTGGGAAGATAGATAAAACTGTTACGTATTATGAGAAACATAAGTATATTATTTTGCCTTTTTAAGGTATTTTTAAAAGGACTGTCAAATCTGAAAATTTCTTTCTATTTATGCATATACATAGTAAAAGTGAAGTATAAAAACAGTAATCTTAAGTGATGAGTAGAACTTTTGATCAAAGTCAATTTTAAATTGAAAAATATATATATTTTATTTTATTCAAAGATTTTATTTATTTATTTGATAGAGATAGCGAGAGAGGGAACACAAGTAGGGGGTAGGCCAGAGAGGGAGAAGCAGGCTGGAGAGGGAGAAGCAGGCTCCCTGCCGAGCAGGGAGCCCAACTGGGATCATGACCTGAGCCGAAGGCAGACACTTAATGACTGAGCCACCCAGGCGCCCCCAAAATATATATATTTGATTATTTTTTCTTTTTTATTGTTATGTTAATCACCATACATTACATCATTAGTTTTTGATGTAGTATTCCATGATTCATTGTTTGCGTATAACACCCAGTGCTCCATACAGAACGTGCCCTCCTTAATACCCATCACCAGGCTAACCCATCTTCCCACCTCCCACCCCTCTAGAACCCTCAGTAAGTTCAGAGAATTTGCCAACAGAATTTTAAGCAAATTTACCCAAAGTCTTGATTTTTTTTTTTAAGATTTATTTATTTATTTGACAGAGAGAGTGAGCACAAGCAGAGTGAGTGGCAGGCAGAGGCAGAGGGAGAAGCAGGCTCCCCGCTGAGCAGGGGGAGCCCCATGTGGGACTTGATCCCAGGACTCTGGGATCATGACCCCAGCCGAAGTCAGTTGCTTAACCAACTGAGCCACCCAGGCAACCAAAGTCTTGATTTTTAAAATGTGTAAACATGAATAATTTTTTTTTTAATGACCCAAGTTTTCAAGGAAAGCAGTGAGATCAAAGTAGTAAGTCTTGAAGTTTATCAGAGATACATATTTAGGTAAACTTTTTTCTACTTTTGTGTGTGGGTGTGTGTATTAAATATGTTATTAATCATGAAATTTTATTCAACTGTCAAATTTCAGTCACTGTGTACTAAATGTACTGAATTTAATTTTAATTTATCTCTTTTTATAGGGAAATATGAGAGCCACACACGTGTTCACACAGGTGAGAAGCCCTTTGAGTGTGATATTTGTCACCAGCGCTATTCAACAAAGTCTAACCTAACTGTTCACAGAAAGAAGCACAGTAATGAAACAGAATTTCATAAGAAGGAGCACAAGTGCCCTTACTGTAATAAACTTCATGCAAGCAAGAAGACTTTAGCCAAGCATGTTAAGAGGCAAGTATTATCTTGCTTCCATAATATACTTTATGGTGCCTTCTAATTTAAATATGGAGTAAGCTAAAAACATCCATGGAGTGCTTGTCTCCGATTCTTTCTTTGCTTAATATTTTCCGAACAATTTTTATTGCAAATATATTTGATTACAGATTTATTAAGAGCAATAAATGTTAGTTCGTTTTTTATTAATGCTATTGAGATGAAGTTTTTTGATGTTGAAACAAGAACTATAGAGGTTTAAGACAGCATTTTGGTTATCCTGTTTTTTATTTTGGGTTTTGACAAGTATATTTTCAAAATATATGGTTTTAGAACTCTAGGAAACTTACTCCTCATGCTCAACTTTGTCTTTAGTGTATAAAAATTTGTGAAAGAAAGCATGTTCAGTACAGTATTGCATATTTAATTTTAAGAAAGGAAATTTACTGAAATTTGGATCAAAAAAAAGTCAAGTGAATTACCTTGAAGATTATCTGTGAATAGCTAGGTTCCTGAATATATTTAAAATATTAGACTTTCCTTTGACTTTTTCTGCATAAATTTAGACATACACATTTTTAAATGTTAGCAATACCTATATTCTTAAGGTATTTACATGTGCCTGTCTCTTTATGAAAGGAATCAGTGCCTGATTCTTATAATCACTGTTGACAGATCATATGGAATATGGACTTGACTAATATAATCTTTTCCTAATAGTCTTTTTTTTCTTGTAGATTTCACCCTGAAAATGCACAAGAATTTATTTCCATTAAGAAGACCAAGAGTGAAAGTTGGAAATGTGACGTAAGAGCTTTGAATTTGTAGTAGAAAGCCAAAATAAATGAAATGTTACCTTTGGGGAAAGTAATTAGATTTTAGAGTAACGTAAACCTAGCTCATCTCACTTTTAGAATCCTTCTTTTACACAAAGTTATCCTAATATTTGTAAATTAGGCCCCATAGAGGTTAGTTTTTAGATGGTGGGCCTGATGGAAATCTTAGCTTTTATTTTTAATGTAACTACCATACCATGTGCTTATATTTGTGTACATAAACTGACATGCTGTGTGAGTAGGAATTAAAATGTTAGAATGTCCCCCCCACTTCTGGTTATCTGTCTCAAATCTTAGTGGTCTTTAGCAACCGTTTTATTACATGCCACCGTTTTGTGGGTCAACAGTTACATTTGGAGCGCAGCTTTGCTAGCTGATTCTGTTCCACATGGTGTCACCTGCAGTCACTCAGTTGTTTCCAGCTGCTGTAAGTGGTCCGGTTTGCTCTGGAGCCACTTCCAAGTGTCCCACTCACACGACTGGAACTTGGTGTTGGCCGACAAAGGGCTCAGCAAGGACAGTTGGCCAGGGACCTTGATTCTTCTCCACAAGTAGTCTCTTCCTGAGGCTGCTTGATCTTCTTTCTGTCATGGTAGCTAAGCTCAAAGAAGCCTAGATAAAAACTGTCAGACTTTTTTTTTAAAAGGTTTATTTGTTTTTAGAGCAAGAACACGTGTGAGTCGAGGGGGAGGAGCAGAGGGGAAGGGAGAGAAACTCAAGCAGACTCCCCACCAAGCACAGAGCCCGGCGTGGGGCTCAGTCCCATGACCCACGATCACAACCAGAGCTGAAATCAGGAGTCAGATGCTTAACCAACTGAGCCACCCAAGCACCCCAAAACTGTCAGACTTTTTATGGCCTAGCTTCAGAAATCAGACCGCATCACTTTCAACACATTCTGTTGTTCAAACAGTCACTACAGCCAGGTCAGATTTAAGGGGATGGGGATTAGTTTTTCCTTTTCCAGTAGTAGCAAAGAATTTTTAGATATCCTGCCACACCCCCTAGTACTTTTTTCATTATATAGGTAAATATTGTTTGAAGGAGTCACAAGCTATCATTTGTCTTCCTTATTTTCAGGCTTCAGTTTATGTATACAACAAAATTGTTACCATTTCTCTGATTTCAGCTTCTAGGGATTGAAGTTAATTATTAACTATTTGAATCTACATAAGCTGCTTTCTTCTCCTTGCTAAGCTTCATCATCCTCAGCTATAAAATGATTATAATAATTATATCTACCTCATAGGATTATTGTGAGAAGTAAAATAAACCATGAATTATTTAGCGTTGTGCCTGGTGTATAGTACATGCTATAATTATTGTTGTTTTGTTGTTGTTGTTGTCGTCGTCATTGTGATAGCAGCCCCTTCTCCCCCAACTTTTTTAATAAAAAAAAAAAATTAAGACTTTATTTTTTAGAGCAATTTAAGTTTTATAGCATAATTTTTGAGGAAAGATAGTGATTTCCCATATACCCCTGCCTCCACAAATGCATAGTCACCCCCCATTATCAGCATCCCCCCAAAGTGATGTATCTGTTACAATGATGAACCTACATTGACCTCCCCCTTTTTAAATCTCATGTCTGCCAGATTTCTTTAAAAAGTTGTATCTCTTCCTTTTGACCACTTTAAGAGATAAATGCTAAAATTATTTTTCTGTGGTTTCTTATTCTTATTCCTAATTAAATATATGGCAACAATAATAAAACATTTTATTCATGACATATAAGTGATTTAAAATACAAATTTAATGGATTTTAGAAATGTTGACTAGACTTAAGATACTAAGATTGCTGTGTAATCCTAGAAATTAGCTTATTCGAAATGTAAGGAGTTGAAATTCAGCTACCTTTAGTACAAATTTAAAATAATTCCATACTATAGTTCCTCCAAGGCATTTTTTTCTGCACAATGAGAAATTGATTATACTTTTGGTAACTTTTCTGTTGGGAGAAATTTCTCTCTAACTACTTGAATTTATATGTTTATTTCACATCATGAGCTTGGTATTTTAATTTTTAATTCAGGCTCCCTTACATTTTGTGTACATTTTCTATTAGATTTGTAAGAAATCTTTTACTCGAAGACCACACTTGGAGGAACATATGATTCTACATTCTCAAGATAAACCTTTTAAGTGTACCTATTGTGAAGAACATTTCAAATCACGATTTGCACGGTTAAAGCATCAAGAAAAGTTCCATCTGGGTAAGCAAATTACTTTTTCTAAGAGCAGTCATAGCAGTTATTTTTTAAGTAATTTTTTTTAAGATTTTGTTAATTTATTTTAGCGGGGGAGGGGCAGAGGGCGAAGGAGAGAATCTCAAGCATACTCTGTGCTGAGTGCAGAGCCCGACATGGGGCTCCATCTCACAACCTGAGATCATGACCTGAGCCAAAATCAGGACTCAGACGCTCAACTGAATGAGCCACCCAGGCACCCCAGTCATAGCAATTATTGATTATCACATCATGCTAGAGGAGCCTGCTGCTGTTGAACCACTTTAGGAGAAGGAAGTCAGATAAATTGGGAGGAACACTGGATTTGCTGCTATTCCTGCAGATGAGCAAATATGTTTATTTTCTGTTTTGGTGGCAGATGTGTCTGTGGTCATAAACTGCATTTATTCACAGTTGATTGTTGGGTAGGTCTGTGAGTGCTTGAATAAAGCATTTTTGTTTTGGAAAAACTCATTTTTCAGGGAATGAAATGAACCTAGTATATGTGGCATTCAGTATTGTATTTGACGAATCCTCTGTCTAATGCTTATGGTCACAATGGAAACTTGTGTGCTAGATGGTAGTACAATTAGGTACATTTGTGACAGTTAATACTGATAGGGAATTACTATCATCCAAAGTAGAGGCTATTTGCTCTGCAGCATTGGTGATATAGTGGTGAGCATAGCTGCCTTCCAAGCAGAAGGCAGCCTTTTCCCTGTCCTGATCAATGTTTTCATTGACAGATGAAAATAGATACTTAATGTTTATAAAATTTGTAGATGACATAAAGCTGGCAGGGGTAGTTGATATGGCAGGAAATAAAAATGTAAAAAAAAAATCTTTGTGCTATGGAAAAGGTTAAAACAAATTAAGTTAAAATTAAGAGTAAATACAAAGTCATAAACATGGGAATTATCTGACTTTTAGTCATTGGGGATTGCAGAACTGTAAAATGGTACAGAATCCAAACTCTTCTATTTACAGATGGACTTAAAAGCAGAAGCTTTTTAGGCACAATCTGAACCAATAATATCATATGACTGACAAAAACCACTATAGTTTTAAACTATGTTAATAAAAATCTGTTGTTCAAAATCAGGGAGGTAATTATCTCACTGATTTTAAATTCATCTGTAATATTGCATTCATTTCTGGATACCACATTCAAGATGGATATTGACAAGTACATTCTCAAGAGGTGGGTAATTACAGTGACCCAGGGTCTTAAAATTACATGAAAGAACCTTGAAATATTTTGTCTGGGAAAGGTAGAACAATTGTGCAATAAGGAACCTTTCATCTTTGCAATTCTAGTATATAAGACATGTATGCTGGAAGATTATTTTCTTAGTACTTTTTGAATTGCCTTTAGTAAGTTGTTCTATCAGAGTATTTCATCAGCATTTCTAAGAAGCCATCATATGAGGCAGTTTTTATACTTACTAGAACTGTAGTTGGAGACATGTTCATGATCGCATGAGGCATGTGAGAAATTTCTTTATACATTAGTTCCAGGAAAAAGAATTTCTCCTGGGAAATTGGTGGGCTTCTTCCTTTTTGAGATGAAAACCATAGGTAATCTTTTTTTGTCCCATGTTATAGAAACATCATAGCAAAATAATAATTTTTATGGTTAACATAGTTGCTTCCACTTCTTTTTCTGTTCCTGATTTTCTCTTTCAACATTTGTTAAATACATCATTTAGTAAATACATAGGCATTCTAAGAATATTAAGTGGATATCCTAAGGTATAGGTTTAGTTTCAATTTAGAAATTTTTTAAAGTATTGGAACTTATAAATTGAAGTAGCTTATCTTGCACAATAGTTATTTTCCTGTCAGTAAAATTATACAAGCAGATCCTTGAACTGATAACAGAATTGTTGAAGAAAGCATTCCTCAAAAGATGATTGAATTAGAACTCTGTGTGCATATGTTTTATATATGTATAATATATGTATATATATATAATATGTAGTATATACATTTTATGTATACACATATCACACCTCTATGCTTCTGTTTACTTGAATCACTGTATGCTAGGTGAGTGGTTCAGGTCTGAGGTATGGCCCAAGAATTTGCATTTCTAACACATTCCCAGGTTGAAGCTGATGATGCTGGTCCACATACCACACACCTGTGTATTACTGCTTTAGGTTATTCAAAGACATACGTACACTACCTACATTAGGATTATATATTCTGTAAATCAGAGGGAGATATTTCTAAGAAATACTCTGAACAGTTAGGGTAGAAGAATAATATATTTCTGTGTATAAGTATAAAAATCATAGTTGGCTTTAAAGTCAAATCTTCTAATTTTATCCTATTTAGAGAGTTGGCATGAAAACTGCTTTAGTACCTTCCCAGCATAGCTTCATAAATACATGTTCAAGGAGGTTTAGCTGCATGCAAAACTGGGTATCTAATATAGGGGAAAGAACGTAGGTATTTCCTTTGGAAAACTGGTAAGTAACTGAACATGAAGGAGAATGCTCCTTTCTTTCTCACTCAGCTGGAGCCTTCAAAAATAGGTATAGTTATTTCACTCTTTGCCTAATATACACTTGCCATAATGTACTCATCTTGGCACTTTTCGCTTTTATTTGTTTCATCTATTTATCTTTAGCTGTGCAAATGCTGAATCTCCTTTTTTCCACCTTCTTGGAGGTTTTTTTTTGGGGGGGGGAGGGATGTAAGGAGGTGAGGGATTTTCCATAACACTGCTTCACTTAACCCAGTGTTAGATATGAATTAAGAATCAATAAATACTTGTTGAATTAGTTAATAAATGAATAAAAGGCTCAGATCTCATGAAAGAGGAAATATTAGAGATTTTAAATGAGAGTATGTTGAAGATACTTAATACATTTTGAGGTCATCTCAAAAACATGTTGAAACTCGCCCAAAACTGCTGTGGCTACTGAACAATTCTGCTTATAGATATGCTTCTGAATTTCAGTGTCCAAATGCCATTTTTTTCCATTGTTCTATTATAATTAATTTCTCATTAGAGTTCACAGTAGAGTCTACAGTATTTTCAACCTAGGCAGCATCATTAAAAATTTGTGGTTTTGGGGAACAACAGTTCATTTCCAGTTTATGAACTCTCTGAAGTCCTTTGTTTATTCTTCCAAAGTTTCTCAGTACCTTCTTTTCCCAGAAATCTGGTATATAACATTTTTTACTTTGTTCCAGTCTGATTTCAAACTAGGAACTGGCCATTTCAATTTATTAACCCATTAGATTATACAGCATTACTATATTAGATGCCACAGTGTAAACTCAGCTCTAGGCATATAGGGATGATAGAGAAGGCAGGTGTAACTTGCCTTCTAGGAATAAATAATCTAGAAGAGAAGAGAAAACTATAAATGAATAACTATAAATGAAAACTATAAATTATAAATGAATATAATATATGCACTTACAGTGGTAGATATATATTCATAACATACCTATCCTATTAAATTTAACTTAGTATCTATTCTTTAAACTTTAAATATATATTCTTTCCTTTTTAGGTCCTTTTCCATGTGATATATGTGGTCGCCAGTTTAATGACACTGGAAATTTGAAACGCCATATAGAATGTACCCATGGTGGAAAGAGAAAATGGACTTGCTTTATCTGTGGAAAATCAGTACGAGAAAGGTGAGGAATTTACTACACACCCAGAAAAATCCTGGTAACTGTTATATAGAAATAATTAACGAGTATAGTTTATAAGGATTAGGGTAATACAAGATATAAGATACTTAAAATTATACTTTAATTTGAAATTTAAGGACAGAAGGAGAAATTATGTAAAATGCGATAGAAGATGATATAAAGTCAGGATTTGCAGGTTTAGATGGTAAATTTCACATAGATACAACTTTGTCTCTTTCTGAAACCCCACTAAAACTACATTAAAGGTTATTGATTGATTTAAAAGACAGTAAGCTACAAAGACAGGAAGAACAGAAATGTGACAAGAGCAACACAGATTCGGGAGCTAGAAAGCAGGTGGATCAGTGGGAACTGACTTAGCAAATCTAAGAAAGACAAATCCCAAGGTGGCAATGGAGAAATCGAGAACATAGTTTACATCATAGAATCAACAAAAGGTGTAGGAGTGGGCAGTATCAGATACCTCTGGAACTAGGGCAAAGGAGAGGCAGAACAGGGAGCACTTAAGTAAAAACTTCTTTAGAAGTTAGATTATTTGGATTTTTTTCTGCCACCCACACAGGTCATTGCTGCTGAGCACCTACCCCTATCCCTATTTAGCAGATATCTGGACTGGAGTATACCATGTTGTTATATGATGAATGCATTCTGAATGCTGAAAGCAGTGAGCCACAGGCCTTATCCCTGCTGATGTCTTGGATTTTAGATTTTACCCCCCAGGCATTAGATTAGAGAACAATTCCCTGAAAATCTGAGCACCCAGAGGGCAAATATATTCCATAACAAATAGTACACTCAGGTCACCTACTGTGAAGCCTAGTCATCAAGGCCCACTTATGCATGCTCTTTGATTGTGCCATCTACTTTTTAGTCTATCACATGTAATCATGGACAGAAGAATTAAACACAGAACGAAATCATTTAACATGGAAGCTAGATTCTAACACAGTTCAGGAAGAAAAAACAATCTTGAAGGAAACATTATTCAGAAAGAAGAAAACTTTCAAAAAAAGAAATAAACAACTGGTTGCTTCATGAGAAATATTCATATTATGAATATCCCCAGTTGAAGATCTAGAATCCATTAGACAAGAACAGGGTGCTATAACAAATCAGAGCTCCCAGAAATTCAAGGCATGATAGACAAAGTAAAGACCCTAATGGAAGGATTGAAGAACAAAGTTGAGGGAATCTCCCAAAAGGTAGAGCAAAAAGGTACAGAAGTGTAAAATAAGGATTAGAACATTAGAGAACCAGTCAAGAGGTCCAGAAAGAAAGAGCGAACAATGAAAATAGCAAAGGAAAAAATCGTCACTGAATAATTCAAGATAATTTCCCAGAACTGAAGGACATGAGTTGCCAGACTAAAATTACCCATCAAATGCTTAGGACATTGGATGAAAATAAACCTACTCCAAGATACATCACTGTGATATTTCAGAACACTGGGGACAAAGAGAAGCTTCTGTATGCTTCTGATTGTTCAGGGAAAATTACATATGTTGAATTATGAATTAGAATTACTTGGACATCTCTCTGAACAGCAACACTAGAAATAAGATGATACAGTTTTACTTTGAAGATTCATAAAGAAAATTATTTCCAGCCTAGAATTCTGTTCTTAGTCAAACTAACAATCAAGTCTGAGGATCATTGACATTTTTCATGCTATCAAAAAGTTGGCCTTTGATGTACTCTTTCTCATGAAGCAACTAAAGGGTATGCTTCACCAGAATGAGAAAGTAAACTGATGAAGAGGAAGACAAGGGCTATAGGAAATAGAAATTCTGATACTGGAAAGAGGCAAAAGGAATTCATAGGAGGATGGTGCATGAAGTTTCCAGGTTGTGAGATGTGCAATATATGTGTAACAATGGGTAGTCAGTCCGCACTAGTAGTAGTGATGCCCCATGACAGATTGAGGGTTGTCACTGCTAAGATCCCTGCTGGCATGTTTCCTCTTTTAACTAGGGGACAGGATGTGAGAGTAGGTCTGACCCCAAAATTTATTTTTTATTTTCTATGGTAAGAACATTTAACATGAGATCTACCTTCTTAACAAATGTTTAAGTGCATAATACAGTATTGTTATTAAGTTACAATACAGTATTAAGTTATTAATACAGTATTATTATTGTGTTAAGGCACAATGTTGTACAGCAGACCTCTAGAATTTACCCATCTTGCATAACTGAAACTTCATACCCATTGAATAGCAGCTCCCTGTTTCCCTCTCCCTGATTCAAATTCTTATCTATACTCTGCCACTGTATAGTACCTGTATGCTAGTATACTATTGTACTATAATACCATTGTACTATTATATTTTTGCCTTGCTACTTGATTTAACTGAGAACACTTGTTTCATTTCACAGAAATATTCTTTTTTGACCTATCTGTGAGAATTAGAGGTAGTTCATAGTAAGTTTAGAAGCAAAATATATACATCAGCCTTTTTACTTTGGCTGTATTTCTGCCAGACTTCTAGTACCTGATCCATTCGAGATTGTCAGATTCTCAGATTGTGATGAGCCTTCTTTTCCAGTATTTATTTATGACTTTACCCGCTGACATGTTGGAAAGGACTCTTGCCAATGCTCAGGCAAGCTACAGCCAGACTTTGATAAAGAGACCATGTTCATACTATCTTGTGGGCTCTTTAGCTAATAGTGGCAATATTGTTAGATTTGTGCTTGCTACTTGGTTTTTCAAAAATATACAGTATATTGTTTAGTGATATATACTACTAAGTAGTAAAACAAAGAAGAAAGGGAATAGTTAACATAAATGGTTATCTGAGAGATGAAGGAGGAACATGTAGAGGCATTCTAAGGTATAGCAATATTCTAGGTCTTATCCTGCATTTAAGTGTAATAATAGCATTCTTTAAACAATATGTATACATTTTATATCCTTCAGTATATAAAAGTTCCATAATTTTAAAACATTAGAAATGCCACATTCTTAAAATATCAAATTGATATGATGGTAAAATAGGAAAACCAATATGCTACACTTGATCTTAGCCTACAGATGGATACAGTTTATTTTATGCATTATACATTCTTTTTTCTTAAAGGTCTTTCTATAAAAACAAAAAGCAAACCAAAAACTAAAACAATCTCTCCATCTTTTTACTTTAAATTACTTAGTAGGTAGGGGTCTCGGAATAGTTTTAGGGATAATTTCCACAAAGCAGAATGTACCTGCAGACGCACCTGTCCAGTGTTGGTGGGCCTTGTGGAAGAGCACCATCTACTGGCGTAGATCTGCCTTCATTTCAGGTTCAGCCTTAACACTCACTAGATGTGGGATTAAAATAAAAACCAAGTAGTAGAAACAGTCAAAAGCCTGCCAAGGCCAGACACATTGCCTTTTCTTTCTTTCCTCCCAAAGTAACTTTGTCTGTCCTTACTCAGCACTTTACATATGTAGGAAATCTCCGAGTGTTCGAACTATAGGAAATGCTGCTATGTATTTGGGGCAGCGATGGTTATACAATAGCCTGCCAGAAGTTCAGAAGTAACAGAAGCAAAACCAGTGAATCACCAAAGCAGTAATTAGTAAAAGCTTATTGTGCATGTGTAAAAAGACAGTTTGCAAACCAGGAGCACTCAAACCAGAACACAGAATGAGACTCGGCTATATTGTTACATGCAGCTTAAAAATGAGAAAGCAGTGACTGTTTATTCTTCACAGTAGTTGGTTGTGACATTAGGATTTTCTTAAGTGATAGGGAATTGGTAAATGGTTACCTCACATCAACCTTGGGAAACAGTTTAAGTTTTGCCTATGATTTTCAGAGGCATAAACAAATGACCCAGGACAAGTTATCCTTGCAAAATAAGCTACATTAGGCTTTGTTTATGGGACTAAACTGGTTTTGTTTGTTTGGGGAATTTTCAAGGCTGGTCTGTTTTTTATTTTAACAAGTCCATCCCAGGTCAGTAGGACTGGAAGATTTAGGAATGACCGTAATTGTATTCTTTATATGGTTTCCCCTTTTCACATTGGCATCTGGAAGTTACAAGTACCTGTAAAGCTTTCTTTGCCTTAAAACATTCTTTTCACAGATACTGAGCACATATTTGAAAGGAATAGTACTGATAAACTGAGTTGGCTTATATATTATTAAATTTTCTCTGTTAAAATTCACATCAGTTTTACTTAATGCAGTAGTAACAATTGAGCATTTTTCATTGTACTCCTTGATAGCTGCTTAAGCTATATAGTTAAATCTTTGAGCAAACTGATAGCAAAGGAAGCCAAAGTTAATTTTGTGTGTGTGTGTGTGTGTGTGTGTGTTTAAAGAAGAGAGACAGGGCTCCTGGGTGGCTCAGACGGTTAAGCGTCTGCCTTCGGCTCAGGTCATGATCTCAGGGTCCTGGGATCGAGTCCCGCATCGGGCTCCCTGCTCCTTGGGAGCCTGCTTCTCCCTCTGCCTCTCTCTCTGTCTCTAATGAATAAATAAATAAAATCTTTAAAAAAATAAAATAAAAAAAAATAAAGAAGAGAGACAAAGCAGGCATGATTATATGCTGGTGAGACTAATCCAGTAAAAAGCAAAAATACTGTAGGAGAAAGGGAAAATTGTCATAATATCTGTTAGCTTGAATACCTTTCTAGTAAGCTTTCTGAATACCGTGTTTGAGAGAGAGAGAGAGAGAAATTGCAAGCAGGGGAAGGGGCAGGGGAAGAGGGGGAGAGAGAATCTTAAGGAGACTCCACGTCCACCATGGAGCCCTATGCAGGGCTTGATCTCACAACCCTGAGATCATGACCTGACCTGAAATCAAGAGTAAGATGCTTAACTGACTGAGCCACCCAGGCACTCCTGGAAACCTATGTTTAATATAAATAATGACATTAAAAAAGTCTCTAGATAAATGTATATTTTTTAACACAGAACTACTTTGAAAGAACATTTGAGAATCCACAGTGGAGAAAAACCTCATCTTTGTAGTATTTGTGGGCAAAGTTTCCGTCATGGAAGTTCATACAGGTAAGTCAAGCCATTTTTCCCCTATATTAGGTAAGATAAATTATTTTAATTCTGTTTTATCATTGCATTAGTTGTTTATTGAATTAAAATATTTCTTAGCACTTACAGTAAACAAAATTATACAAAAAAACTTTACAGACTTTTCCCCCACATTACAACTTTTAATAGTCTTTATTCTATAGTACAAAATATTAAATATTTCATCACCAAGTTTGCTAAATGCTTTACTGTCCAAGTCACTGTCATTTAAATGTTTATTTCATTACTTTTCTTTGATTCAAAACTCATTAAAACTCTGATATTCTAACCTTAGTGTATTTCATTACTCTTGATTATCAAAAAAATATTTTGGTATGAAATATGGCAAAATTGAAAACTCTAGGACTCTCAGTTTTGGAAAGTCTTCTGTGTATTAGTTGTAACCTGTGTAACTGTTTTTATAGCTGAATCCTTGACCACATTTGAAGTTTATGAAAAGTTGACTTTTTCCTGAATAATTGATTAAGTGACTGCCTACTGTGAGATGTGTACATTTTACATGTTTATTAATGCTCTTAGGGTTTTTAATCTTAAGGTTTTAATTTTTACACTTTCATTTATTATTTACTTCTTTTACCTCTTTTTAAAAAATTTTAAACATAATGGTCCTTTTTAGATGCAGCTCAGTTGGTTTACTGGTTTTAGTTATGGAATCAATATCTGTTTTGGCAACTTGAATGGGAAAGCTATTCATTTCACTGGGATATATATAGATGGGAGGATTATGGTGCTAAAAATAATTCAAATTAAATGAATTTTAATAATTTAAAGCTTTTATAATCTGTCTTTGGGTGACTGTAAAATGAACTAATTTTGGTTAGTGTGAAGAAAAGTAGCAGAATGTAATTGTCAGAAAGTTGATTACTTATAAAATTTGCTAAATTCTCATCTATCGATTTGTAAGTGGTATCAGTCATCCAGAAAAGGGTTAATTCTTAATTATTTGCTGTATTGTGAGTTTAAGTCACCCCATTTGTCTGATTCTAATTCCTTCTGACTCATTCCTACTTTTGCTATCTCTGAAACTCCACCAGTCAGATAGATAACAACCCTAGACATTTAGTATGTTCGGTGAAGTAGATTTAAGTCAGGAAGGAAGGTCATGTAGACGTAGTGTATGTGCAAATGTTGAGGTGTTTTTTTGAAAGAGCTGAGTAGGAACCCTGGAGTTAGATAGTGAAAGAGTGGGGAAAGAGGAAAGTCATAGAAGTGGAGCAAATAATGTATGAGGGTGAGTGAGTCCAGTTTCCCTATTTAGAGTTAATCAGGATTTTACCTTTGGTGTCACCAGTTTTTATGGTCTTCAGTTGTTTTTTTTTCTTTATAGACTTCACTTACGAGTACATCACGATGATAAAAGATATGAATGTGATGAATGTGGGAAAACGTTTATTCGTCATGACCATCTTACAAAGCACAAAAAAATACATTCAGGTAAGGTGTACTTTGTAATGATGTTTACAGAAGCCTTTAAAAAAGCACCTGCTAGAGGACATACTACATCATGTTTATGTTGGCTATAATTTTAATAATTTGACATTGATAATGCTGACTCTGAAAAATTTTTTTTTAAATATCTGAAAGGGACATAATTTTATGACATGTTTTTGTTCACTGTAATTTTAATCATTTGGTTGCCTTTTATGACTACAGACAATATTTTGATGTTTGTTTTAATAAAATTGTCAAAATTTGCATTTTGCATATTATGTGGATATATTCAATAATTGATATTGACATATCTCTAAATGGAGATGCCAAGATAACATTGCTCATTTTGATTGAATTTGAAAGAAGTTAGCAAAACATATTTGAAGAGAAATGATTATAATTGGGTGTTAAAGTTTATGTAATAGTGAATTTTTGAAACTCTATCTTTGGAAAAGAGTACCTTAATAATCCTGATCAATTTCAGATCTTTATACCATATTTATAATTTTCATATTCTGGGGCTTTCTTTCATATTTTCCTCTCAGATTGATGTTCAGGAAGTGCTAAGAGAGCCAACTATATGAGCACAATAATGGGAAAGAGCCATCTCTATGAGCACAGTAGAACAGGTGATTATTATTATTATAAACATAATCTAAGTATAAAGTATGCAACAGATATAATTATTTTCTTAAATGATCCCAGTGAGGTTGAAGGATGCAGTTGTTATCAACACTTTAAGAGATGCTCACTGAAATTATGCATTTTCGTTTTTAGGAGGAGAATTCTAAATTCCTAATTCTAGAGATCACATGCTTTAATTGCATCTGGATTAAGTTGAGACAGTGGTTTTTAAAGGCCAAGCCTTTGAAACTGAAGAACAGAGATGAGAAATGGGACTCATCTAGAATTTTACTTCATATTTGTATTTTGGCTCATTACAAATAAATGTATGAAATCCCCATAGATGAAAAATATTTTAAAAATAGAATACAAAAAGGGATGCCTGGGTGGCTCAGTCGGTTAAGCATTTGCCTTCAGCTCAGGTCATGATCCCAGGGTCAAGCCCCTTGTCGGGCTCTGCTCAGCGGGAAGTCTGCTTCTCTCTCTCCCCCGCCCCTCCACCCCGCTTGTGCTCTCTCGCTCACTGTCTCTCTCAAATAAATAAATGAAATCTTTTAAAAAAAATAAAAATAAAGTACAAAGATCTGAAAATGTTCGGGTCCTTTTTATTAACAGTAAAACAGCCTCTTCTTGATTCAGTGTATTTTCATTTGAAGTGTTTGACATCTAGACTTACTATATCCTAAAAAATTACTGAGTTTTGAAGTAATTTCATTTATTTTGTCCTGTTACATTGAAAGGTAAGATTTGAAGTCTACAGCAAAAACCCTATTCGTTCCTTTTCCAAGTGAGGGAAAAGGGCTCACATCCATTAAAATAAGCATAGGTTCACTGAAGAAAGGTTTTTGAGTAAGGAATATAAAGCAAATAGCCCAGAATAAAGGGTGGCCTTACTTTTCTGGTATATTTCCCATCATGTTATCTTACTGTTTGATAATATATTTCTGGGGGAAAACTGAATTGCATATTATAATCAAAATATTTGGGTCTTTAAGGTGAGAAGGCTCATCAATGTGAAGAATGTGGAAAATGTTTTGGTCGTAGGGATCATCTCACTGTTCATTACAAAAGTGTACACCTGGGAGAGAAAGTGTGGCAAAAGTAAGTGAAAAAGCAGTTTCTCATAATTACTACATTGGATAAGTATAGGTTAGAGGAAAGTTATAACTTGTCTCCTAGTTTATTTTGTTTAATTGGGGATAGGTTAACTAGCTCTCTTTTTTCTGGCTTCTATAGCTTCTCTGCTGACCTAACGGAATTCAGTGAAACATTTTTGTTTTACTTGTTTTCAGTTGACTTAAGGCTAGAGGTGGTAGACATTGAAGTTAATGACTAATATAAAATCTTGAAATTCTTTGGGCATTTCATTTATCTTTGGTTGCTGTGGCTTTTACCTAAAAGTATAAATGTGCTGCCCTATATATTATACTTAATAAGAGCAATTATTGGGACATGTTTCTAGTCAGAATTTAGATTTCTTTTTAACCAGACTGAGCATTTAAAATGGTATTTTATTTGAAGGGGGCATGTGCTATCCTAAATACCAACTTTTTTTTTAATTCCAATATATTTAATATACAATATTATATTAGTGTCAGATACACAATATAGTGATTCAACAGTTCTATACATTACTCAGTGATCATCATGATAAATGTACTCTTAAATCCCGAACCTATTTCACCTATTCCCCCTGCCCACCTCTCTCTGGTGACTATCAGTTTATTCTCTAAGAGTCTGTTTTTTGGTCTCTTTTTTTTCTTTTGAACACCAGCTTTTTAATAAAATTTAGTATTCAGGTTTAACTGAGATGAGTTGTTGAGTGTAAAATGTTACAGAGAACCCATGTTCTTGGACTAGGTGTTTGGAACAAATGCTAAGTAATAGGTGCCAAGAAACTTAGGTTAATATACTGAGCATCATCAACAAAATATACATAGTATCTTTAAATGTAGTAAGTGATAGACCACTTTGAAGAAGAGTGGGAAGTGCTGATTTGTATCCATTTTTTATATTTTCACATACTGGTTTATATTTTCTTTCACTGATTTTGTTCAGTGATTCACTCATTGAATCAATGTATTCATTGTAGTCATTGAATTCTTTTATTCATGAGATAATAGGAATCCTGCTAAGTGCTAGGATAGAAAGATATACATGATGCTGTATAGAAAAGGAAATAAGGGGGCATCTGGGTGGTTCAGTCGGTTAAGCATCCAGCTCTTGATTTTGGCTCAGGTGATCTCGGGGTCGTGGGATCAAGCCCAGCGTCAGGCTCTGTGATCAGCTCAAAGTCTGCTTGTCCCTCTTCCTCTGTTTCTCCTGTCGTTTGTGTGCGCTCTCTCCCAAATAAATAAATACATAAAATCTTTTTTTTTTAAAGGAAATAAGAATTTCAACATATTGTATGAATGGGTGGAAAAGAGACTGAACTGCAGACTCACTTGTTCCTGAGGGTCTACAACTTTTTCTCAACCCCTTTATACCTTTAAAAATTATTCAGTATCTCAGGAGCTCTTGTTACATAAATTACAATATAAAAATTATATTATTGTTTAAATAAATTATATAAATCATATTAAAAATTCAATTGAGAAAAAATTCAGTACTTATTTATTAATTCAGTTAAAAATAGTAATATACGCATCGCATGCTCACATAAAAAGCAATTTGTGAAGAATAGCTACTTTACAAAACAAGTTAAAAATATTAAGACTGGCATGTTTTACATTTTTGTAAATCTCTCTTATGGCTTAATAGAAGACAGTTGGATTATCATATCTGCTGCCATGCATTATTTTATTTGAAGTAACCGAAGAAAATCTAGCCTCTCTATACATAGTTGGTAAAAGAAGGAGTATTATGATAGCAGTCTTAGATAATTGTGGTTATTAGTCTTTGCTACTACACTAAAACTGTTTAAGTGCTAGTTTCTTAAAGGTAGTTGCAAGGTGCAATCTGAAACAAGATTAATGAAGTTTTCATACTCTGTTACAGTCTATTGGTCTTGTACTTGAATAAATTTTTTTACCTATGCATAAATTGTAATATGATGCATTTGTCATTTGGAAAATATGGGTTTACTAAATTATGCCAATTTTCTAAATGTTAGCACTTTTCACAGTACAGGATCAACAAATCACATTTGTTAATATTGCCTCTAGTCTCTCAGAAGGGAGTTTCGGGAAGCTGTCAACATCACAAGGGCAGCTGCAGGTTCTCCAGAATTTTTATACTAGCTTGAAAGCTCAAACTTTATCATTGATGACAAATACTGAAGTAACAGTTTTACTTCCTTTAATTTTCAAGAAAATATCTGCCAGATACTCAAGTCTGTAACTGTGGCTTGTCTTTTTTTCTTTCTTGTCTTTCATTCTTTCAAGTAAAATGGTATTTCGTGAAGGAAGTGGCTCCTTCAGCCCACCACTCAGACTCAGGTACTTCGGTGTGCGGTGGAAGTGCTGTGTCGTTGCCACTCCATCGCAGAGAACATTACAAAGGCCACAGTCTGAAAGGTTGAAACTGGGAAAAATTAGTAATTTGACTCCTTTACCACATTTTTCTTTTCTTTCTGTGAGTGCCTGGCAGTGAGGAGAACAATGACGATTAGTACATTTTGGGACCGCTACCTTGTTTAGAGCTGAGGTACTGGCACTTTTACCTCCCATGTCTTTTGTATATGTCATTAGTGTAAATGTCAACACAACGAGAAAGGCAAATAATGTTATGGTATTATTTTGAAAATAACTTTGATCTTATAAACCCTATGAAAGAATTTTGGGATTCCCTCACCTGCCACAAGAGCCTGTGGGCCTATCTACTGGCCTAGATAATTATGGAACCAGAAGCTGTAGGTTCCACTTTCTACAAGGGTTGGCTAATGGTGGATCTAGAATATGAAGCCTTTATGGAACCAGTACTTATTCCTATGTGATAAACAGCCACTGAAGATTTTAAACAAGAGGGTGACACGTTGGATTTCTTTTGGGGTAGATCACTCTTATTGGTGTAGGGAGGCTGGATTTGTAGTGGATAAATCGAGGCAAGTAAATCAACCAGTTAGAAAGCTGCTAGAATTTAGGAAAAAGATGGTGAGGGCCTATCTCGGGAGTAGCATTAGTAATAAATAGTAGAAGGTACTTATTTGAAAAATACTTAGTTTTTTGAGATAATGGGAGTAGTCATGGATAATTCCTTTTTTCAAGGAATTCCACTTTTCAAGTGGGTGGGTGATAAACTGGCCAGTGAGATAGAGAAAACAGAAGATGGACTAAGTTTACAAAGGGAGATGATGAATTGTTTGGTGTGTATTGACTTTGAGCTGCTTAATGGAAACTCAAACGTAAAATGTGATAGGTAAATGTAAGTCTAAATCTCAGGAGTGAAGACTCACCTGTGGATAAAGATTTATATGTGAATACATAAAAGCAGATTATCCAGGGAAAGAATGTGGAGTGCTTAAGGTTAGCACCCCTCCTCCTACCCATTATTTTCTAATGTTTCTTCTTCCCTTTTAAACGTTTTAAAATGGTGACTCTATTTCAGTATCCTTATCTACTTCTCCACTTTCCATTCACTGTAATAAGCTGTTGCGATATGACCTCTGACTTTACCTCTTAAATTGCTGTCAGTATAAGTTCCTTATTGCCAACTCCAATAGACATTTTTAGGTCCTTTTCACACTGGGCATCTCACCTTCATTTGGAACTGTTCATCACTCCTATCCTGGAAAATCTATACTCTAGCATCCATGTGAGAAGGGAGAGGTACATATATAGGGCCTGACCCATCGAGGTCTTTGTACATTTTATCTTTATCCTATGTTCACTGTGAGACACTTAAAAGTGTTGTGAGCATATATATGTTTAAAACTTCACTCCGTTCATGGTATAGACCATGATTTCTTAGCCATAGCTAAGGGGAGGACATTTTGGGCCAGATAATTCTTTGTTGGGGAGCTGTCCTGTGCACTCTAGAATGTTTATTTATTGGTATTCCTGGCTTCTATCTAGTAGATGGCAGTAGCACCTACCTACCCCCAGTTGTGAAAACCAAAAATGTCTTCAGGCATTGCTAAATACCCCATGCAGGGCAAAATTGCCCCTAGTTGAGTACCTCTGTGTCTCTATGTGTGTGCCCATGGTGACCCTGTTTGTATCTCTGTTTGTATTTACTATGGATATGAACAGAATAAGACAAACCAAGTATACTGGTTACAAGTCTTTTGCTAAGTTTATCAGTGACACTTCCAAGTCACTAAATCTAGATTATCTTTTTAAATGTCTGTTTCATCAAGTAGAAGTAAGTTTCTGGAAGATAGGGCCTTGCATGGAATTTTTGTAGCCACTTTGTAAATGTTGAGTTGAATGACTTGAAAAGTATGAGTGGCATTTGATACCCTTAGGCGTACTATTGCTATTGAATATTGGTAATGATATGCTAAACATTCCAGTAAGACTCAGTAGATCTGTTAAAAGCAAACTGTCTTACAGAACATTATAGTAGCCTATATTTGAGTTAATTATTTGGCATGTACTCATCAGATATGAATTATTTCCAAGGTGAGATGGTAGGCTTTCTAATAACCACCACTTAAATGCGAATCATTTTACAAATATCTTAATCCTCACAATCCTTCACAATGAAATTGGAGTCTAGGATTGTTTAAATCACAAACACATATTCTTAGGTACTGCTCTCTACTGCGTGATAAGGTAGCTTTGAGTACTTTATAGCTTTTTATGTCTATTAATCTGTAATAAAAATAAAGGGCTGGTATCTTGTTCTTTTAAAATTTAGGTATAAAATTTAAGTTCAAGTTTGTAGTATTTATTATTTGTGTTATTAAGTGAACCAATTAGAGCAGTGTCACCTTTTTGACGAAGGCACGTTTTGAGGTTGCTGTAGTTTCTCTTCATTCAGCCCCAGCATCTATTTTTTAAATTTAATTGTTACACTCTACATGCAGAGAAATTCATTGTTTGTAGTGTATAGTTCTGCAAGTTTTGACAGATGCATGTAGTCATGTAATCATTACCACAGTCAAGATACAGAATAGTTCCATCACCCCTAAATTTCCACCAGACTTTTTTGTTCAACTCCTTTTTTCTTCCTTCAACCCATCATTGATCTGTTTCTGTCCCTATAATTTTTCCTTTGATATTTTTAATAGCAAATAATAATAATACAGAAGTCCAATGATTTAAATCTTAAAAGTAAGTGGTTTAAAGTTAAAAGTCTAAGGACCTCTTTTTACAAATTTGTATGTTGAATGTAATTGGAGGAGGAAGAGCCAGAGGTAAGGTTGGTACTTTAAAAGTATTTCCACATTCCTTTGGATTTCTATGCTTTATTAATGTGAGAATTATATGTAAATTTTGTAAATGTAACCTATTTTCATTGTGTTATTAAAGTTATATTGAAAACTCAACCCTTTTTATGTTTCTTAGATACAAAGCAACCTTTCATCAATGTGACGTTTGTAAGAAAATTTTTAAAGGCAAATCAAGTCTAGAAATGCATTTTCGGACGCATTCAGGTAAAAGCTAATGGGTACTTTATTTATATCTTTGTGTAATTATTCAGGAGTAAAATATGGACATTTAAACTTTGTTGTTCTTGGTTAAATTTTTTTGTCTTTTCCCCATACGATTTTTACTTATTTTATTAAAATTGATGTCATGAATGAGCGATATTCTGCCTTTTGATTCTCTGTAAGCTTCAATATTTTTTAATATTATTTTGTAAAGTTGGGGCAAATTTTTCTTCATAGGGAATTTACTCAATGTTTAGCTCTAATTTTCCCCTTTTCTGGATGTTTATATTTGCTCGGTATCTATGTAACTCTCTGAAGACATTCCTTTTTTTTTTTCCCCTCTTTTAAAAGAATAAATCAGATAGGATTTGATTATCTTGCTTAACCAAGTTACTCTTGTATACTTTCCTTTACACATAGTCAGTTGTGATTTGTGGGTAGTTACAGTAGAATGATTTGCTTCAGCTGCTCTCCAGAAGATAATTATTTTCTAAACCTTTATTTTTTCCCCCTTGGTAATGCTGCCATATTTTGAAATATAGACTCTTGGATTCTTTCTTATATGTTGTCATAGTCCTTGTTTGACTTCCCATAGAAATTAACAATTCTTAAACCTTTCCTTTCTTTTTAAAAAAGAAACTTATTTATGCATTTATGGCTGTTTTATTTTTATTTGGATTTTGTCAAGCTGCTGTTCTAGAAGAGAAAAATAACTGATTTCATAAATATCAGAATGGAAAATAACTGGATTTGGGAAATTTCAATACCAAAGAATTTATTACTTATACGGTGCTTCTGTTAAAAATAAAATACAACCCCCTCCAAAGGAAAAAGTCATAATTTGGGGGTACATACATAGGAATATAAAATGAGGAAATCATATTAATGCTATCTTCCATATTATTTATAAATAATAAGCTTAATAAACTCATGGTTTGAAAGAAATGATGAACTTACAGAAAGTTAATTCAAGACCATTGATGATTTAAGAATTGTAAAACTGCAGGAATTATTTTAGAGGAGAAACTTAATAAGGGCTGGCTTTGTAATTGCATTCAGTTTTTAAAACCATTGATTTATAGTAATTAGTCAATGACCAATGACAATGTGGAATTTCCATCTCTGAATATCTCAGTTAGTTGGAATTAGGGACAAGTCACTCTGCCCATTGACAATTGCAGAAATGAGCTCTATTACAGAATAAGACAAAGATTATGGCAGTTATGAAATGAGTGGGAGAAATCACCTAAAGCAGAGGTCAGTAAACTTCTTTGGTAAAGAGCTAGATAATAAATATTTAAGGCTTTGTGGGCCAGTCTCTATCACTCAGCTCTGCTTCTGTAGCATGAAAGCAACTGTAGACAATGTGTAATCAAATAAACATGGCCACATTCCAATAAAACTTTATTTACAGAAACAGGCAAGAGGCTGTATTCAGCTTTCGGGCTATAGTTTGCCAACTTCTAATCTAAGGTAATCAGCAGGCTACCAGACAGGACTTCACAGTGTGGCCCTTCGACAAACTGGTTTCCATATTTCCCGGTCCATTCCTGAGATTTATAGGTCCAGAAACTGACTTTTATGTCTGTACACTGAGAGTTATAAATACTCTTAGGAGTTCTTTGTAATAACCACTGGAAATAGATTCACGAGAATGTCAGCTTTTTATTCACCTTTTAGAGAATGAATAGTGTACTAGCCAAGGTATCCTTTTTCTCTAATCAAGGAAGCAAAGTTGCTAAATTTATTAAGCAGAAAAATATAGAGTAAAATTAGGTAGTAATTTTATGGAATAGTTTATCAAGGAAATGGTGAAGGATACTGAATCATCCTTACCCTTGTAATAGTGTACCTCTCTTGTGACCAGAATAATTTTGCTCCCCAGATTCTTTTTCCCTAGCCAGGATACCCTTAGTGCATTATCTGTACTGCTTTTTTTAAGAAACAGATTCATGTTTTTTTGGAATCCCCTTAACTAGATTCCATATAGACCTTTCCTTTTCTGGTAATATATTCTTTCTCTAGGCGAGCTGTAACTAGTGGATTGGTTTCAGTTTTGGCCAGGTCAGTATACTTAATTGGTTCAAATGAGTAATATGATCAGTGCTTAGCCCAGGACTTGCAAATAGTAGGTGCTTAATAAGTATTTGTTGAATGAATTAATTTATCATGTTTACCTTTGACTAACCTCTAATCTATCTGATGTTTTCAAACCACACAATTAGGGAAATTGATTGGAATAGAGATACAAGATTTTCTTTTGTAAATGGCTTACTCTCATCCATTATGTGTTTTGCTTGTTGTAATTCTCAGAGTAGTGATTACATCTGTTCTTAGCAGTAGTCTTGTTGAAATGTAGTGCATTTATTTAAAATAGGCATTAAAGCTGATAAATTTAGGGCCTGATTTTAGACTTGGTAGAATTTTCTAAGCTGTATGTAAAGTACCCAAATCTTAATGAACAGCTCAATGAATTTTTATAAATGAATACATCTATGTAAACACCACTCAGATTAATATAAAGTTATTAATATGTTACCAGTACCAAAATTGCAGAAGTATCTTCTCCGGTCCTCCCAGTTGGGAACTCCTTGCAAAATAATCATTATTTTGACTTCTATCACCATTAGTTTTGCCTGTTTGAACTTGATATAAATGGAATCATACAGTATGTACTCTTTTTTTTTGTCTGGTTTACTTCACTCAGTATGATGTCTATGAGATTCATCCATAGAAATGGGTTTGTTTCTTTTAATTTTCATAGGACTATACCACAATTTATCCATTGTACTTTGATGGACACTTGGTTTGTATTTACTTGGATCTATAATGAATAAAAGTTCTGAAAATTCTTGTTCATGATTTTTCATTATCCATATGCATTTATTTCTCTTGTGTATATGCCTTGCCACTGGATTGTTGGCTGATAAGATATGCATATGTTCTACTTTAGTAGACACTACTGAATAGTTTCCAAGGTAATTGTGCCAGTTTGCATTCCAACCAGTAAGTATATGGTTTATGAGAATTCCAGTTGCTCCATGTTTTCACCAACACTTGACACTGTCTTTTTTTTGAGCCATTCTGATGGATATGTAGCACTGTCTCAAAGTGGCTTTAATTTGCATCTCTGTGAAAGTAATGCTATTGAGCACATTCCCATATACTCATTTGAATAACCTCTTTCTTGGAATACCTGATTCATTCTTCTGCTGATTTTCTTAAACTGGATTGTCTGTCTTTTTCTAAATGATTTGTAGGAGTTATGTCTGTATTCTAGAAATTTGTCCATTGTTGGATATCTAAATTGCAGATTCATTCTACTCTGTGGCTTTCTTCTCACTCTTGTAATGGTATCTTTCAGTGACTGAAGTTTTTGAATTTTATAGAAGTCATGTATCAGGTTTTTTTTTCTAGTTAGTTTCTTACTATATCCTCTTTAAGAAATTGTTGCCTGTTCCAAGATTGTTAATATTTTTTTCTGTTACCTTCTAGAAGATCTATTTTAACTTACATATTTAGATTATGAAACTTCTGTAATTTACTTTTGTGTTCATTATTAGGTAAAGGTCAAAGTTCCTTTTTTACTTTTTTCTTTTTACATGTAGCTATCTAGTTACCCCAGCACCATTTATTGGAAAGACCATCCTTTCCTTAACAGCATTTCATTGGCGTATTTGTTTTAAATTAAGTGATCATATATGTCTGGTTTATTTTGGGGCTTTGCTCAGTTCTTTTGTATTATTTGTATACCCTTGCACCATTGCTATACGTAAATTACTATGGCTTTTGATATCTGGTACTGTAAATTATCCAACTTTATTCTATTTTGGTGTCTTTATTATTCTTGTTCCTTTATGTTTTTATACAAATTTTGAAGCATCTTATTTCCAAACACAAACACCTGCTCAGAATTTTATTAGAATGTCATTGAATATATAGTCAATTTTTCCTTAGTTGATTACTTTATAATATTGAATCATCCAATCCATGAACAATCCCTACATTAACTTAAGTTCTTTTAAATGTTTTTCAAAGATGTTATAGTTTTTGGGGGTACCTGGCTCATTTGGTGGAGCATGTGACTCTTGATCTCAGGGTCATGAATTCAAGTTTGCCATTGGGCGTGGAGCCTACTTAAAAAAAAAAAGATGTTATAGCTTTTTAGTGCAGATATCTCACACATTTTCATTAGATTTATATCTAGATGTTTGATGTTTTTGTGCAAAATTATAAATTGTATTTTTATTTGTATTTGTTTCTGATGTATAGAAATGCAGTTGAGTTTGTATATTGACTTTTTTTTTTTAAGATTTTATTTATTTATTTGAGAGAGAATGAGATAGAGAGCATGAGAGGGGGGAGGGTCAGAGGGAGAAGCAGACTCCCTGCTGAGCAGGGAGCCCGATGTGGGACTTGATCCTGGGACTCCAGGATCATAACCTGAGCCGAAGGCAATTGCTTAACCAACTGAGCCACCCAGGCGCCCCTGTATATTGACTTTTTATCCAATAACTTTACTAAGTTCTCTTATTAATTTTTGTAGTTTAGCTCTTTTTGGATTTTCCAAGCATACAAACTGGCCATCTGTGAATAGTGACAATTTAATTTTTCCCTTTTCAAATCCTTTTCTCTCCCTCTTGGCCTTATTGCTTTGGTTGACGTCACCAGTGGTATATGACTAGAAATACTGAATAGTGGACATCCTTGTCTTATTCGCAGTCTTCAGGGAAAAGCTTTCAATATTTCATAATTAAGTATGATGTTTTCTGGGGCTCCTGGGTGGCTCAGTCAGTTAAGCATCTCCTTCTGCTCAAGTCATAATCCTGGGGTCCTAGGATCGAGCCCCGCATCGGGTTCCCTGCTCAGCAGGGAGTCTGCTTGTCCCTCTCCCTCTGCCCCTCTTCCCCTGCTCATGCTCTCTCTCTCTCCTCTCTCAAATAAATAAATAAAATCTTTAAAAAAAAAAAAGTATGATGTGGGGCGCCTGGGTGGCTCAGTCATTAAGCGTCTGCCTTCGGCTCAGGTCATTATCCCAGGGTCCTGGGATCGAGCCCCGCATCGGGCTCCCTGCTCTGCATGAAGCCTGCTTCTCCCTCTCCCACTCCCCCTGCTTGTGTTCCCTCTCGCTGTGTCTCTCTCTATCAAATACATAAATAAAATCTTTAAAAAAAAAAAAAGGTATGTTTTCTATATATTTTGTAGTTACTGTTTATCAGATAAATTACCATCCATTCCTAAATTATTTAGAGTGTCATGAATAGGTATTAAATTTTATCAGATTTTTTTCTGCATTTATTGAGGTGATCATATCTTTTTCCTTTATTAATGAGATAAATTACATTGATTGATTTTTTAATATTAGATCTTGCGTTCCTGAAATAAACACATATTGGGGTTATTTATTTTCCAGTTACTATATAGTTGAATATAGTTTGTATTTTGTATCTTTTTTCTTTTTTGTCTATGTTAATTAGACATATTCCTTTTTTTTCCCCCCCTTGTAATGTCCCTGACAGGTTTTGTTATTATGACTCTGCTGGCCTCAAAAAATTATTTGGGAAATAATACATCTTTTTAAATGAAATGGAGGAGTTTATGTGAAGATGGCATTATTTCCTTATTAATATTTGGAGGAATTCACTGATAAGTCCCTCTGAACTTCAATAAAAGATTCTTTAATAGTTACAGAGCTGTCAAATTTTTATTTATCTTTTATTTTTAAAGAACTCAAATCTAAAATATAAAATCTATCGGCAGAATTCAAGTTACCATATTATGTATCTTTTCAGTGACTAGGAATTTGTTGATTTTTCCCTTTTTTTTTTTGATTTTTCCCTTCTTTATACATGTTTTTTAATTTCATTTCTGCTTTTTCTTTTTTTTTAATTTTGTTTCAGTTTAATTTGTTTTTCCCTAGCTTTTTTATATCCATGCCTAACTTATTAAATTTTAGGATTTCTTTTTTTTTTCTTTTTTCTTCTTCTATATATTTTAAAGTTCTAAGCTGCCCTCTAAACATTCCTTTAGTTAGATTCCACACTTTGTTTTATGGTTCATGTTTTCATTATAGTTCAGTTACAGTATTTCCTAATGTCTGTTCTGATTTATTCTCTCAGTAGTGGCTTATTTGGAATTGTATTACTTAATTCCTAAATATTTGGGGGTTTTCTAAGTATTTTTATGTTACTGATCTCAATGTATATTTTTTCTTTTTACTTTCAATCCCTCTGTGGACCTGTATTTAAGATGTGTGTCTTTGGAGCATCGTTTTATTATCTATTATGATAATCTCTTTTAATTGGGATGTGTTTAGTCATTAAAATTTTACATGATACTTATTTGGGTTTAAATCTGTCATCATGCTATTGGTCCCATCTGTTCCTTGATGCTTTCTTTCTCTTGTCTTCACTTTCTGTAATCATGAAGAATTTTTATTATACATTTTCCCCTCAATTAGCTTGTCAGTTGTATGTTCTTGCATTGTTCTTTAGTAGTCACCCTAAAGATTGCTATGTGTATTCATAAATTATTAGAGTCTATCTTGTTAGTTCTTTATCAATTTCTAGACAATGCAAAGACCTTACAATACCCTTAGCGCCCACCTTTTATGCATGGTATGTATTTTAATTCTACATGCACTTTAAACTACATAAGACATAATTTTTTGGTTTTAAATAACTCATTTATTTTTAACCATATATTTGCCCATTACTGTTACTACTTCCTGCATTTGCATTTTTCCACCTGGAATTTTTTCCTTATGCAAGAAGAACTCCTTTGGTGCCTAGGCACCAAGTTCTCATAGGTTTTGATTATCTGAAAATGTTTTTATTTTTCTTTACGGAGAATATTTTTCCTGGCTATAGAATTTACATTAGTAGTTAATTTTCTTTCAACATTGTAAATATGTCATTTTTCCTCTTTGAACTTCTTTTGTTTTTGTTGAAAAGTATACTGTTGTTATTCTTATTGTTGCTCATTTAAAGGAAATGCCTCTTTTTTTTTTTTTTTTTTTTTTAAGAGAGACAGCAAGAGAGGGAATACAAGCAGGGGAAGTGGGAGAGGGAGAAGCAGGCTTCCCACTGGGCAGGGAGCCCGATGCGAGGCTCCATCCCAGGACCCTGGGGTCATGACCGGAGCCGAAGGCAGATGCTTAACGACTGAGCCACCCAGGCACCCCAGAAATGTCTCTTTTTAATTGGTTGTTCTTTGAGATTTTTCTATCTGTGATTTTTAGTAGTTTTATTATAGTGTGCCCAGATGTGCTTTTTGGCTTTAGGGTTTTTTTTTTTTTTTTTTTCGTATTTTGTGAGGTTTGTAGAACTTACTGCATCTGTGACTTGAGATGTCTTTCTATTGTTTAAGAAGATTCTCAGCCATTTTGTCTTTCATATATTGCTTTTGCTCTGTACTCTCTCCTTTTTCTGGAATTCCAATTTATGTATGTTAGATATTTTACTTTGTCTTTTATATATGTATCTCATGCTCTTTCTATTTTCTTTTGTTTTGTTTTGTTTTTTTTAGAGAGAGAGAAAGAATGTGCATTCTGGTGGGAGGGGCAGAGGGAGAATTTCAGGCAGGCTTCATGCCCAGCCCAGAGCCCAACACAGGGCTTGATCTCACAACCCTGAGATCATGACTTGAGTTGAAATAGAGTCAGATGCTTAACCAGCTGAGCCACCCATGCATATTTCTGTATTTTCAATCCTATTTTTCTGTGTGCTTCTATTTGGATAATTCCTACTGATCCATTTTCCACTATACTGATTATTTCTTCTGTAGTATCTAATTTGCTACTGAATCCATCTACTGAATTGCTCAGTTATTTATCTGTTCCAGAAATTTCTTTTTTCCAATAGATTCCAGTTCTGTGGTGAAATTCTCTTTTCTGTGTTTTCTTGAACATATTAATCATACTCAATATTTCAGGTCTTACATAATTTTTCTTTACCTTTAGGTGTATCTGTTATCTTTTTTTTTCCTCCCTCTTTTGGCGTTTGGCCATTTGGTTCTGTTTCTTGATATGCCTGACAGTTTTGAATTGAACTTTAGATTTTGTGAATGAAAAATTGTAGAAGCCCCTGAAGTTGTATTTTTTCCCAGATATATTTAATTTTCTCACAAGCAGATAGACTGAGATGGCATTGATCTTTTCTGGTCTATTTCTACTCTACCTTTCTTCTAGTTCATCATCATTCTGGGGTCTCAACTGAAGTATGATGTTTGTACCAGAGTCTCCCCACTTTGGTGAGACTTAAACTCCAATCTTTGTCTCCGCAGTACCCTTGGGATTGCTGCAGTATCTGTTCAAACCTTCAGTAATCCCAGCCTCTGGTTTTTAGCTGTCTCATCCAACAAATGTTCATCTTGGGAGTTGAAAAATAGAGGCATTTTTGTTCATTTCTTTGTTGTTCTTTCCAGGCTCTTGACCCCTTAAATCCTTGGTAGTTCCAAACTCCAGCTTTTATCTTTCCATTCCAGGGGAATGTCATCAAGCCCTCGGCTGCCACTTGGCCTCTGTTTCTCTATACTTTAAGTCTGAAAGTGCATTGAGAAAAGAAAACACCTCCATATCTTCCTGTGTCTCCAGAACCTTGGCCTCTTACGTCCTGGCTGCCTTGTTTGTACTTCAGTGCCTCTAAAGAGTAGATTGTTTTGAGTTTTTAAAAATCTTGTTTTTTCCCCTTCACCAGCAAGAGACATAGTGTGACATAAACTACTCCATCAAATCTGAATGGAAGTTCTCGAGTTCTATTTTCGTATACTAGTTTTTAAAATCTAAACATAACTGATCCACTGGAAGACTTTTTTAATTCTAAAGATTTTATTTTATTTATTTATTTAGAGAGAGCATGAGTGGGGGGAGGAGCAAAGGGCAAGAAGAAGAGAGCATCTCAAGCAGACTCTGCGCTGAGCACAGAGCCTGATGTGGGGCTCAATCTCATGACTGAGATGATGACCTGAGCCGAAATCAAGAATCAGATGCTTACCCGACTGAGCCACTCAGGCGCCCCAACAGTTTTTAATTCTAAAAACTCATAAGTTACTATGATTTTAGCTGAGAAATAGATTACATTTCTTTGAGCATTGTTTTATCTACTCCTACTCTTAAAAAATAGACTCCTTTCTATATATCTTGCAAGAGACATTTCCTTTGTTTCCTTAGGTCTCTGATATATGAAATTGAGATGCATCTAGCTTGAATTATTATCAAATAGGTAATTTTGCTACAGAAAGACTTGCTGTAGAAAGTATAGTTCTTTAATATGTATTCCTCTTTTCATTAAGTTCATAGTTGTTTACCCTTTTCACTATGTATCTTTAAGCACTCTAGATTTACTTTTTAAATATAATAATATCAACATTTCCTTTGTGGATCTTTATCTTTTTACAAACCTAAATTGATTTTTATATTGGAAAATGACATTTGTTTAAAATGATCTTAGAAACTTCTCAAAGAAATATGCCTGTTTGGGTCCCAGTTTCTTAAAAGTATTTGTGGGACACTGGAACTGACTGACTAGGACTTTAAGTCCTTTATGAAAGCTTCTTAATGAATGTGCTTAAGAAACTATCATGGTTAGTACTGTGCCGAAGGAGAACACTTAAAACCAATACTTTTATCTTTAAAAATAAATTCTGTGCTTGGTGGTGGTGTTAATAATGCTGTGCTAGGTAAAAAGCTCCTGGTGTGACTGGTTTTGATGCCAGGAATTATAGAAAGAACTTTATAGTTCTTGCATTTTGGAAGTATAATTTTGTTTTTCAGGACAGTCTTTTATAAGCTTTTTCATACTGTCCCTGATTCTAGGTATTTCAGGTGAAATCAAATGTTGGATACAGTGTGTTCTATACACAGTTGCAAATACTATCTTTTCAGGAATCTTAACCCTTTATATAATGTATTACTTCATGTCTTACTTCTTCTTTAGTAACATCAGTAATGATATTAGTCTAGAAACTAGTAGAAATCTAATAGTACCAGAAACCAGCATCCCAGTCTGTATAAATTTTCTTCACTGGGATTTGAAAGTTCTAATGGTCTACAAAATAACAATTAAGCAATAATATTTAACAAATAATTAATTGTTTGATATTAGTGGCTCAACTTGAAGATGCAGTTCTCTTAATTTTCTAGAATTGGCCTTGTTTTAAATGGAAAGATGAAGAAAACAGTGCTATCAACAAACCAATATAACAATTAATATAAAATCTTTTCATTTAGCTTTAAAAATATGTGCCTTTGTGTCTATTGTACAGTTGTATGTCTGGATTTATTTGTTTTGTATTGCTGCTGTAACAAATTACTACGACGTTAGTGGCTTAAACAATATAATTGTGTATGATCTTATAGCTCTGTTGGTGAGAAATCTGACATGGGCTAAAATCTAGCCCTACTCTGTTGGTAGGGCTGCATTTCTTTCTGGCAGCGCTAGGGAAGAATCCGTTTCCTTCTCAACTGTCTTATTGGTAGAACTGATTCTTTGAGCTGTAGGACCAAAACCCAGGTTCTAGTTTTATTACTTACTGTAAGCTGAGAGTCTTTCCTAGCTTCTGGAGGCCACCGCATTTCTTGGGTCCTGGCCCCTTTTCGATTTTCAAAGCCAGCAATGCAGGGGTTGAATTATCTTCCTGTTGCATCTCTCTGACCCATTCTTCCTCAGTTAGCAGTCGCTTTTGAAGACTCATGTATTTAAATAGGGCCCACCTGGATAATCCAGTTAATCTCCCCATTTCAAGGTCATTAATCTTAATCAGATCTGCACAGTCCCTGTTGCCATGGAAAATAACATATTTATAGCTCCCAGAATGTGAACATCTTTGGGAGGCCATTATTCTGCCTATCACATTGGCTAATGTAGGAATTTATAATGTTTCATATTTAAAAAAAACAAAAACAAAAACAAACCCAAAACTACAATGTGGAAACCTGACTCAGAAAGAAGTGAAAACTAGTCCAGTTTCCTTGTTCTTTACCCTGATCAACTCTCCTTATGTTAACCTCAGGCTAGACATAAGTATAACTACTTCTTAGCCTGATTCTAAGAACCTGGTTAATCAGAATTGCTGTTTTACTTTTTGCCCTTCTTGTGTGGGAGGAAATCAGAGGTTTTGGTTTTACAACTTTTTTAGGGGCTGTAGTAGGAGTAAAAGAAAGCAATAATAGTTTGGGTCCATTAAGTTCTTATGCCAGGTACAGATCTAAGCACTACTCATTTTCTCATTCAATCCATTTACCAACTCTGATGTAGGTACTATTGTTACTCCATATTACTGGCGAAGAAACAGTGCTTAGAAACTGTCTTGCTCCAGGTTTGACTGGAAGTGGTACAGCTAGAATTCAAACCCGGATCTTTTTAATGTTTGAGCCCGTTCTCTTCATTGTGATAACATATAATATCACTGCTTTTATTAAGTTCTTGTGAGTATTCATGTGGAAAATGTGTTACTTTAAATCACTGTCTTACCAAATGAATGCATTTTACACTTAATTTCATTTTTGTTCATACAGGTGAAAAACCATACAAGTGTCAAATTTGCAATCAATCTTTTAGAATTAAGAAAACTTTAACAAAACACCTGGTTATTCATTCTGATGCCCGACCTTTCAACTGTCAGCACTGTAATGCAACATTTAAGCGGAAAGACAAGCTGAAATACCACATTGACCATGTTCATGGCATAAAATCTCCTGACGATCCTCTCAGTACTTCTGAGGAAAAACTTGTATCTTTGCCAGTAGAATACTCATCTGATGATAAAATCTTTCAAACAGAAACAAAACAATATATGGACCAGCCCAAAGTTTATCAGTCAGAAGCCAAGACTTTGTTACAGAATGTTTCTGCTGAAGTGTGTGTTCCAGTAACATTGGTTCCAGTTCAGATGCCGGACACTCAGAGTGATCTGGTGCGTCATACAACCACGCTGCCACCACCTTCTCATGAGATCTTGTCGCCGCAGCCACAAGCAACTGATTACCCCCGAGCAGCTGATTTAGCTTTTCTGGAAAAGTATACTCTCACTCCTCAACCTGCAAATATAGTTCATCCAGTACGACCTGAACAAATGCTAGATCCTAGAGAACAGTCTTATCTTGGAACATTACTAGGCCTCGATAATGCTACTGCTGTACAAAGTATTTCTAATAATGAGCATCATTCATGAGTAAATCTAAACATTCCACAGACTTTTTTGATGGTTATGTGCTAATGGTAGCCTAGACTGATGGCTTTTAAATTAGTAAGGCTGCTATTTTTTCATTTTCTCTAGTTTCTCCAGTCCTCAGAACCGTTCAAATCAAGAAAAATATGTATACCTGTTTACTGAACATATGAATGAATATTTGGACACATTTGGAGGTATAATATTTGAAATGACATTTCTGTGATTTTTAAAGATGACTTAGTGCTAATTTTTAATGGTTTCTCAAACTTTTCAAAATTACTGGCTGTTGACTTTATGGTTTTGTTTTTGGTTTAGTTCTTAATTATCCATGGAAATTTTTATTCTTGTTCAGTTTTGATCCTTTTTTCTCCCTTCACCATCTTCTAAACAAGCTTAAGGACCATGTAGCCTTTAAGAAAGAATATAAGAGTACACTGATAATTACAACTCTTCCTTGTCCTAACTTAAGATTCATTATTGCTTCTTCCACATTTAAAAAACTGAAATTAGGAATTTAAATTTATAGGGAAGTCTTGGATATTTCTGTGTTTTTTATTTTTTATGTGGCCCTAATTTTAGGTTATTATTAATCCTTTGGTCTTTTGACAAACTCAAAGCCAGAAAGCTAACTTAATTAAGATTAGCTTGTTAAATGAAACCTAGAATTGAAATAATTCTCCAAATGATTGGTTTTTGCCTATGCTTCAATTATTATGAGTAAGAAATACAAATTTTTAATGTATAGGCATTAAATTATACAAGTTGAAAATGTCTTAAAGACAAATTATGACAGTTTTAACTAGATAGCTTTGAAGGTAAGTTCATCTTTTACATTCTGTCATTTAAGAAACATCAAAAATACATCATACCAGGTATCTTCATCTCACTAAAGGAGGGGCAATTATAACTAATCAGTGAAATTTAATTAACACGCTACTTTTGGTCTCATTTACTTTGGCTAACAAAATTGTGGGAAACAGAACCTAGGTATTTCATATATAATTGTTAGGGAAGGTGCCAAACAAATTATAAAATTCATGCCTAACTAAACTTAATGTTTACTTTAATTAAAGGGAACCACTATTTGTATACAGATTTACATGTAATCTAGATCTTTATTTTGCTTTTCACAGAAGCCTAATGTCTGTAATTATCCTTGATTTTTATTTTTGTAGGAGATAAAAGTTGAGGACTTGGTGAAAGGAAATAGCAGTTAGAGCAAAAACCTCACTGATAAAAATTAATTGAGGAAAAAGTCAGTCAAAATTATAAAATACCTTTAAAGATGTGCACTTTCCATATTTTCAAGTCAATTTAAACTTAAGCTAGGATAATGTTTCCTAGTAGAGCTGCTTGAAGGATTAGAATAGGCAGGGTTGATTTATTATTAGCATGTCATTTGTATGTAAACTACTGGAAAATAGCAATTTTAAGAGTTTTCTAGTTCAGTTTTGTTTACACTCCTAATTGCTTTAAGCACTTTTTTTTGTGTGTAAACTGTAAAGTCTGGCCCAGCCCTTGTGAAAAAAATCACAAATAAAATAATGAAGTTTTAATGAATAAAATTTAACCACTTAATAATGGGGAAACTTGTTTGCTGAAGCACTTAAGAAATGAAGGTACTTTAGAGGAACATTCACCATACTAGTGGCAATAAAACAAAAGAAGAAAAAATGTTGAGATTGAGGCAGTTAACCAAAGTAGCTCATACAAGTAAAAAAACCGACCTGAATTTTGCCTCAGTCATCAAGGTTTGGTTGTAATTAATCTAGGACCAGTAGATATAATTAATGTATTCTTCTTTTTAAAAGGTTCTTACTTTTGTGTGGAAATGTTATATCTGGGGTACTTACATGATTGAACTTGACTATATGAGGTACTGTTGTTAGTCTGTTAGTCTTTCAAATTGACTTTTAAAAATACAGATCTTTATGATTTTTATCATAAAGACCAGCGAGACTTTTAACTAAAAAACTTCCTGTAATGAGACAAAATAATACCTAAAAGTATACCCTGCCTTACATATAAACCATCATAGAAAAGTTTGGACTTATAAAAAGGCAGATGATATGTATGTGTCTGTATGGTATATTGTATGCTTGGTAGCAAGAAAGAAAGAAGGTGTTGCATTTTCACATTGAAAAGAATACTTTGCTTTTTGAAGGTATTTACTTTAGGATTATTTTAATAATAATTTCCTAATGCTTTAAATATATAATTTGATTGTAGGATTGGTTTACGGTATAATACTTTTCTGGAATACATCTCTTAATGTAAAGTGAAATAGAATTATATTTAGTTATTATTGTAGGTAAACTTGAATACTGGTTTACTCTTTCATAAAATGCTTTCAGTTATCTTGTTTAACCTCATAACCAGCTCTGAAAGAGAAAGGACATGCTATATTCCCATTTTAGAGATGAAGAATCTGAGGTTAAGATAAAGGACTCAGTTAAGCTCATATCATTAATAAATGGTAGAGCTACTAATAGGGAAAGAAAGCCAGCATTACTAAATGCTTACTATGTGCCAGGCACTACATTTTCTCATGTAATCTTAAACAGTCTGGGAATTAGATAGTATAATTCTTACGAAGAAATTATCTCAGCGGGTGGACAAACACACACAAATCTGCTGCCTCTAATTTCCAAAATTAGAATGTAGGAAATTTTAAAATTGTGAAAACCTCATGGATTTGGGCAAACTGAATGTATATAAGTTGTTGAAGTTGGCACAAAAAATATGTAATGAGGCCTACTCTTTTCAGTTAACCTTTTGTAATATTTGGAGTATTTGGACAAATGTTCCATTAACTCTAAAGTCCATTAATTTTGTAACTATACTTAAAATTTTGAATCTTGCAACTAAGTTTAGCCTCATTCAGAATTTTTTATTTTATGAACATAATTTATTGTTTTAAATTAATTTTTTAGCTGATAGCAGTTAGCACTTAATATGTAAATTGAATAATTTATGAAGTGTAGAAATTTGTTAACCTAATCAGTTTTTACTTAAATGCACCAAAGATTTTTAGTAGGTATTAAAATAGTTTAAAAGAATTAAAATTCTTTGTTGTTTGAATAAATATTTGTCCAAAGAAGCACAGTTGAAGTCCTAGGATTATGGATTTTTTAAAAAAATCGTTAGTTTGAATACTAAGATTAAGTGTTTGTGTTTATATGTATAAAAATAAAAACAGAAGAAAACACTCTGGGAATAGTCATACTGACAAATCAATTACAAGTAAGAATACTCAGTTTTCCTCAGTTTAATTAATTAAATGTTATCTTTAAGTGGACACTATTAAATGCTAAATAATAAGCTTATTTTTTACACTACACTATTAAAATAATTTTGCCTTAGAGTTTTTTTTTAAGACAAGTTGAACTTATTTTTATAAGAAACCCCACCTATTTTTTGCAGCCTAAAATACCATTTAAGTTTAGGGTTTGTTCTTCATGCCAGCCAGCAAGATTTAACCAACAACTGTAAAGGTAATGATCTTTGCGTACTTTTAAGTAATTTAGTCATTTATTGCTGGGACAAAAGGAGTAGCATAAATAGGGTTTTAAACTGGTGCTTTATTAAATGACTTCCTTTTAAGTGATTGTAGGTCATGAAATAGGTACACTAATATTCTGTCAACTTTAAAAGTGTCAAGACATCTTTGCAGAGTGACTATAAACTGTTAAGGGCTAATAAGTAATTAAATATCATTCATTGCTTTTCACTCTTTAATTGCAAACAAAAACACAATTAAACTGGTATGTTTATAAGTTTGAGTTCTTTTCCTACCAGATCATTTTAACATATCATTGATGAAAAGTCAGATTTAGAGCATTAGCTCTTTGACAGTGTCCTTTTTATACCCAGTCTTTTCTGAATTGAATGCTTTGTGCCTTTTCGCTGTGTTGTAGTTGCTTAAAATTGATTCTGCTGGCTAGATTGTACTGGTTAATAAATGATTTTGATTTTGTTGTTGTTGTTATGGGTTTTATGTTTGTGCTGCCTGCTGGTCAGGCAACACTTTTTTTTAGATTATTTTATGATTATTTAGGAAAATGGCACTAAGTACAAGTGTGAACATTTGGTTTTTTAAAATCTCTTTTGTGGCCTTTATAGTTACTGTGAAGCCACTCCAGGGCCTGTCTCTAGACGCTTATTAGAGGAATCTGACAAATAAAATAAAATGAGTAGTGTGTCTGCCTCTCTGTCTCCTCCTCCCGCTCACCCTCCCTTCCCTTTTTAAAAGTAATCAGTTCCCATAACTGCACAGCTCTACATTGAATGGCTTCTCATTTCAGTTTGCCTAAAACTGAACTAGAGGTGATGGTTTGAGATGAGTTTCTCATTAGGAGCAGCAACATTCCAACCAACATACAATTGAGTTGATGAACTCAGGAAAAATTAGGACTTTTAAATTCATACTTGGATTATTCTAAGATTCAGTGCCAAATTTGAAGTAACTAAAAGTGTATTCTTTAATAAGGAACAAGTAGCATTTCTAAAACTTTAAATAGTGTTATGATAAATGTTACTTGTGATTAGGGTGAATAATGGATAATGTGAGAATAATTTTCTAAATAATTTCTAGGAACTATAGGCAATTCTTCCTTAGATCCTCCCCCTTTCTTTTACACATTCCTCTCTTGGTAAATCTGTAGTGTTCTTTTGGGGGATCACCCTCTTGTTTCCTCTAATGTTATTTCAACTTAAAGATACTTTTATCCTAGAATATTAGCATGCTTTCTGCTCTTCTCTTTGGAAGTAGCATTAATAAGATAGAAATAATAGGATTAGGTTGTGTGGAAGATGAGAGAAAGGTCTTGGTAGAGTGACTATGTTTTGTTTACTCTTCATGTTTCATTCAACTTGCTATGTATTGATCTTAAATCTATGACTATTGAAGAAGCCCAAGACAATTTAAATTTAGCCTCTGCAGCCATTTATACAAAGAGAAAATAAGAATTATATTCAGAGAATAGAGGTTATATAAAGATGGACGTATCTTTTTTTAAATCTTAAGTAAAAAAGTAATTTCAGTGCTTGCATTATTGTTGGAGATTCTAAAACATTTCTTGAATGAAGAGCATGTATACTCATTGTTATTTTGCCTCTTTGCTTGGTATTCCTGCTTGCGTTAAAGTTGGACAGTGTACTGTGGTGTAATTACAAAATTTTTATTTCTTCCAACAATTGGACTTTTCTTATCCCTATAGATACAACTGTATTACAATAGATGAGTGTGGCTGCCAAAAAGAATGAATACAGAGGTGGGCATTTAGCTGCTCCATGTTGTGTAGTAAGTGTTCTAATTAAAGGGATTTATGATGTACATTAAAGTGGAAATGCTTTTGAACTTAGCCTTCAGTCTCAAATCATAAGTTTTGTTTTTAATCATTAAAGGACACTTAAAAGCAATTACAAAGAAAAATCTAAAATATCAAAATTCATTATTTTGTCAACTGTGTGAAGTATCTTGTGAGTTACATAGATATTTTAGCTGTCTCGTTTCATAAGTACAAATGTATAGAAAAATTCAGTTCTCTGTGAAGACTAGGAAGTGTATTGTATATTGAACTAGTTCTTTGTGTTATTTTGATATTTAAAATAAATATAAAGTTCTTTGGTCCTAATAAAGCATATCTAGGTTTTATTGAACACATTTTAACAGCATGGGAATGCAGAACATACTCTGCATGCCTCCTTAAAAATTGAATGCAAAGACCATAAACAAATGGAACATCTGGGTTACCATACAGTTCTGTCCATAAACCAGGCTTTTCCTTCCTTTACGAAATGGTCATAAGGAAATCCCCAATTTTCCCAAGGTGTAGATTGAGAGAGAGGCTGCGAAATACAGTTGACTCTTGAATAATGTGGATGTTGGGGGAGCTGACACCTGGTGTAGTTGAAAATCTGTGCATAACTTTTGACTCCTCAAAAAGTTAACTACTAATAGCCTACTGTTGACCAAAAGCCTTATCAATAACATAAACAACACATATTTTGCATGTTATATGTATTATATACTATATTCCTAACAATATAGTAAGCTAGAAAAAATAAAATGTTAAGAAAATCATAAGAGAGGAAAATACATTTACAGTACTGTAAAAAGTCCTGTAAGTGAACCAGTGCAGTTCAAACCCATGTTGTTCTAAGATCACCTGCATTTGCAAAGATGTGACTGGGATGTAGGGAAACAAGCAATAATGCAATACCCAGAAACTATTAACAACTATGGTATTCCCTCCCCCAGATCCAAAGGGTTGAGGGGAAAGACCCATGTGGAGAGGGCACCTGTTCAGCTGTGTCGCTTTTAATGTTGAGATGTAATCAGCCCAAGGTGGGAGAGGGGAGGAAGTAAGTACCCTCCCCTCCCTCTTTTTCTTTAGTGACCTCCCTGTTTGAAGCAAAACAGAAGCCACAGAGTAAAAAGGCTATTAATGTAGCATATACAGAATGTAGATCAGAATCCCACAGCAAAGAACAGTCTGGAAAACAGTGGGGAGTAGAAGTGAAGGGGCAAATAAAAAATATCCAGTACAGTTCATAGTGCTTCTTTAAAAAAAAATTGTGTTAATAGCATTTGTTCATGAAAAACTATGAAGGGAAAACATAAAACAAAATGTGCTATCACCATGTTAAAAGAGTTGAACCAAACATTTCAGTGACTTAAGCTTTAATAAGAGGACTTATATTTGCAATGTTAATTTGGTGAATAACAATAACATGAAATAATATAAATTAAGTGTACCTGAAAATCATTGTAATTAATATTAACATTTTTTGCTTAAAAAAACTAGTAGTGTTCTTATTGTGCATCAATCCTAAAGGCTTCCCCCCCCCAAAAAAAAAAACCTCAATAATTTTGTTTAAAAATTGTTAAGGTAACAGGATTCAACCTCAGGTTATGTTGGGCATCAGTGAATATAATTTAATATCTCCCCTTTCTCATTTTTCTACTCAGACTTTGCTTTCTATATACTTCGTGTACCCATACACACATCCATACATTATAGTTTCTTACTATCTTTAGAGACAGTATGGTATAGTGGTTAAGAGCAAGACTAAAAACTGCCTGTGTACATATCCTAGCTTTGCAACTTGCTGTCTTGTATGCTCTGTATTGTTCATCTGTAAAATACAAATAATAGGAGCTATTTCACAGAGTTGAAGTGAAAGTTGAGGTAAATGTGTAAAGGACTTTAAACAATCCCTGGAATATAGTAACAGCAATATGCAAGCCATAATCATTATTAGATACCTACAGTTAAAAACCAAGAAGTTGTCAAGGGCACTGGCTGTCAAAACCATTACTTACGAATTCTTGGGAATCTCGGTTTTCTTTGTTTATCTAGTTTTGCTTCCTGAATCCTGAGGTAAGAACCAGCATGGAAAATTACTGAGCACTTGTATGGTCAGTCACTGAAATAAGCACGTTCACACAACTGTAAATTTAATTTTCTTCATTTTTCTCCCATCTCTCCCCAGGAAACCGCAAAAGGAAAGCTAATTAGTATAATTATGGGTGGGGTCTATTAGATGGGAGGAATGATTTAAATTAATTTTTGCCTACTTAACGGTTTTACCTAAGGTGGTCTCGGGCACCCGCAATGATTGCTACATTTACTGTGGAAATGCTGCTACTCTGTCCCCTTTAACCCAACCTGTTTACAAATAAGCTAATTTCAATTTTAAACCACGAGTTTTGGGGTGTCGCCAAGACTCCACCAAGGTTTTCGCCCTCCTCACGCAGAGCGAGCGGCTGCCCTTGTAATTGTTTAAATAAGGCGCTGTCGTCCCATTGGCCGGAGGCTGCTGCCCATTGATTGGCCTTGTGGGGAAGTGGGCGGTTCCCGGGCGCGCCCATTGGTGGAGGCGAGAAGTTTAAACGGAGGTTAGGGCCACACTTGTTTTGCTCCTCTTTGGACTTTGCGAATTTGTGGCGTTTGTTTCTTTTTTTCCGGCGTGTCGGCGACTGGAAACGAGAGGGGCTAGAATTCGCTGTACGACCCCCAAAGCCGCCTCCGAGGGGCCGCGGCCGGGGTCCCCGCTCCGCAGCAGCTTTGTGGGAGCTGCGCCAGAATCTCTAGGCGGCGTCTCGAAGCTGCCATGGCGACCCGGCGTGTGGGGCGAAGCTGGGAAGTGAGCCCCACCGAGCGGAGGCCGCCGGCTGGGCTGCGGGGCGCCGCGGCCGAGGATGCGGCAGCTTCCCCGCCGGTCCTGTCTCTCAGCCACTTCTGCAGGTCGCCTTTCCTCTGCTTCGGAGATGTGCGCTTGGGAGCCTCGCGGACGCTGCCTCTGGTCCTGGACAACCCTAACGACGAGGTCGCTGAAGTGAAGATCTCCCACTTCCCAGCCGCGGAGCAGGGCTTTAGCGTCTCGCGGCGCTGGTTCGAGCTGCAGGTAGGTGGTGGGCGGGGCGTGCCCGGGCCCGGGCCCCCGCTCCCTGCTCTCCTGTGCCCTCTTTGGGCGGGCGGGGCGGGGGGGGGGGCGCGACTTGGCAAAGACACCCACAAACGAAGGACGCCTTAGCTCCTTTTCACTGATTCTGGGCTAGTCCTTATCCCACCTGCTCTATAGATGGTTAGGGTAAGTGCTAATTTGGGCGGTGACAGCACATCACCGCGCGTGCGGGGTGCATCCTTAGAAGCATTTTAATAGAGCTATTTATTTATTTTTAGGATTGCCAGGAATAACTTGGTTAGAGCAGCTTTTTAAAAAATTATTGCTTCCTATCAGTCATCTTAATATGCGTTTTAGTGTCCATATGTATTAGGGAAACTAACTCCAAATAGAGTCAGGGTAACTACTTATGCAGGAGAAATAGTGAGCTTTGTTTTGGCTGAATGTGTCTACAGCAAAAAAACAAGCATGGGTGGTGCATAAGTTTTAATATCATACTCCTTTTTTCCCCCTCTGCTACAGTGTCGTTTTAATGGTGAATCAAATTTAATTTTACAACTGTTGCTTCAGGAACAACCTGGGTAGCTTTTCTGCATTGCATTGGCCATAGTAATGTTCCCATCCCTCTTACCAAAAGCTAGAGAATTTATATTCTTATTTGACTGCTGTGGCCTTCCCATTGAGAACCTCTGAAAGTGTGAAAATAAACCATTAGCTGAGGGAGTCTGACTAGTCTATACAACTGCTTCATAAGGTAGTGGGAAGAGCTCTAATCTGAGGTCCATTAACTTGTGAGCCAGCAGTGGTTCAGTTACACTTTAAGAACCTGTCTCTCCCCTCTACTTTAGGAATGCCTGCTTTTCATTCTATGCGAAGATAGATTTTTTTTTTTCCATCTATATAATACTTTTTATTTTTTTTTTTGTTATGCGGACTAGAGTTGTTTTATGGGGTTTTTCAATTTATTTTGTTAGAATTTGCTGTTTTGTAAAACAGTTCACTTTTTTAAAGTTTTTGTTTGTTTGTTAGTGACCATACATTACATCATTAATTTTTTTATTTTTTTATTTTTTTATTTTTTAAAGATTTTGTTTATTTATTTGACAGAGAGAGAGAGAGAGACAGTGAGAGCAGGAACACAAGCAGGGGGAGTGGGAGAGGGAGAAGCGGGCCTCCCGCCAAGCAGGGAGCCTGATGTGGGACTCGATCCGAGGACCCTGGGATCATGACCTGAGCCGAAGGCAGACGCTCAATGACTGAGCCACCCAGGCGCCCACATCATTAATTTTTGATGTAGTGTTCCATGATCCATTGTTTGCATATAACACCCAGTGCTCCATGCAGTACGTGCTCTCTTTAATACCCATCACCAGGCTAACCCATCTCCCCACCCCCCTCCCGTCTGAAATCCTCAGTTTGTTTCCTGGAGTCCGTAAAACTAGCTGTTTATGATGTTTTATGGTTTCTACTTTAAAACAAAACTTGTCTTTTTTCCTCTGAAAAACGATGGACACAGTTTGTTTTGTCATTGTCAGGGTTTTGCATTTAACAAATTCCTGCCAGGCTATGGGGTGTAGATGCAATTAAGATTTTATTATAATTTTATTTTCTTGTTGAACCTTGTTACTATTAGTGGCTTTTTTCCTTATAATGAAATTAGATAGGGTAAGAAAATATATTTGACTTACTAAACTTATTAGGGTGTAGAGCATTGGTGACTAACAATTATTAATCATCTACTGTATTCTAAACTGTACATAATATGTTTTGATTATTATGCATCACTATTTTATACTCATTCAAAACGTGTTCTTTGATTATAGCCTAAAGAAAAAATAGTTATTTCTGTTAATTGGACACCATTAAAAGAAGGCCGAGTAAGAGAGATTGTGACATTTCTTGTAAATGATGTTCTGAAACACCAAGCTATATTACTAGGAAATGCAGAAGAGCAGAAAAAGAAAAAGGTAATCAGTTTTAATCATTCTGTGATTTACTCTAAGGAAATAAGAACATGTAAAAATTTTGAGAAGTCTTTGTTTGTGTTTTTTTGTTTCAGATTTTTATTTAAATTCTAGTTAACATATAGTGTAATATTGACTTCAAGAGTAGAATTTAATGATTCATCATTTATACATATAATACCCATTGCTCATCACAAGTGCCCTCCTTAATACCCATCACCCATTTAGCCCATCCCTCACCCACCTCCTCTCCAGCAACCCTCAGTTTGTTCTCTATAGTTGAGTCTCTTAAGGTTTGTCTCCCTCTTTTTTTTTCCCCCTTCCCCTATGTTCATCTGTTTTGTTTCTTGAATTCCACATATGAGTGAAATCATAGGTATTTGTCTTTCTGTCACTGACTTATTTCCCTTAGCATAATACACTCTAGCTCCATCCACCTCATTGCAAATGGCAACATATTCTTTTTGATGACTAATTGTCCATTGTGTATATATACCCATCTTCTTTATTCATTCATCAGTCAATGGACATTTGGGCTCTTCCCATAATTTGGCTATTGTTGATAATGCTACTGTAAACTTTAAGGTGCATGTGCCCCTTTGAATCGGTATTTTTGTATCCTTTGGGTAAATACCCAATAGTACAATTGCTGGGTCGGAGGGTAGTTCTATTTTTAACTTTTTGAGGAACCTCCATACTGTTTTCCAAAGTGGCTGCACCAGTTTGCATTCTCACCAACAGTGTAAGAAGGTTCCTCTTTCTCTGCACCCTTGCCAACATCTGTTGTTTCCTATGCTAATTTTATCCATTCTGACAGGTGTGAGGTGCTATCTCTTCGTGGTTTTGACTTATATTCCCTGATGATAAGTGATGTTGAGCATCTTTTCATGTGTCTCTTAGTCATCTAGATGTCTTCTTTGGAGAATTGTCTGTTATGTCTGTTCTTGTTTTCTGCCCATCTCCTGATTATTTGTTCTTTGGGTGTTAAGCTTGATAAGCTCTTTATAGATTTTGGATACTAATCCTTTATCAGATATGTCATTTGCAAGTATCTTCTCCCATTCCTTAGATTACCTTTTTACTTTCATTGATTGTTTCCTTCACGGTGAAGAAGCTTTTTATCTTGATGAAGTCCCAATAGTTCATTTTTGCTTTTCTTTCTCTTGCCTTCAGAGACCTTTGAGTAAGAAGTTGCTACAGCTAATGTCAAAGAGTTTTCTGCTTGTGTTTTCCTTTAGGATTTTGATGGTTTCCTATCTCACATTTAGATCTTTCATCCATTTTGAATTTACTTTTGTGTATGGTGGAAGAAAGTGGTTCAGTTTCATTCTTCTGCATGTGCCTGTCCAATTTTCCCAGCATTATTTGTTAAAGAGACTTTTTTCAATTGGATATTCTTTCCTTCCTTCTTTGTTGAAGATTAGTTGACCATATAGTTGTGGGTCCATTTCTAGGTTTTCTGTTCTGTTCTACTGATCTATGTTTCTGTTTTTGTGCCAGTACCATACTGTCTTGATGATTACAGCTTTGTAATAGAGTTTGAAGTCCAGAATTGTGATGCTTCCAGCTTTGCTTTGCTTTTTCAAGATTGCTTTGGCTATTCACGTCTTTTGTGGTTTCATACAACTATTAGGATTGTTTGTTCTAGCTCTGTGAAAAATGCTGGTGGTATTTTGATAGGGATTGCATTAAATGTGTAGATTGCTTTGGGTAGTATGGACATTTTAACAAAATTTGTTCTTCCAACCCATGAGTATGGAATGTTTTTCCATTTCTTTGTGTCATCTTCAGTTTCTTTTATAAGTGTTCTATAGATTTCAGAGTACAGATCTTTTACCTCTTTGATTAGGCTTATTTCTAGATATCTTGGGTGTTCAGAATGATTGTTTATCTATCTGTGCTTAAAGGACAAGGCAAGCATAGGGTCCCCCTACTACTCCATCATCTTAACTCCTCTGAAAGATTACTTTGATAAGTCTTGAGGTAACATATATAATATTGCTAATTTAAAGGTAATATTCAGTAGCTATCAACTTAACCTGTATGTTTTGCTTATTTTTTGCAGAGGAGTCTTTGGAATACGAGTAATAAGAAGAAAATGTCAGCCTCTTCAAGTAATAAGAGGATTTCCTGTATTCAAAATGTTAACAAAACATTTTGTGTTTCACAAAATGTTGACAGAGTTAGGAACCCACTACAAGCTTGTGAAAATTTGGCTATGAATGAAGGCTGTTCCCTAACAGAAAACAGTTCTTTAATCCTTGAAGAAAATAAAATACCAATATCACCTATTAGTCCCATTTTCAAAGAATGCCATAGTGAGACTTCCTTGCCTCTTTCTGTACGTCGATCTACAACATACACATCTCTTCATGCCTGTGAAAATGGGGAGCTGTTGAAAGTAGAAGGTGCCGGCGTTTTGGAAGATTTTAATTTTAGTGAGAAAGTTGCAAATGAAACTTCCTTTAACTCCACAAATAATATTAATGGCCAAATTGAAGAGAATAGTAAACTTATTCTTACCCCAAACTGTTCTTCCACTTTGAACATTACACAAAGCCAAGGAAATTTTCTAAGTCCAGATTCATTTGTAAATAACAGCCGTGCAGCTAATAATGAACTAGAGGTGGTGGCGTGTCTTTCATCAGATACGTTCATGAATAATAATTCAAAGCATGTGCATTTGGAATCAAAAACTGTACATGACAATTACCGGACAATCTTAAGTCCTGATTCTTTCATAAATGATAATTATGGACTAAATCAGGATCTAGAATCAGAGTCAATTAATCCAATTCTATCCCCAAATCAATTTGTAAAAGATAATATGGCATATATATGTATATCTCAGCAAACATGTAAATTATCACCATCATCAAATAAAAATTCTCAGTTCTCACAGTCTCCTCAAGATCAGAGAACAAATGGAGTTTTACCTCATATTCCTGAATGTCAGGGTTCAGAATCTCCCAAAGCTATTTTTGAAGAACCCAAAGCTTTAGAAATGAAGTCAAATTGTTACAGTTCTACAAAAAATCAACCTAAATTTTCTGCAATTCAGGATATTTCTAGTTACAGCCATGATAAACTTAAAAGACGCCCAATACTTTCTGCTACTGTTACTAAAAGTAAACCCACTTGTACCAGAGAAAACCAAAAAGAGACTAATAAACCAAAGGCAAAAAGATGTCTCAACAGTGTAGCAGGCAAATTTGAAACAGTAACAGATAATCAAAAAGAGAAAGATGGTTTTCAATCTTGTCTTCCAGTTATAGATCCAGTATGCAATAAATCTGTAAGTTATAAAAATGTAATAACTCCTCCCTCAAAAACCACTTTAGTTGCCCGTAAAAGAAAGAGTGAGGGAGACAGGGACGAAGCAAATGTTAGAATTACAGTTACAGAACATACAGAGGTACAAGAAATCAAAAGAATCCATTTTTCTCCTGTGGAATCTAAAACATCAACTGGTAAAAAAATGAAAAAACTGGTAATACCCATCTCAAAACATATGAACAGAGAGAAATTAAACCTGAAGAAGAAAACTGGTGAGTCTCGTTTATAAAATCTTTAATGAAACTATACCTATAGGGTGCATATTTGCTCTTTCTTTTGGTTTAGTAAGTTTCCTATTGATAAGCTTGAATTAAGTTGCACTTTTCATTTACCAGTTTGCTTAGCAGAAGATGGGGCCAAATCCTAAAATAGTTTTGATCTTGTTCTTAATGAAACTTTGATATTTTGCATTAATTTCAGTTAAAAAAAAACTGCATTATAATAGTTATCTTGATTACAGAGTTACTTGGCACCCCTCAAGTTTTATACCCAGGGGAAGTACTTTACTTGCCTCACTAAGGTCCAAGCCCTGACTGGAAGACCCAGTGATGTGCCTGGCCCCCATCATACCATCTGAGAAAATGCAAAAGAGGCCTTTGCATACTCTGTGCACCTCCTGACATTATTCTCCCTCAGACTTTACTTAGCCATTAATTATGAATGAAGATAGGGTCCCAGAGCTCTGCATTCCTTTGGGAAAAACATCACTGTTCCTTCCCCACTACTCGCAGCCTTACCATCAAGTCTGCCTCAAAAACAGGACTAATTCCATCATGCCCTTTTAACCCAAATTACCTCATGACAGTCAAGTTCCAGGCAGGAAAATGAATCACACTACTTACTTAGCAGATAATTTAAATGAATCCTAGAACTCCCAAGAAGTATCACACATCTCATTTCTCTCATTTATTATCTCCTTTCTCTTTGAACATCCCCCTAATTTGAACATACTCTCATTTATTATCTCATTTCTCTTTGAACATCCCCTAATCTCCAGCTCTTTAAACTGTGTGCCCTCTGAACTCATGGTCCTTCATTAGCATTGTCTTTTATAAACATTCTCTCATTCTGTTACCTTGCTGAAACCTGGCTTTTCTGAAAACACTGTTTTCATTGCAACCCTCTCAAGTTGTGTCTGTTTTCTTTCCTATTCCTCTGACCCTGGGCCTCTTGATGGGTTAGTGGTCCACCTTCCTTCTCACATCTACTTCTAGACTATTTTTTTTCTTCTTTATCCTTGAAAGCAAACGAAAAGAAAACAAACAGCAACAAAACAACTTGAAGTTCATTTTTCATTCTCTTCCACCTATATTCCTCTTTGTAATAATGAAAGACTACTCTCAAGATTTTTACATTTGGTTAACTTGGCTTCTCCAAAACAACCATCATTATTTTTTATCATTTCAAAATCCTTGTAGGATCTTTCCAATATCTGGGCCTTTTAGTTCCAACGTACTTAGTCCTAAAAACATCTCCATCTCTAATCACCATCTCTATGATTTTAGCATTTTCTCTAGAAACCCAACTCAAACATTTTTTTCTCCCCTTCCTACACATACAATCCTTTAATCCATCATGGTTTCAGCAGCCCTCACTCTGACATGTCCTTACTTTCCTACTTCTACAGCTTGGATTACATAACTCATGATCATTCGATTCATCTCTCTTCCCCTCATTATATTTGTCTAGCAAATTCCAATCCCAGTCCAACTCTACCTGCTCTGTGCCTGAATCTTGCTGGTTGGTCTTTAAATTAATGACCACAAATCTCAAGTAAGCCCTTAACTCTTTTTGACTATGTCTTTTTGGATTTATTGACTTTTACACTTTGCTACAGACTGTCTCATCTCTCCCTTCTTTTCTCCTGAAACCTCTAACACTCTTCTTTCCTCCTCTCCCATGATTGAGAATAGTAGGTAACACTTACTGAGCATGTCTTCTGTCAGACCCAGTTGTAAGTGCTTTGCTATTACCTCCTTTAATACTAATAACAATCACACAAAATAATTGTTATCAGTACATTTTCAAAATAAGGAAATCAGTGCACCCAGAAGTTGAATAATTTGCCTAAGATCGCAGAGGTAGTAAATGATAAAGCTAGGGTTCTACCCCAGGCAGTTAGGCTCCAGAGATAATCCTCTGAACCTTGTCTAAGCTGATGATCTGCTTCTTGCTTCATTGAGTCAGTAGAAGTATTGAAGAAAACCTTAACACACTCGACATTTACCACCCTTACTTGTGTTTCATCCACTGCTTTCTTCCCACTTACTAAAGCATGAAGTGTCTATGCACTCGATGTGGCTGGGCTCTTTAGTGGTACGAGAGATCCTGTGCCCTTCTACCCAAGGATGTTGCTTTAGTGATTGTCTTCTTTCTCCCATATCTTCCAGTTTTTTGCTCCCTACTGAGTCATTTCTGATACAAATATGCTGTTATTCCATCCCTTAAAAAACGAAAACTTATTAATACCATTTATCCCTCCTTTAGCCCCTGCTCCATTTTTCTGCTTTCTTTTGAGCAAGACTCCTTGAAAGAACCTAAGTGTTTACTTTGTCATTGTTCACTGAGATATGTATACTTTTATGTGTAAACATTTACCTGAATTAAAAGGTGCTTTTTAATGTAAAAAAATCATTTAGAAAGTTGCTTGTATTAGCTGTTTCCACTTTTTTGAACCCACTTCAGTCAGGTTTTGACTACTGAAACTTTTCTTGTCGAGGTTATTAAAACCTCCTTCCACACTATTAAATCTGATAAATATTTATCAATCTTCATCTTGAACTATTACAAACTGATACTTTGAACCTCTGTCTTCTTGGAACACATGATGCTGCCATCCCCACTCCCTCCTGGTTCTTTTCCTACTTGTTGCTTCTCAGTTTTCCTTGTGGAGTGCTCTTTATCACCCCAACCTCTAAATCTTGCAGTAAGTGAAGGCTTAGTTACTGACCCTTTTTCATACTCTTTTTTTTTTTTTTTTGGAAGATTTTATTTATTTATTTGTCAGAAAGAGTGAGAGCACAAGCAGGGGGAGCGGCAGGCAGAGGGAGAAGCAGGCTCCCTGCTGAGCAAGGATGCAAGATTCAATCCCAGAACTCTGGGACCATGACCTGAGCCGAAGGCAGCCTCTTAACCAACTAAGCCACCCAGGTGTCCCCCTTTTTCATATTCAGAGTCTTACTCATTCCCTTAGTGATCTCATTCCATCTCATAGTTTTCAGTGCTATCCATACATGGAGGCCTCCCAATTTTGTATCTTTAGGATGGACCTCAAATTTATTTTATCCAACATATAACATTTCTGCTTCACTGTCTAGTGAACATCTTTATTTAATTTGTCCAAAGCCAAACTTTGCTGTCCCCTCTACCATGATACTCCTACCTGGCATGTCATTCCCATCACAATACTTGTTGGGACCTCTCATCTCAGGCCCAAACCTTGTAATGTCCTTAAGTATATTTCTCTCCAACCTTCTCTTTATAAATTCAGTCTGTCTGACTCCAAATTCAGTCCTTCAATGAATCCTATCTTCTCTTTCTTCTAAATACAGAATCTGATCACTTCTCACCATTTCCAGTGGCACTGATTTAGTCTCTCATTGCAGAGCCTACTAATAGATCTTGCTTTCACCTTTGGCTTCTCTATAGTCTATTTTCCATATAGCAACCAGGGTAATACTTTAAAAATGAGTTGGATTCTGATGTTCTCTGGTTCTGTACCCTCTAATGGCTTCCCATTTCACTGAAAGCCAAAGTTTTTACAATGATGTACAAGGCCTTGTAAGATTTGTATTACCACCCATCTCCCCACTTCACTCTTACCTCTCTCCCCCTTGCTCACTCTGCTTGTACCACCCTGGCTTCCTTGTTATCCTTGAATCCTCAAACATGCTCTGTCCTTAGGGTATTTCAAGTTTATTGTCCCATCTATATAGAATGATTTCCTTCTCCAACTCCCTTATATCAGACTCAAAAAGGCCACTAACTTGCCCAAGGTCACAGAAGCTACTAAAATTAAGTTTATAATTGAAACTCAAGTCTCCCTAACTACAAAGTAAATGTTTTTTCTGCCATATTTTGCTATACTGTTATGGTTTAAGTAAGAGAAGGAACAGGTAAATGTAAGGATTTTATTTTGGGCATTGACCAAAGATGATAGTGATTGGGATCCACTGGCCTCAAATTTCTGATGTGCCAAAATAGATGGAGGCAATGAGTGGTATCCAATATCTGGCTTTCCCACTCCCTTGCTCAGGAAACTTGGAGTGGCTCTCTGCTGTTATCAGATTATTTCCAGGCTTGTTATTCTGCCATTTAAGGTCGTCCTCATGTGACCTCTATGTAGCCAGCCTGCCTGCTAACTTATATTCCACAACATTCTTTGCCATGCTAGTCCTGTCATTCCATCATTTATCTTCCTTCCTTTTTTTTTTTTTTTTGCTGTTGTTAACTTCATACATAGTTACATAATTTTTTTTCTTGTGATGAGGACTTTTTTTTTTTTTTAAAGATTACTTATTTGAGAGAGCGAGAATGAGAGAGAGAGTACATGAGAGGGGGAAGAGTCAGAGGGAGAAGCAGGCTCCTCGCTGAGCAGGGAGCCCCATGCGGGACTCGATCCCGGGACTCCGGGATCATGACCTGAGCCAAAGGCAGTCACTTAACCAACTGAGCCACCCAGGCGCTTTTAAGATTTACTTTCTTAGCAACTTTCAAATAGGCAGTACAGTATTATTAACTGATCACCATGCTGTATATTACATCCCTATGACTTAGGTATTTTATAATTAGAAGTTTATACTTTTGACCCCCCTCACCCCCACTCCTCCCCACCTTAGGCAATTACAAATCTGTTCTCTGTATCTATGAACTTGGTTTTTGTTTTTGTTTTTGTTTTAGATTTCACATATAAGTGAGATCATATGGTATTTGTCTTTCTCTGTCTGATTTATGTCACTTAGCAGAATGCCCTCAAGGTCTTTCCATGTTGTCACAAGTGGTAAGATTTCATCCATTTTTATAGCTGAATAATATCCCATATATATATATATATATATATATATTTCTTTATCCATTCACCCATTGAAGGGACTCTTAGGTTGTTTCTGTATCTTGGTTATTGTAAGTAATATTGCAGTGAACATGGGAGTGCATGTATCTGTTTGAGTCAGTGTTTCTGTTTTCTTCATAAAAATACCCAGAAGTGGAATTGCTGGATCATATGGTAGCTCTAGTTTTAATTTTTTGAGGAACCTCCATACTGTTTTCCACTGGCTGTACCAATTTACATTCCTACCAACAGTGCACCAGGGTTCCCTTTTCTCCTCTTCCTTGCCAACACTATTAATTCTTTTTGATTGTAAACATTCTAACGGGTGTGAGATAACAGCTCATTGTGGTTGTGATTTGCATATCCCTGATGATGAGTGACGTTGAATATCTTTTCATGTGTCTGGTGGCCGTCTGTATGTCTTCTTCGGAGACATGTCTATTCAGATCTTTTGCCCATTTTTTATTTGGATTATTTGGGGGATTTTTTTTTGCTATTGAGTTGTTTGAGTTCTTTTTCTATATTTTGGATATTAACCCCCATCAGAGTTTTCTCCCATTCAGTATGTTACCTTTGATTTGGTTGATGATTTTCTTTGCTGTGCAGAAGCTTATAGTTTGATATAGTCTCACTTGTTTGTTTTTGCTTTTGTTGCCTTTGCTTTTGATGTCAGATCCAAAAAATCATCACCAAGTCAAGGAGCTTACTGCCTGTTTTTTTTTTCTAAGAGCTTTATGGTTTCTGGTCTCACATTCAAGTCTTCAGTCCATTTTGAGTTGATTTTTGTGCATAATATAGTAGTAGAGCTTCATTCTTTTGCATGTGGCTGTTCAGTTTTCCCAATACCATTTATTGAAGAGACTGTATATTATATATTCTTCCCTCCTTTGAATGTAAATCAATTGAACATGTATGTGTGGATTTATTTCTGGGCTCTCTATTCTGTTGCACTGATCTGTGTGCCTGTTTTTATGTCACTACCATACTGTTTTGTTTACTATAGCTTTGTAATATAGTTTGAAATCAGGGAGTGTGATGCCTCCAGCTTTGTTCTTCTTTCTCAAGATTACTTTGGCTATTTGGGGGCTTTTGTGGTTCCACAGAAATCTTAAGACTATTTGTTATATTCCTGTGAAAAATCCATAGGAAATTTGATAGGGATTTCATTGCATCTGTAGATTGCTTTGGGTAGTATGGACATTTTAACAACATTAATTCTTTAAATCCATGAGTCTGGAATCTTTCCATTTATTTGTGTCTTCAGTTTCTTTCATCAGTGTCTTGTAGTTTTGTATATTGATTTTGTATCCTGCATCTTTACTGAATTAGTTTATTCTAACAGTTTTGTGATGGAGTCTTAAGGAGTTTCTATATATAATATTTCATCTGCAAGTAGTGACATTTTTACTTCTTTCTAATGTGGATTCCTTTTATTTCTTTTTCTTGCCCAATTGCTCTAGTGCAGACTTCCAATACTATGATGAATAAAAGTGGCAAGAGTGGGCATCCGTGTCTTATTCCTGACCATGTATCCTCTTGTTAACTTTCTTACCTATTGTTTTCTCACTAATTCAAATCTTTCACTTGTTTCAAGTACTGTAGTCAACTTTTATTAACTCCTTGATGGCTTTCCCTCTAGGTATGCTCCTTCAGCAAATTTGAATTCAGCATATGTAACATCTCGTATGTTAACTCTATTTCTTTGCTTGTATTTCTTGTTTCCTATAGATATTATCTGACCAGATAACAAATTCTTTGAGAATAAAGAACATACCTATACCTGTTGTGATCTCCTACGAGATGTACAATAAATGATGAATGAATGAGTTTCTTTAAGGTGGCCACCTAGTTGGGCCTTTTTGTGAGGTTTAAAGAGAATTGGACACACTGAGTATCTGACTTATGAGCCCATATGAAAGCATGGTAACACTCACTAAGAATAACTGACTCTTTCCATCTGGCAAACCCATGAGAGCAAAGAAAGAAGTCAATTTTCCAAGATACATTTATTCAGTATTGATAAGGGGCCTACTGTGTGCTATGCATTGTTCTAGGATCTATGGATACAAGGAAAAAAGGTATAATTCCTGTCTTCAAGCTGCTCTCAGTCCTCTGACTGAGCTATGCCCAGGGAATCATGGAAGCACAGAAAGGGAGGCACTTTACTTGGCCTTTCTGAGTGGTAAGGAGCTGTGAGATGGTCCCACGAAAGCATTCCCACAGAATAAAATGATTCCATGCAGAGGTACCAGATTCTGTGGTGTTTTGGAATGAGGACTTTTCCCTCTTTATTTTTAAAAGGTTCAAATACAAAGAGACGTATAACCTCATAAATATGTCACAATTTGACTGTGTTCCTTACTTTCACAACTGGCGTAGATTTGCAATCCCAGTAAATCAAAACTAAGCAAACTTTTTCTCTAAAGGTCCAGATAATAAATATTTTAGGTTTTGCAGGCCAAATGATCTCTATCACAACTACTGAACCTCCCCCACTATAGAAGGAAAAAGAGCCACAAACAATGTGTAAATGAATAAATGTGGCTGTGTTCCAATACAGTTTTATTCATGGACACTGAAATTTGAATTTCATGTCATTTCCATGTGTCATAAAATACAATCATTTTGATTTTTTTCCCCCAATTATTTACAAATGTGAAAACTAATCTTAGATTGTAGACCATATAAAAACAGGCAGTGGGCTGGATTTTGCCTTTGGGTCATAGTTTGCTCTCTTCTGCCTTTTCTTAGCTCTTTGTTTATATTTAGTAGGTGTATCATCTGGTATGAAATCTGCTTTTGAGGGAGTGAACTGCTATTCTGATATAACCTATATTAACCTATAAACTATATCACTTTGCCACTGTGACTTTTATCGCAGTTTCCTTTGTAGATACCACATGCTATCTCCCTCAGTCACCTGGGTTAGATACCTGGAAATCCTCTGAAGTTCTCATTCTTTACCATTCGCCTAGCCAGTGATTATTAAGGCTTGTAGGTTCTACTATTAAAATAACTCTTCTTTCTAGTTTATCTCCACTGCGTCTGTTTTAATTTAAATTCTCATAATAGCTAAGTTGGGCCACTGTGATAGCTTCCTCTTAGCTTTCTAGCTCTAGTCTTAACCACTTTTATTCCATTGGCCACTGTTTTCTAAAATGTAAACGATGGTGTTACTTCCTAGATTTAAATCTTTTGTTGGCATACCAGGTACATCAAACTGATTAATAGTGCAGGCTCTGGGCCTATACTGCCTAGCTCTGCCACTTACTAGCTTGTGTGACCTTACCAAGTAGCTTAATTGTTCTAAGCTCCAGTATCCTAATTATATAAAATATGGATAATAATAGTACACTTCTGAGAGGTTTGCCAGGATGATTACATGAGGTATTCTATGTTAAAAGACTGTGATAGTGCCTGCAACAAAGTATTCAAACATTAGCCACTATTTTTATTACGATTTAACTCTTTTCTACTTTTTAAACCTCTTCTATTGTTTTTCTGATAGGTGTTTTTTACTCCAGCCACATTGCAGTTCTGTCAACAGGTCACATTCCTCATGCCTGACTTCCACTTTAAGAGTCAGCTCAAGTATATTCGCATTTAGGAAGGCTGTCCTACCCTTCTAGGTGAAGTTAGCTTTCCCTTCTTGTTCTCATAGCTGCTTAAATGTACTTCTCCTTTATGTAGTGTATTATAATTTCTTTTAAACTTCTTTACTAGCCTGACAACTTCCAAGGGCTGGGACCATATCTGCAATTCTGCATTCTCAGCACCTAGCACCGAATCTGCAATATATACATACAATAAATGGTGATTGAATGTGAATCATAGCTTCTGCAGACACAAGATAAAGTGTAGCTTCTGGTCTGTAACTTCCAGATGTAGGTTTTATTTATTTATTTATTTTTTTAAAGATTTTATTTATTTATTTGAGAGAGAGCATGAGAGTAGGGAGGGTCAGAGGGAGAAGCAGACTCCCTGCCGAGCAGGGAGCCCGATGCGGGACTCGATCCCGGGACTCCAGGATCATGACCTGAGCCGAAGGCAATCGCTTAACCAGCTGAGCCACCCAGGCGCCCCAGATGTAGGTTTTATTGACCACCAAGTTCATAGCATAGTACCAGACACATAGTAATTATTAAGTATTTGCTAAATGGATGTGATATTGAAGAACTTAAATTCAACTTTAAAACAGTTCATTCATGGAATGTATTTCATTTTTAGTGCTATTATTCTGCTTTCTAATTTATTTTAGATTCATTAGTATACAGAACTCCCAATTCTAAAACAAACAAAAGGACCAAACCCATTGTTGCTGTGGCACAGTCTACTTTGACCTTCATAAAACCATTAAAAACAGGTAAGTGTTCATTATTTTTTAAGTAACTGAAAAACTGACATGGGATGAAGCATTAATTGCATTTCAAGTAGAAATGAATTGATACTTTTTATTGAATTAAAGCCTTGGAGAATTGTAAATATGTGTATTCAAATAACAGGATATTTCCTTAGACTTCGGTGAAATTAACTCATGGTGAGGATTTTTAAATAACCAGGAGGTACAGTGGTACTTTTTTCCTTCAAACTTTGATTATATTTTATACCTAAAACCTTTTCAACTGTTTTTAGCAAGTAGTGGAAAAGCAAATATTGTTCAGTGTTTTAAAGGTGGTTTTGCTAGTGAAAAATGGTCTTTTGCTATATATTGCATGATAATTTAAAAGAGAATTTCTTACACAATAAACCAACTGTATTCTTAGATATTCCTAGACACCCAATGCCGTTTGCTGCAAAAAACATGTTTTATGATGAACGCTGGAAGGAAAAGCAGGAGCAGGGCTTTACTTGGTGGCTAAATTTTATATTAACTCCTGATGACTTCACAGTAAAAACAAATATTTCTGAAGGTAAACATTAAATTAATGTTTAAATTAAATAATGCTCTTGTTTTAACAGTTCTTAATATGAATTGTCATTTTTTAATTATGCATATATATTATAGTTAATGGCATGGTTCGCTAATTCATTGACATGAATGCTAAAGATTGTGTAGGTGAGAATTTGTAGGGAATTCTTTACTGAAGGTACTAAACTTTGCTTTTTCCTTTTGCTTTCCATTCTTGTTCATCAGCCAATGCAATTCCAGCCTTTCAGGGGAATGAGTTTTATTTTAATATAGATTCAGTCTGAGTTAAGAGTGAAACATGGCTACTAAGAAATCCAATTCACTCTTTACCACATTAATAAAGTACAATGTCCTGGTGAATAAATCTAACAGTCTTCTATGGCAAACGTCTCAGTGCATGTTCTGGAAAAGAGGAGACTCAGGTGTAGAATAAGATGGAAACATGCTGTCCTTCAGACATTTGAAGGCTTTTTTCCTGAGAGAGAAGGAAACTTCACTTGTGACACTCCTGCATAGAAATTACAGGATCAGTTCGACTCAAGCTAAGGAAACATAATTTCTCCTTGTTGCAGTGTTCAGAGGCCTGTCTGTATTTGTTAGAGAATACTGTATAGCATGTTTACATTAAAAGGCCCTTTGGCAAGACAATCTCTAAGGCAGCTTTTCTTTTTCTCCAAAAGTAAACACAGCCTGATTTTCAGTTTTCTTCTTGAGAGAAAATATGTTTTATAAAAATTCAAGTTGCATTTCAAAATTTAATTGATTTTTTAAAGTCACATTCTTTAGAGACTTCTTTTTTTTAATTTATTAAAAAGGATGGAAACAGAGAAACTAGTTGGGAGACTATTTCATTAGCGTAGATTAGAGATGATAGTATGTGAACTTGGGTAATAGTGATAGAGGTTGTGAGAAGTGGTTAGACTTGAGATCCATTTTGCAGGTAGAGCCCCAAGTTGCAAAGATAGAATGGCCTAGGGTACTGAGTGAATGGTGACACCCATATTTTGAGATAAGAAAGAAAAGAGCAAGCTTGGAAGGGGCGGAGAATAGACCCTGTTTTGGCCATCTGAAATTTGCATTTATTGCTGGATGTAAGGACATCTGTATATATTGTTTAACCAGAAACATTCTTCCTTTTGTTTTTGCCCAGTAAGTGCTGCTACTCTTTTGGGAGTGGAGAGTCAACATAAAATCAGTGTTCTTAGAGCTCCTACAAAAGATGAAATGTCTCTCAGAGCTTATACTGCTCGGTGCAGGTTGAATAGATTACGTCGTGCAGCATGTCGCTTATTTACTTCTGAAAAAATGGTTAAAGCTATTAAGAAGCTTGAAATTGAAATTGAAGCTCGGCGGTTAATTGTTAGAAAAGATAGACACCTCTGGAAAGATGTGGGTAAGAAGATTATAGAAATCTCTATAAAGATTCTTTATATCTAAAGATGTGATTATTTATATTTTTTAAAGATTTATTTATTTGAGAGAGAGAGAGCATGCATGTACATGAGTTAGGGGAGGGCCAAAGAGAGAGGGGGGAGGGAGAGAGAGAATCCTCAAGCAGACCCCCCACTGAGTGCAGAGCCTGATGCAGGGCTGATCCCAGGACCCTGAAATCATGACCTGAGCGAAAATCAAGTCAGATGTTTAACTGACTGAGCCACCCAGGCACCACTTGAGATTAATTCTTTAAAAACACTAAAGATTTTATATTTCAGAGTCAAATATATACATGATTTGACTTCGCTGCCTAAAATCTCATGTACTTTAATATGATCATATATATTTAAGAATGGCATGTATTTAACTCATTTCGTATAAGTGATTATCCCTATTTTCCACTGATTTCTCTCCATAAAATTTTATTTATTGTCTCTATTTGATTAGTGGTCTGAGCTTACTTGCTTTTCACATGCATTTCAGGAGAACGGCAAAAAGTCCTGAATTGGCTGTTGTCATATAATCCTTTATGGCTACGAATCGGCCTAGAGGTAAGTATATGCTTCCATTTTTGAAATTTTATATTTTTTATTATATACTTTTTTTATATATACCTTTAGTAGACTTATTATGTATTTTTAATAGATTTTTTAATAAAATATGGTTTCACTTATAAAGTCATTTTGTTAGCTTCATTGGTCTTTCAGTATAAAATTTAAGGTCCTTTAATAAATACTTAGTAGGTAATTAGATCTTGCCAGTATATATTATTGCCATATCATCACATAGTAATTTTCCTGTTTTCTTAAATATATATAATTTGGTACTGGATATCATAAGTATTGTAAGCTCCTTTTTGAGCTTTTACAAATGATATACTTGGCTGTTTTAAATATATTTTCTAATTTAAACCTCTTCAAATCCCAGTGAGGTATGTTTTATTATTTCTACTTCACTGACAAAACTGAAGCTTAGATTTTAAGTGACATGCTTTATGCCAGTTATTAGTCAGGATTTGAATCTATACCCATCTGATGCCAGAGCCTAAACTTGTAACCACTTTGATGCAACACTTCTCGTAAAAATGTTGTCAAATTTGAGTTTTTCACTTAGCGCATGGCTCAGTAATACTTAGAGTTTTAAACTAACTGAATGAAAAAGACACTAGTAGTTGACTATTAAAGATATGATTCTATTTTAAAAATGCTCTATGTTTCCAGTTTTCTTTCATCTTTTACTAGTATACTTTTACATTTTCTTTAGGCTTTTTGCCATTGTCATGTAGGATATTCTATTCTTCAGCTTATTCCAGGTGTTAGAATAGAATGATCTTTGGTACTGAAAGGAATTGTTAACAATAATTTGGCTTTTATTTATCAAGAAATTGAGGCCCAAAGAGAACAAATGATAAGCTTACTGAGGTCACACAGTTTGATAGTATCATTGCTAAGTTTTCTTATTTCAATTTAGTATGCTTTTTGTTAATCAGAAAATTACATATCAGCTGGCTCTGCTTTCACATGTCAAATAATTCTAGAACCTTAATTGGAGTAGAACCCCTCTATTTGGGCCAAGGTAAAAAGCAAGAGAGTTAGTAGAAATTTGTAATTCCTTTTAAAACTTCTGCTTGGGAATGCCTGAGTGGTTCAGTTGTTTAAGTGTCTGCCTTCGGCTCAGGTCATGATCTCGGGGTCCTGGGATCGAGTCCCGCCTCAGGTTCCCTGCTCAGCAGAAAGTCTGCTTCTCCCTCTGCCTCTCCCTCCCCGGCTTCTGCTATCTGTCTCGCTGTCTCTCTCTCTCTCTCAGATAAATAAATAAAGTCTCTAAAAATAAATAAAAAATAAAACTTCTGCTTAGATGTAGTATATGTCGCTTCCATCCATATTCCACTGGCCAGAGCACATTATCTGGCCAAACACAAATGAGGTAGGAATATTATCCTCCCACAAGGGACACAGCAAGTCCATGTCGGTTGGTGGGAATGTATAATCCTTTTAGATGGAAAGGAGGGATGAGTAACTATGAACACCTTAAGGTTCTGGTGGTGGTCATGACCTTTGAGGATTTTAAGAAAACATCAAAGGCAAAAAAATTAGTAAATAAAGATAAAGTTTTTCTATTTTGGCATATATTTTCCATGCTTTTATCTCTACGTTTGGTCAATGTAAAGTTATAAAATATAATTTGATATGGTTTTAGTTTTTTCTAATTGCTTTAAAAATCATTAATAATGGGGCGCCTAGGTGGCTCAGTTGTTAAGCGTCTGCCTTCAGCTCAGGTCATGATCCCAGGGTGCTGGGATCGAGCCCTGCATTGGGCTCCCTGCTTGGTGGGAAGCCTGCTTCTCCCTCTCCCACTCCCCTTGCTTATGTTCCCTCTCTCGTTGTGTCTCTCTCTGTCAAATAAATAAATAAAATCTTTTAAAAAAAAATCAGTAATAAGCATATTGATGTTAAATTTCATATTTAAATCAATTATACGCAATTAATGAATCATTGAACACTACATCAAAAACTAATAACGTACTATACGGTGGCTAACTGAACATAATAAAAAAATTTTTAAAAATCAATTATAAACAGATCTGAACTTCCCAAATTATCATTTTAGATTATTTGCAGATGGGTTTCTACCCGTTAACTATTAGAAAACTTTTAATATTTAAGTTTCTGTTGTACCATCATGATATACTTAGTAAGATAATTAAAATTGAATTTGAACAACATGCCTACATTTGATAGTTCTTTGAAGGAAAAAATTAAAATGTAAATATGGTTTGTCAGATGATTTTTAAGAATTTATCTTAGTCCTGAGCGTTTGCCTTTTTTCATCGTACACCATATACACTAAAGAATGCACAAAGCATATAAAGTTTAAAGAGGTTATTTAGCAAATACCCATGTTATTTCCATACTACTTAGAAAATAGAACATTGCCAAATCCTTAGAAGATTGTAGTTTGCTCTCCCCTTGTTGTATCCTTTTGCTTCTTAAAGGTCACATAGTCTTGACTTTAATTTCTTTTCAGACAATTTTTGGAGAACTTCTATCTTTGGAAGACAACAGTGATGTCATGGGGTTGGCTGTGTTTATTCTGAATCGCTTACTTTGGAATCCTGATATAGCCGCTGAGTATAGACACCCCACCGTTCCTCATCTATATAGAGATGGTGAGTAGTTCTGCCTCCACTGCATTCTTTCCACACTATGCATAAATGGCTTCTTCTTATTCTTTCTGGTCTCTGTTTAAATTTTACCTTCTTAGAGATGCCAGTATAAATATTCTCCCTTTCTTTACACCCATCATTCCCCATCACTTCCTCCATCACTGTAATTATTTTTACCTTTTTGTTGTCTCTACCCACCCTCTCCTCACAAGTAGGCTGTAAGCCCTGTGGAGATCATATTTCTTTTAGCTTGTTACTATAAATGTGGCATCTAGGATGCCACCGGCATAGAGTAGGTGCTTATTAAAAATTTGTTGCATGAGACAGACTAAATCACTTGATATCTCTGTGTCTGTGCTTTCTCCTCCATGAGCTGGAAATATTAGAAACATACAGTTTTATGAGTATTACATGAATTTCATACATTTAAAGCACTAAGAAAGGCACATAGTGTTCTATTTGTGCTTATTATTACTTTTCTTTGTTAGTATGTTATCATATTTTAAGGTGAAACTTGTCTTTCACAGATTAACTTGCTATGCTTTTTTGTACTTTTACTTAAGGTCATGAAGAAGCTTTGTCTAAGTTTACATTGAAAAAGTTATTGCTGTTGGTTTGTTTCCTTGATTATGCCAAAATATCCAAACTTATTGATCATGACCCTTGTCTCTTCTGTAAAGATGCTGAATTCAAGGTATAGTGTTCATTTTCTCTTTTATATTTCACATTTAAGACTTTGACTTGTTTTTATTGTTATTTTCTCTTTAAAAACTTCTAAGTTTCCCAAAGAAGAGTACTCTGGAGTGGAATAGGATAGGAATACCTATCTAGTCTGTTTTATTAGTAGTTCTAACCCTGCCTAACTTACTGGTTGACCTTTCACCAGCACACAACCCTATTAAGTTTTGTTGATTTGAGAACTCTGAGGAATTAACTGGAGGGGAAATTTCTTTCCTAATTTAGCATATTATCAAATGAATTCTAATTTTTGGAGTCTGTTATTAATTATGAGCAATTTTTTAAAAGGCCTTAAATTGGAAATAGATGTACATTATTACCATATGATATGAAACTGACTTTTGTTATGCTACCATTAATTTTACCTCATTTCTATATGCACAAGATAAGAATTTGTTGTTACTGTAAACAAAATTACAATCTTGGGATTTAATACCTGCAACTTGTTTCTCCACAGACTAGTAAAGACATTCTTCTGGCTTTTTCACGAGACTTCCTAAGTGGTGAAGGTGACCTTTCCCGTCACCTTAGCTTATTGGGATTACCTGTTAACCATGTTCAGACACCATTTGACGAATTTGATTTTGCTATTACAAATCTTGCTGTAGACTTGCAATGTGGGGTGCGTCTTGTGTAAGTATAAGAAATAGAAATATTTTACTTAATGGAATAGACTAAAGTTTTCTGGAAAACACTTTTTTTCTGTATTTACATAGTCTTTCTTTCTTTTTTAATTAATTAATTTATTTTAGAGAGAGAGTTGGGGGAGGGGTCGAGGGAGCGAGAGAATCCTCATGCAAACTCTCTGCTGAGCACAGAGCCCAACATGGGGCTCAGTCCCACAACCCTGAGATCATGAAATGAGCCGAAATCAAGAGTTGGACACTTAACCAACTGAGCCACTCAGGTGCCCCCTCTTTCTTGCTCTTTCATGTGATGCAATAAATTTTTTTTAGGGCAAAAAAGGTTGGAATAAGTATCTGCAATACTTTTGTAAAATGGTGTCAATTTTAGGTCCAGGAACCTTGTCGCCTATGCACATTTTTTTCATGCTGACAGTGACGAGGGTCTGTGAGTAGTGACCAGTGATGCCCCAGAATAGAAGTTGGGACAAGCATGGAACTAATTAAAATTCAAACATTTAAGTAACACATTATGTTGACAGGGTTTCATAAGTACTGTTATTACTTGGAACCAATTCTAGTAGTATTATTAACCTTGTTTTAAACACGAGAAGTAACAGTTTTATACCAAGTTTTATACCATAGTATTGGGACATAAATTCAGGATGTCTGGCTTCAAATCATATAATATTTCTCGGTAACAAACTAAAATCCTCAAAATTGGCTTTTGTATGAGTCCAGTGAATTACCAGTTCCTGCTTTGGAAGGAGTGACCATGAGCACAGTACAGTACTGCAGTTGGCCTCTTCAGGATATCTGCGTGGGGGACATTTGTCTTGTTTCTAGGAAACTCACCAGTTGATATTACATTTGACATTTGTGAGGAAGAGATCTCTGGATCTTTATGAATCCCTAGTTCTTCAAAAACAACATACATGTCACTTGCTTCCTTCTAAATTAAATTTCCATGAACATTCTTTTCTGATTATATGTTCTCACAACAAGGTAATAGTCTTTTGGACCTTACTGTAACTATTTCTCACTTGAGCAGTTTCCATATAGGCTAGAGCATTTGCTGAAAATGTTTCATATGTTATTTTTATATTTGTTTAATTTGTTCATTTCATAAATCCAAGCCACTACATCTGTTTCTGGCCAATAGGAATTCACATTTTTAGACTTTCTCCACTTTCCAAGGGGGGGGCAGTGATTGGTTTTATGGTCAGTGCTATTTTCCACAATGGAAGACATTTTTTAGGCTTTTAGGATAGTTACTAAGGATTTAGCAGTGTTGGATGTTGATGCTTTTTAGTTGGTCAGGAATTCTAACTAGTTAAGAGACTTGATTTTGCATACTAGATTTCCGCTTACTTCAGTGTCAGCAAAATGATCCTGGATCTTCAAGGTCATTTGAGAATGCTTGAGAATGGCTAGTCCACTAATGCCAATAGGTAACGGGTTGGTCTACTGTTGCAGAAATACTTCATATGTCAGCTTGGAATGATCTTAAGTGACTTTCTAACCTTCAGAAATTATGGTTATATAAACAGTTCTGCCAAATTTTAGTTCTGTAAACAATTCTGCCAAATTTTAGCTATCTACAATAATCCATTGGGGCTTGCTTTTTCTGTAGAAATATTGATTATTGTCTAGTAGATAAAATACTAGTGACCTAGATGATATTAGGGGTTTGAATTTAAGTTGTAGTATATATGTCTTTTTAAGGTAGGTGCTCAAATATTTTTACAATAATCTGGTACAGATGTAACAGAATGGCTTTTGAATCTGTTAAATCTGAGTTTTAGTCCATACTACTAACTGTGTGACTGTTAGTAACTGTGTGACTATAGGCAGTTTACTAAATTTCTCTGGGCTTTGGTTTCTTCATCTGCAAAAAAAATGGGATAATAATGCCTGACTGTGGGACTCACTATGAGGACTAAAATAAGAAAAGAAAGTACTTGCTTGGTGTGTAGAATACAGTAGCCCCTCCATAAATATACTTTCTCCCTTCCTTTCCTTTTCTTTTTTCCTATAGAACTCTGTTAATTTGTTCATGTGTGCATTTGTGTATGTCTCATCTTTTTTTCTTACATTCTGTTCATAGACCTCAAACCGCAGGCTTAAAATGAGAAATGACTCTTATTTGCCAATTATGGAGCAACAGTTTTCAGTTAGTTTTTTGGGATCTTTTTCACCTACAATCCTTTAAATTAGGGGATTTATGTGGGTGATAACTGTATTTAAATAAAGTTCATCTTGCATTTTTTGTTTGTTTTTTAAAGGAAAGTTAAGTTTATTTCTTCACATGATAAGGACAATCATACATTGACAGATCCTTACTGTCTCAGTGTGGGGAGGGTAAAGGCAGGATATTTATGATATTTTGGGGCCTGGTTTGAGCCCCACCTTTTGATGCAGGGAGCTTTTCATATATGTTTTTATATGACCGTGTCATCTGAAAATTCCTTTATTGTTAGGCGAATCATGGAACTTCTCACACGGGACTGGAATCTCTCAAAGAAACTCAGGATTCCTGCAATAAGTCGTCTTCAAAAGATGCACAATGTTGACATTGTTCTTCAAATTCTTAGATCACAAGGAATTCAGTTAAATGATGAGAATGGTAAAAAATTGAGTAAAGATAAAACTTTTTCTTCTCACCAAAAATTGGTATGTACGTATATGGTGCTAACAGATTGTCTTTTCATTTATAGGAAATACAATCCTATCTAAGGATATTGTGGATAGGCACAGAGAAAAAACTCTTGCATTACTTTGGAAAATAGCATTTGCTTTTCAGGTATTGTACATTTGGTAAATTTTACACTTTTTATCAAATTTTAGTATTGATTTATAAAAGCATTTTTCATCAAATAGACTAACAATAACTGTTCCTTACTGGGGTTTATTCTGTCCCAGGAACTGGGGTAATTGCTTTATATATATTCCAATTTAATCTTCACAATACCCCTGTAAGGTAGGTGTTATCACTGCTTCATAGTAAGGAAACTGAAGCTAGAAGCTATAGCATTATAGGACGCAGCGATGAGATTAGAACCCAGGCTTGTGTGACCCCAAATCTTACACATGACACACTATACATTAGCCACTATGCATTCTATCACTTCTGCATGAACTATGTTTGCCTTTAAAAAAAAAAAGAAGAAGAAGAAGAAGACAGCGATGACAGTGACTAACTTCTATGGGTTAAGAATGATATATGAAAACCATAAAGATATTTATCCTTTTTTGTGTGTGTTTCAGGTGGATATTTCCCTTAATTTAGATCAGTTAAAAGAAGAAATTGACTTTTTAAAACACACACAGAGTATGAAGAAAACAATGTCTGCACGATCATGCCATTCTGATGCTATTATCAATAAGAAAAAGGACAAAAGAAATAGTGGTTCCTTTGAACAATATAGTGAAAGCATAAAGCTGTTGATGGAGTGGGTAAATGCTGTTTGTGCTTTCTATAATAAAAAAGTAAGTTTCTTTGTTTTTGTTTTAGCTCACTATCTTTAAGTACATTTTGGTTAAAGTCAAACTTTATTCATAAAATATTTTATTGCATTTCTTAAATAATGTAGTTTATATATAACCAAACTTTTCCTCAAATGAGTGAGGGTGTTTTCACATACTGTATTTTATCTAATCTGTCAACAATTGTAGAATGCACAATCTTTTTATGTATTACTAAGAAAGAAAAAATGCCCTAGTCAGGAGTCTCAATAGGAGACATTTGTATAGAGTGGGGCACCTAAGGATCACACCCTTATCTTAAAGATAAATGCAAATAAACTCACCGTGCACAAGGGGACAATAGAGAACCTGACCACTGGGTACAAAGAGGAGGAAAAAAATCTAAGTTGAGTGTTTTGTAATCATTTGTTAGATTGATACTGTATTTCTTTATGAAGGGTACCTTTAAATGTAAATATGTGAAAATGAATAAAATAATGGTAGAGAATATGAAGCCAGAAAAATGATAGAGTACATGTTACTAAATATAGTAAACTGTTAACACCTTGAACAATATTGTTAGTAGAAAATTTGTCAGATATATGGATAATCTTCTGTGTTTTGACTAAATACCAGAGAGCTACTGAAGGCTCTAGGGGAGAATGTGTTCCATACCTTTCTCTTAACTTCTGGTGTTGCTGGCAGTCCTTGGCATTCCTTGGCTTATAGATACTTTACTCCAATCTCTGCCTCTGTCCTCACATAACATCTTCCTGTGTGTCTCTGTGTCTCTCTCCATATAAGGATACCAGACATTGGATTAGAATGAATCTACCCTACTCCACTGTGAAAATTAAACCTGTAATGGCCCTATATCCAAATAATGTGATATTTTGAGGTTCTAGGAAGGACATGAATTTTTTTTTATTCTTATGTTAATCCCCATACATTACATCATTAGTTTTAGATGAAGTGTTCCATGATTCATTGTTTGTGCATAACACCCAGTGCTCCATGCAGAATGTGCCCTCCTCAATACCCACCACCAGGCTAACCCATCCTCCCACCCCCCTCCCCTCTAGAACCCTGTTTGTTTTTCAGAGTCCATCGTCTCTCATGGTTCGTCTACCCCTCTGATTTCCCTCGCTTCATTCTTCCCCTCCCGCTACCTTCTTCTTCTTTTTTTTTTCTTAACATATATTGCATTATTTGTTTCAGAGGTACAGATCTGAGATTCAACAGTCTTGCACAATTCACAGCGCTTACCAGAGCACATACCCTCCCCAGTCTCTATCACAGTCACCCCATCCCTCCCACCCCCCCACTCCAACAACACTCAGTTTGTTTCCTGCGATTAAGAATTCCTCATATCAATGAGATCATATGATACAAGGACATGAATTTTTTGAGAGACCCTATTTCTCCTAGCACAATAATCAAATTCTGTTTTTGAAAGAGTATTTTATAATTGAGAATTTGGCTATAAATACAATGTTATCCTAGGTACTATTAGCCACTAATGTGATTTTCATAGCTATTAAAAGGAAATACAGACTACAAAACCATTAATATCCATATTACTGTCTAAATACAGTTAATCCTTTTTCTGCAATTTCCAATCAGGTGGAGAATTTTACAGTGTCTTTCTCAGATGGCCGTGTATTATGTTACCTGATCCATCACTACCATCCTTACTATGTGCCTTTTGATGCTATATGTCAACGTACTACTCAAACCGTAGAATGCACACAAACTGGTTCAGTGGTGTTAAATTCATCATCTGAATCTGATGGAAGTTCTCTGGATTTGTCTCTCAGAGCACTTGATCATGGTTAGTCCCTTTTGCCTGATTAACTTTTCAAGTGTTTTCTTTGTCACATCAGATTTTTGACTGGAGCTGTCTAATCTCTTTTTTATTTACATAGTAGAAAACACTTCAGAACTATACAAAGAACTTCTAGAAAATGAAAAGAAAAATTTTCAATTGGTTAGGTCTGCAGTTAGAGACCTTGGTGGAATACCTGCTATGATTAATCATTCAGATATGTCCAATACAATTCCTGACGAAAAGGTAAGAGTTTCTCAACTAATAACAAGAGTCTCAGAAGGTGACAGTAAGATGCATATTCTCTGTCAAACTTCTGTTTTCATCTCTTCTGTTTTCTCTTAGGTGGTTATCACTTATTTGTCATTTCTTTGTGCAAGGCTTTTGGATCTTTGTAAAGAAGCAAGAGCTGCTAGACTTATACAGACAACTTGGAGAAAATACAAACTAAAAACAGATCTAAAACGCCAACAGGTACTCCCCCAAAATGAAAACACTACAATGTGAATTGTACTTCACAAAATACCAGTTGATTGATTCCCGATGTGATTTTTACATTTTACTGATGTATGAAGTTATTGACATAATTTTAATAATTGTGTGTGTTTTGAGTTAGGGATGGGTATTTCTCCCTAACTCCTGATGTTTCCTTCACTGGGTGTATCTTCCAACCACTGTCCCCTTGCTTGCTCTAGGGGAAGTAGAATAACTTACCCCCTTTGTAAATTTGTAAAAATGAACTGAGGATACCTGACTCAGCTCTTTTCTTCTTCGTGGAATCTAACCTATCTCTGGGAGCAGTTTTCCATGAATTTTTCATGCAGTGTTCTGGGAGGCTTGATCTTGCTGCTGAAGTGCCCCTTGAGTCTGGGTGTCATTGTCTGATTTTGCAGTTCAGTTAGCCAGCTCATTTTGTCTGTCATGAAACTTTTCCAGTGTACCCTTTATTAGTTTAAATGTGGAATTTGGTTTCTATTGTTTTATTTCTCAATTTCTGGGACCTGGGCATAGGAATAGTGATGTTATTTTTCGTTTCCTTTTGTGACCCCAACAGTACAAAATTTTACGTTAATGTAAGCTTTTTTTTTTTTAATTCTGAGAAAAATGCAATTTTTAACCATCTGTGAAATGGTCTCCTTGATCAAGTTGAACAAACTATTCTAATGCTTTTTTCTCCCTACCCCTATAATGATCCTGTATTTACTTATTTGGAAAATCAAACAAAATAAGCATCCATGCTTGATAAATTTATCAGATATTTCAGAAATACTTTGCACCTTATACTCCTCCTCAGTCTTGAGTTACTGTGCATTTATGATAGAGTTCTTAATAACTATAAAACAGCTACATTTTGGCAACTCTTAAACATAACATGTATTTTGTCATAGTTTATCAGACTCGGAAATAACGCTAATTGAAATAATTTGCTCTTACCCACTCAAACTCTTGGTAATAACTTTTGGGAACTAGGCAATACTGGCTAGAACTGGCTGATACTCACAAATGGTCTTTTCTGCTACCATATATATTCTTTGTGCCTGCTTTTGCCCCTTATCTTCTCAGAATCTGCCTCCTTGCCCACATACTCCTTAGAGGATAACTTTGTACTTCTGGAAGCTTATAGGAGAATTGCTTTAGGAGAGTTTTCAGCAAAGACTCTTTCCTGGCTGGTCCTCAAATTATTTCACTAATTCTGTTTATATGACATTGAGAGATTTAAAATCCCATGAAACAGATATTTATCAGAATTGGGGAGGGTAGTAAATGAAATCTGCTTTATTTTCTGCTCAAGACGACCTTATACTAATAAGATATAAACTAGAAAGATTTCTTATTAGCTCTTTGCTGGTGAGATCCCTTTTCCTGATTTAGGAAGTAGAAATTTTTCCAATCTAGGTAGTAGAAATTTCCCTGTTTTTTGAAGACCACTGGTTCTCTCCTTTCTCCAGGCGACCATGCTCCATCTCTTAATACAATTACACTAGCATCCAATTACATCTTTTCATTTGCTATTTGGAACATTAAGCAGTAGGTCCCCTGTATATTCTCATAGAAATATTATAAGCTAATAAACATATAAATATTACCTTGGGGTAGCTAATTTTTCAGGTGTTGTATTTTCATGTCATTGTTATACTTCATATAAACTATCCATTGAGAATAGACTGGCTTAAGTTCTTGTAGTGACAAGTGAAAAATGACTAATGGCCTAATTACCTAATGAATGAAGCAGGATTATCCAAGGGTACCTGATACATTCTACCTTTTAGTTCTTCCTGTCAGAGTAGGCATAAACTGTAAAGCAAAGTAAATCCCTGTATGTGGCCCATATGCAAGGTAAAATAAAACAACCTTGTAATAGGTTGGCTTAACAATAGTATAGAATTAAAAATGATGACATGCAGTCTAATTTAGAGAAGAAACAGTGACTTCCAGGATTGGAATTTTTACCATCAGTTTATATAAGTTTTCAAACAGTTGCTAGTTTTTGTAGTACATTTGCCTCTTTGGATTTGTCTATTTTCCATCTGTAGCTTCTCTAATGTCACATAAAATTGTTCCATTTTAATTTGCTTGAGATTGAGATGGTCTACAAACAGGTAAGTGTCAACTTACCTTAGCCTACTGTATCTGGGAGTGCCCCTTGCCCTTAGAACTTTCGACTCAAATGCAACTTTTGACTATTTTTTTTAAGCTAATAGGAAATGCTTTTTTTTTTAACCCAGTTTTTATTTAATCGTGGTAAAAAGCACATCATAAAATTTACCATCTTAACTCTTTTTAAGTCTACAGTTCAGTAGTGTTAATATATTCACATTACTGTGAAACAAATCTTCAGAAATTTTTTAACTTGCAAGCCTGAAATTGTGCTCCTTAAATAACTCCCCATTTCCCCTTCCTCCTGGCCCTGGAAACCACCATTCTACTTTCTATTTCTATCAATTTGACCATTTTAGATACCTCATATAAGTGAAATCATGCAATATTTGTCTTTTTGTGACTGGATTATTTCACTTAGCATATGTCCTCAAGGCTCATCCATGTTGTAGCATGTGGAAGAATTTCCTTCATTTTTCAGTCAGCATAGTATTCCATTGTATGTAAATAGCACATTTAGTTTATCCATTCATCTTTCTGTGGGCATTTAGGTTATCTCCACCTATGGGTTCTTGTGCATAATGCTGCTGTGAACATGGGTGTATCTCTGAGACCCTGCTTTCAGTTCTTTTGAATATATACCTGGAAGTGGGATTGCTGGATCATACACGGTAGTTTCATTTTTTAATTTTTTTGAGGAACTGCCATACTATTTTCCAAATTGGTCACTATGCGTCGCATTTTACAATCCCACCAGTAGTGCACAAGGATTCCAGCTTCTCCACGTCCCTGCTAATACTTGTTAATAGTGCAGAGATACCTCAGTGTGGTTTTGATTTGCATTTCTCTGACAATTAGTGTTGTTGAGCATCTTTTCATTTGTGTGTCAGCCATTTGTATGTCATCTCTGGAGAAATGTCTATTCCTTTGTCCATTTTTAGATCAGGTTATTTGATTTTTTTTTTTATTGTTGAGTTATAGGCGTTCTTTATATATTCTAGAAGTTCCCTTATTAGATATATGATTTGCAGATTTTTTTCTCATTCTGTAGATTAAATTTTAACTTTGTGGGCGCCTGGGTGGCTCAGTTGGTTAAGCGACTGCCTTCGGCTCAGGTCATGATCCTGGAGTCCCTGGATTGAGTCCCGCATCGGGCTCCCTGCTCGGCAGGGAGTCTGCTTCTCCCTCTGACCCTCCCCCCTCTCATGTGCTCTCTCTCATTCTCTCTCTCTCAAATATATATAAATAAATAAAATCTTTTTTAAAAAAATTTCACTTTGTTAATTGTGTTCTTTGCTGAACAAATTTTTCTTTAAGTTTTTGATGTAATCTCATTTGTCTGTTTGCTTTTGTTGCTTGTGCTTTTGGTGTCGTCCAGTAAATCATTGCTAAATATGAGATTTTTCTCTATGTTTTCTGTAGGTAGTTTTATAGTTTTGTATCTTACATTTAGGACTTTAATCCATCTGGAGTTAATTATGTATATGGTATAAGAAAAGGGTCCAGCTTCTTTCTTTTGTATGTGATTGTCTAGTTTTCCAGCAGCATTTGTTATAGAAACTGTTCTTTCTCCATTGATCGCTCTTGACACCCTTGTCAAAGATCATTTATCCATGTATATGAGGGTGTATTTCTGGGCTTTCTATTCTATGCCATTGGTCTGCATGCCTGTCTTTATGCTAGTACCACAGGCATTATTGTAGCTTTGAAATATGTTTTGAAATTGTGGGTGGGAGGGGGGATGCTTTTAATTTGGATATCTGCAGTCTTAAAGGCCATATGCTTCACAGGGGCACGGACAGTGATGTTAGATGGCTTCATCAATTTGTTGGACATAATTCCTCAGCCCAATTTTAGAATTGTCTAGTCTTCTTTCACTTAGGAGTGACCTAATATATAACTCTCACCATTTCTTAGTATTTGTTTCAATCCATTAACTACATTTTTCCTTTCTTAGAGTGGCTGTTTGATCCCTTCCATAGTTGAATGTGTTCCCATACTGTGCAGTTTCCACCCATAGATACCAACACCTGATTATAATTAATTAATAATTAGAATCTAATGTCTGTGTAGAGCCCATCCTTGGATGGTGAGCTGTCCTGAATAGCTGCATAAAGGGTTATCAGACATGCTATAAATTGTTCTTTCCACCAAAGGGAGTAACTTATATTCTAGTTTCCAATTCAGATAACTGAAATGATAAGTCTGGCCTTGGAGAGTGTGGCAAAGTGATTGTGTAGTTCTAGCACTGGTTATCCTACCAGTGGACTGACAGTCTACTTGACTTCTCTGTCTCAGTTTCCCCATAGTCATAAAAGTGGTACCTGTTTATCTGTTCTTATGGTTGTGTGAGCATTCATGAAGTGTTTAGAATGGTGTCTGAAGCCTAGTAAGTATTTGACCTATGTTGTTTTTGCTGGTAATTCATTATTAGAAGTAACAGAAATAGAGATATGTAGGGTACCAGCCTGTAGTGCTCCCAGGGCAGGTAGCTCTTCTTCGGCCACTTAGGCTATCGAGCAGTCCTGCTACCACTTCTCGTAACCTAATATTCTGTCGTCTCAATTGTCTGTACCTTAAAGCCATAATTATTCTGCGCTAAAAGTAGATATTTTGCTGCTTCTCCCTTTTTGTAAATTCCTTTGTTCAAGTTGTTACAAAGCAATACATTGTAAGGCATTTTGTTTATTTTAGGGTCTCCTTTTTTCTTTTATTTCTCCATATGGCCCACTGCTTTTTTCAAAATCAAGCATGAATTCTCTGGGCCGTAATCTGAGAAACATACCACATTTAAATTGCCTTTATATTGATTATTGAAGATCTGTGATAAATCAAACATGTCTGTGATCTTTATTTTAGGATTATATTCCTAGGAATTTTTGTTCCATCATATAAATATATATGCATGTCCACCTATCAGACCTTTCAATATTCCTGGAAGTATCTATACGCCAAAGAGAAGCATATCTTAAGTCTGGGGGATGTTTTATTTTCAGGATCAATTTGATTAATATTTAATAGATGATCTTCTTACAAACTTAAGTAATTAAGCTTTTGATTCATATTTGCTTTTTTTTTTTTTAGGAGCGAGACAAAGCTGCAAGAATTATTCAATCAGCTATAATCGCTTTCCTAACTAAACAACGATTGAAAAAGGAGATTAATGCAACATTGACCATTCAGAAATATTGGCGAAGACTCTTAGCACAGAGAAAATTATTAATGTTAAAAAAGGAAAAACTAGAAAAAGTTCAAAATGAATCAGCATTGGTTATTCAGGTATAGTATCCTGGTATTTTGAATTTAAAAAGTTTTAATGACATATTTAAGGAAGAAAGTAAAATATAAAGTTTTCAATTATATTTTAGGCTTTCAAATTTTTCTGGTACTTGAACAAATATTAAATACCTTCCTACTACCTCCAAAACTCTTTATTATATTCAGCATAAAGCTCAAACAAATTGAAATGCCTCCTCTTCTCTGAAGTCTAATTCTTTACCTCTTCTGTCTTCTTTGTTTTATATTAGAGGTTTATGCTCCATGGGACATGATGACATACTGCACCATTTTACTTTATATATCCACAGACTCAACCAAGCTCTTTGTTTAATCTCTACTATGGGTCCTGGAAACTTATTTTGGGATAAATGTGTGCACGTTTTCCTCTGTAGCACATTTAGTTGGCATATAACAAAATATTACCTATAATCTATAGGATGCCTATGTTAGTTTTCTATGTAGTAAAAAAAATTTTAACATATCTACTTTACATAGTAGACATATTCTTTATATCTATATGTTATTAGATCCTATTTTAATAACAACAGAGAGGTGTACTATTTAAATTTACCCTATGTAAATGTCATTGAAGCTTTACCCCATAATTTTATCTATTTTATAAATTTGGAAATTTTTGTGTCTGGCTATTACTATTGATAAGTGAAAGATTCTGATTTAATAAATTATCTTTTTTTGAACCTTTTTTTAATGTGAAATATTACATAGAAAATTGCACAGAACACATATGTAGAGCCTGATAGTTTTTCACAAAGTTAATACCCATGTAACCACTACCAGGTCAAGAAATAGAATATTGTCAGCTTCTCCGAAGCCATTTCGCAGTCCATTAACCCTTCCCTCCCCCACCCATAACCATTATTCTAATATATACTTTTTTTCTATACATCTTCTTTAAACACTATAATTTTGTCTTCCCTGTTTTTTGAATTTTATGTAGCTAGGTTCAAACCATGTAAATTCTTTATTCTACATTATTAAATTTGTGAGATTTATCAGTGTTGAGTGTAACTGTGGTTTAACTTTCAGTCTATAATATTTGTAATTTATTTATCTTTTCTATTGTTGATGGACATTTGGCTTTCCATTTGTGAGTTATTATGAGTAATGAATGCTTCTATGAATGTGCCTTTTGGTGTGAAATGTATTCACTCTGTTTGATATATACCTATGAGTACAATTCTTTGTTTTTTGAGTGTATAGATTTCAGTTTTCATAGATACTGCCAAAAAGTTTGTAAAGCAATTGTAATACACACCAGCTATTTATGAGTGTTCATGTAACTCCATGTTCAGGTAAATAAATACTTAGAAATTGTCTGTTTAATTTTAGCCATTCTGGTGGTTGTGTAGTAGTATCCTAGAGTAGTTCTAATTTGCATTTTCTTGATAATTAATAATATTGGACACCTTTTTAAATTGGAAATCTTCTCTTGTGAAGTGCTATTTCAAGTCTCTTTTTTTCAATTTTTCATTTTGATTGTCTTCTTGTGGATTTGTAAGAGGTGTTGAATATTCTGGTTATTAGAATTTTGTTGGATTTGGGTGTTTCAAATACCTTCTCCTAGACTGTGATTTACTGTTTTATGAAATGAAAATTCTTAATTTTCTATTATGGTTAGTGTTTTTTTGTGTACCATAATCCAAGGCCTTGAAGATATTCTTCTACATTATATCCTAAAAGCTTTAATGTATTATCTTTCACATTTAGATCTCTCCTGATTTGTATTAGGGACTATTTTTTCTTTTTTTATATATGGATATCCAATTGTTTCATTTGATTTACTGAAACAACCATCCTTGCCTCATTACTGTACCACCTTTAGCATACATCAAATATTCTTATATCTGTGCTTCTGTTTCTAGAATTTTTTTCTGTTCCATTGTTCTTTTTTGTCTTTCTTTAGGCCTTGTACTCTAGCTTTACATGAAATCTGATAACTAGTAGATAAGTCCTCCTTCTTTGTTTTTTTGTTTGTTTGTTTTTTTTAAGGTTTTATTTATTATTCTGACAGAGAGAGACAGCGAGAGAGGGAACACAAGCAGGGGGAGTGGGAGAGAGAGAAGCAGTCTTCCTGTGGAGCAGGGAGCCTGATGTGGGGCTCGATCTCAGATCGTGACCTGAGCTGATGCGGGGCTCGATCTCAGATCATGACCTGAGCCGAAGGCAGACGCTTAACCAACTGAGCCACCCAGGCGCCCCGCTCCTTCTTTGTTTTTTTAAAAGAAGTTTTTAGCTATTTTAATTCTTCTGCATTTTGATATACATTTTGAATCTGAAGTTTAAAAGTGTTGGAATTTGATTGAGATTTAATAAATACTGAACATGGTATCTATTCCCTATTTATTTTGGTCTTGTTTAAATGTCTCCTAACTTGGTTTTATGATTTGATGCAAGAGGTCTTAAATACTTTTGTTTTTATCTATATGATACATTTTTAAAAATTTAGATTAAAAAAATTTTAATTAACATTAATTAAAATTTTAATTTTTAAATTAGCACTCAGTAAAATAGACCTTTTTTGATGTGCAGTTCCATAAACTTAAACACCTGTACATATTTGTGTAATCACTACATCAGTCAGGTTACAGAACAGTTCCATCACCCAGAAAAACTTTTGCATGCTATTTGTGGTCATTCCTCCACCCACACCCAGCCCTAGGTGACCATAACTCTGTTCTCTGTTACCATAGTTTTGCCTTTTTGAGAATGTCACCTAAATGGAGCCATATAGTATGTAACCTTTTGAGACTCACTTTTTTTCACTCAGCATAATGCCTTTGAGGCTCCTTTAAGTTGTTGCATGTATCAATAGTTTGTTTTCATTGCTGACTAGTATTCTGTTGTATGGAGGTACCACAATTTAATTATACATTAACCTGTTAAAAGGTATTTGTGTTGTTCCCAGGTTTAGGTGATCTCATTTCTTTAAGGTAAATATTTATGAGTGGGATTGCTGGGTCATTTGGTAAGTGTATACTTAACTTGATAAGATAGTGGCAAATTGGTTTCTAAACTGCCTATATCAGTTTTCATTCCCACCCTAGTGCATAAGAGTTCTCATTGCTCCACATCTTCCAACACTGTGATGTCAGTGTTTTTTAGCTGTTCTGTTAGATGTGTAGTGGTATCTAATCTTGGTTTTATTTTGCATTTCCCTAATCACTAATGATGTATATGTTTTCAAGTGCTTAATTTTCTTTCTGAAGTATCTGTTGAAATCTTTTGCTTATTGTTGTAATTGAATTGCTTATCTTAATGAGGTTTGAGAGTTCTTTCCATATTCTGGAGACAAATTCTTTGTCAGTGATTTGCAACTATTTTCTCCTAATCTATAGGCCTTTTACAGAAAGTTTCCTGACCCCTGGTCTTGGTGAATGGTCTGAGTACTTAAAAAGAATATGTAATCTGTTGTTGGGTGAAGTGTTCTCTAAATGTTAGATCTATTTGGTTGATGATGTGTATTTAGTTCTTTTATATCCTGACTGATTTTCTGTTTGCTCTCTCAGTAAAAGAATAGTGTTTGAATCTCCCAACTGTAATGGGATATGTTTTTCCCCTTCAGTTCTTTGTTTTTATCATCATATATGTTGAAGCTCTGTTGTTAGGCACATGCACATTTGAAATTGTTCTGTTTTCTTGATGAGTTGGGTCTTTTATCATTATGTAATGTTCTTTTTTATCCCTCATAGTCTTCTTTGCTTTGAAGTCTACCTTGCTGGCTGTAATATAACTAACTACTCCAGCTTGGTTGTGGACTTGACTGTCATCTGGAAGTTATATTTTTTTCTTTCCTTTTACTTGTTAATTACTTACATGATTATGTAGGACATGAAATCTAGTCAGCATTTAGTTTTTATGTTTTGAAAATCTCTGTCTTTTGATTGGTGGTTTAGACTATTTATATTTCAAGCATTTATTGATATTTGTGAATTTAGGTCTATCTTTTTATTGTTTCTGAATGTTTCCATTCTTTCATTCTTCCCTTTCTCCTTTCCTGGCTTTTCAATTCTTTGAACACTTGATAGTGTTCCACTTTAGTCTGTTTCTTTCTATTTCCCTTTGTACAGGTTTGTTTTGTTTTGTTTTGTTTTTTGGTAATTGCTCTAGGGGTTACAGTATATGTAACTTTTAATCCGCTTAGAATTAATATTTCATTACTTAAAGTTGAATATAGAAAACTTACCACTATCTAAGTCCCTTTGTGCCCCATCTCCCACTTTTATGTTTAGTTGTCTTGCTTACTACATCTACATACAATTAAAATCACATCAGGGAATGTTATATTTGCTTTCAATCATAATAAATATTTTAAACAACAGATGAGAATAATATTCTATGCTGTTAATGCAGACGTTTATCATTTCTGTTGCTTTGCTTTATTTTTTTGTAGTACATTTTTTACAATTTATAAACCAATAGTGATTCATTATTATTAACTAAAGTCCATAGTTTACATTAGGATTCACTCTTTATGTGGTGTCATTATGTGTGTTTGATCAAATCCTGCCCTGAAAATCCTCTGTATTCCACCCCTCCTCACAATTCCTGGCAACCCCTGATATTTTTTACTGTCTCTATAGTTTTGTTTTTTTCCAGAATGTCCTGTAGTTTGAATCCATCAGTATGTAGCCTTTTCAGATTGGTTTCTCTCACTTAGCAATGTGTACTTAAGTTGCTTTTATGTCTTCTTTTGGCTTGATAACTTGTTTTTATCACTGAATAACATTCTATTGTAGGATGTACCTCAGTATTTTTTTTTTTTATCCATTCACCTACTGAAGGCTATCTTGGTTACTTCTAATTTGGGGCAGTTATGAATAAAGGTATTATAAACATCTGTGTACAGGTTTTTCTGTGGACCTAAGTTTTCAGCTTCTTTGGATAGTTACCGTGGAGTGGGATTGCCTGATCATACAATAAAACTAGGTTTGTGAGAAACTGTCTAACTGTTTTCCACAGTAGCTGTACCATTTTGCATTCCCATCGGCAATGAATCAGACTTCCTATTGCTCTACTTCCTGGCCAGCATTTGGTGTTCAGTGTTTTAGATGTTAGCCATTCTAGTAGATGTATATTGGCATCACATTATGTCAGTTTGTAATTCCCTAATGCTATATGATGTTGAGCATCTTTTCATATGCTTATTTACCATCTGTTTATCTTCTTTCATGATGTGTTTGGATCTTTTGTCCATTTTTTTAATTCTTATTGTCCATTTTTTATTTCTTGTTGAGTTTTAGGGCTTCTTTGTATATTTGGATACAAATCCTTTATCAGATATGTATTTTGCAAATATTTTCTCCTAGTCTGTGGCTTATCTTTTTGTTCTGTTAACAGTTTTTCACAGAGCAGACTTTTTAATTTTAATGAAGCCTGACATCAATTTTTTTTTCTTTCATGGATTATACTTTTGGCATTATATCTAAAAATCCATTGCCAAACTCAAAGTACTTAGATATTCTATTGTTATCTCCTATATGTTCTATGATTTTTACATTTTACATTTAGATATATGCTTTATTTTAGTTAATTTTTGTGAAAGGTAAAGAGTCAGTGCTTAGATTCATTTTTTTTTCATATGTTGTCTGCTTATTCCAGCATCATTTTTTGAAAACAAACAAAATTATCCTTTATCTACTCAGTTGGGTTGTTCCTTTGCCAAAGATCAATTGACTGTGTTGCATGGGTATACTTCTGGGCTCCCTATTCCATTCTAGTGATCTGTTTGTCTATTAGTTTGCTAATACCACACTGTCTCAATCACTATAGTTTTATAGTAAGTTTTGAAGTTGGATAATCTTGGTCCTCCAGCTTTCTTCCTCTTTAATAATATGTTTGCTATTCTAGGTCTTTTGCCTCTCCATTTAACTTTAGAATCAGTTTGCTGGTATCCACAGAGTAACTAGGTAAGATTTTGATTGAGATTGCTTTGAATTTATAGATTAAGTTGGGAAGAACTGACAACATTGAGTCTTCTACCCATGAACATGATGTATCTCTCCATTTAATTAGATCTTCTTTGATTTCTTTCATTAGAGTTTTAGTTTTCCTCATACAGATACTGTGTATATTTAGATGCATTTTGAAGTGTTTCTCTTTTTTCGCTAATAATGTTAATGATGTTATATCCTACAAATTTACTGTAATTGCTTATTAGTTCCAGGAGGTTTTTTTGTCATTTCTTTGGATTGTCTACGTAGATGATCGTGTCACCTGTGGACAAAGAAAGATTTATTATTTTTGTCTCTTGTATACCTTTTATATCCTTTTCTTAATACAGTAGCTGGGACTTTCAGTATATGTTGAATAGGAGTGGTGAGGGTACATCCTTGCATTATTCCAGATCTTAAGGGAAAAGCATCTAGTTTCTTACTGTTAAGTTTGGTGTTACCTATAGGTTTGAATCGATGTTCTTTATCATATTGAGAAAGTTCCTCTCTCTTCTTAGTTTGTTGAGGTATTTCTTTTTTAAATCATTTTTCTTTTTCAGCCTAGATAATTTGTATTGATCTTACAGTATATTCTTTTATCATCTTTATATTGAGCCATTCCAATGAGTTGGGTTTTTTTTTTTATTATTTTGATTATTGTGTTTTTCAGTTCTAATATTTCCATTTGGTTCTTATTTGTATCTTTGATGTTTTTACTGAGACTTTCTATTCTCCCATTAGTTTCAACTTTTGGAACATTTTTACATCTGCTGTTTTAAAGTCTTTGTCAGGTAATTCCAATGTCTAGGTCATCTTCATTGGCATCTGTTGATTGTTTTTTCCTATGCAAGTTGAAATTTTCCTTTTATTATTATGCCAAGTAATTTTTAATTACATCGTGAATATTTTTAAAGTTATGTGAATGTGGATATTTTAGTTTTATGAGGTGGTCTGCCTTGTTGGGTTCAGGCCACAAGTTCTTATCAACCTTCTATGGGTATGGCTTCAACATCAGTTCCTTTTTTAAAGCGCTTACAGTGATATTTGTATCAGTCCCATGTGTATGTCACCGAGTGGCCAGTTTGGGATCTAGGTGGTGTTGTGTTTCTTAATTCAATACTCAAAGGCTAGTCTGCTGTCAGACCCACACGTACACAGCTTAATGGTGAACCCAAGAATTCATAACATTAAGGGATTGCTTTCCTGAGCTATCCCTTCTCTTCAGTCTCCCTGGGACTCTGCAGGTGTGTTTAGGGCGGCCCTGTTTGGTTCTCTGGCGAGAAAGCTAAATCTTTGGTTACACTGGTATGCTGTGTTCTTTCTGTGACTACCCTAGCTGAGATGAAGCAAAGACTCTGTATCTTTAGTAAGAGGAAGTACAAAATATGGCAAACATTGTGGAGATAGGGAGAAATGAAGAATTGGAGCTATGAAAGCAATCTACCACAGATATCTATGGTGGAGAAGAAAGAGCACCTTATTAGATATTAAAATCTAGGCCCCAATATCAACTCTTGGTTGATATTGGCTATGTGACTTTGGAAAAAGTTTTACATCATAAGTTTTCTTTTCTTTAGATGAACAAAGAATGCTAACTTACTGTGTTTTTGTGAGAATTAAATGAGAGAATTATATGTAATGCTCTTTAGTAAAAGCTACTTAGTTTTAATAGACCCTAGCAGTGCTGCTAAATCTCTACTGTGATGAGAGGGGATGAACTTATCTCCCACGATCCATATCAACACTGACTGATGCTTCAGTAACAGCCACTGGTAACAGTATTCAGAACAAACGATTATCAGAGTGTAGAATAAACTATCCACACTGACACTTTGATTTTTGAGTTTGAAGGTTTCACAAACAAACATCTAGAGGGAAGAAAAGAAAAAGAATGGCCACTGCAACTCTGAATAGTATCTGCTTTACTTTTCCCTACTTTTTTGAGGCAGCTTAATAAAATACTTCACATTTGCATCAAGCTTACAGTTTTCAACACCATTTTGCATTAATATGCTTAAATATAGTTGGATAAATGTTTCAATTGTGCATCTCTCTTCATAGTAATGTGGTATATACTCATTATTTCTTATCAGGCTGAAGAGTAGGAACAAAATCACAATCCACACATAGTAAAGGAATAAGGCAATATCTGTTGGGGAAGACTTAGAGGGTTCCTGACTCTCCTCTCCTGTGGATAGGTGTGCTTGGACCAGGCACAGGCGCATAACAATGGGTATAGGGCTCCAGGAGACAGAAGTACCTAGCCCCTATCCTGTTTCACTTATATAAGAGAAAGTAAGCTGCAGTAGGGAATTCTCCCCCCACTCTTGCCCTAACGAAGGAGTTAGGGAATGTGGGTGGTATGGGAAGAAAGCAACCTTGGCTATTCAAGAGATAAATGGTTTATCACTTCTCATATCTTTTCAGAATTCTACTTTTTGACTATGTGTCTATAATTCCTAAACTTATGAAGAAGTAGTAATTTAATTCTTAATGAGAAATATGACTAAGAATGACCTAGCTCACTTGTTTCTCAGATTCCTCTGTTTATATTATTAGACCTGTGTAGGATCCCTCACGTAACACTCCAATCATTACAAGATAGTTTAGCAGCCTTGATATTAAGGGGAAAATACAAAATCCAAAGATACATTCATAGGAAATTACTTAGAATCAATAGATAGCAGAATATTACTATAGCTTTATTTTGACTATTTTCTTATATGTTATTCTATTAGAATATAAACTTGCTTTATATTTCTTTTGTCTCTGAAATACAAATGCAAATACAAATATAAATACCACTAGGATTGAGACAAGGATTTCTGAATTGGCTATAGCTATATCAATATAGAAACTAAACTACAAACAAAAGAGACAAGTATTTTCCAAAAAAATACTGTTTTTTAATTTAACATGTTTATTTTTAAGCAAAAGGTTAGAAAAATTAATACTTGCAGAGGTGTTGAGTATAGAAAGTTATGTGTTTTACTTTGTGTCCTTTCTTACCTTTTTCAGAGGTATTGGAGAAGATATTCCACTAGAAAACAGTTTCTGAAATTGAAATATTATTCAATCATCCTGCAGTCTAGGATAAGAATGATAATTGCTGTTACTTCTTACAAACGACATCTTTGGGCTGCAGTTACAATTCAGAGACATTGGTATGCTTATTTAAGAAGAAAACATGATCAAGAGAGGTATAAGATGCTAAAGTCATCATGTCTCATAATCCAATCTATGTTCAGAAGATGGAAGCAACGTAAAATGCAATTACAAATAAAAGCTACAATAATATTGCAGAGAGCTTTTAGAGAATGGCATGGCAGGAAACGAGCTAAAGAAGAAAAATCTGCTCTTGTCATACAATCATGGTATAGAATGCACCAAGAATTACGGAAATATATTCACATTAGATCTTGTGTTGTTATCATTCAGACAAGATTCCGGTGTCTTCAAGCGCAAAAGTTATATAAAAGAAAAAAAGAGGCTCTACTGACCATTCAAAAGTACTACAAAGCCTATCTGAAAGGAAAAACTGAGCGCACCAGCTATTTGCAGAAACGGGCTGCGGCCATCCGACTGCAGGCCGCTTTCAGGAGGATGAGAGCTCGCAATCTACATAGACAAACCAGAGCTGCTTGTGTTTTTCAGTCCTACTGGAGGATGAGGCAAGACAGATTTCGATTTCTAAACCTTAAGAAAATTACTACCAAATTGCAGGCGCAAGTAAGAAAACAGCAACAATTACAGAAATATACGAAGGTAAAGAAAGCTGCCCTTGTAATTCAGATTCATTTTCGAGCCTATGTTTTAGCAAAGGAAGTTCTAGCATCTTACCAGAAAACACGTTCTGCTGTCATTGTTCTACAGTCTGCATACAGAGGGATGAAGGCCAGGAAAAGATTTATTCACATCCTCACATCCATTATAAAAATTCAGTCATGTTACAGAGCTTATATTTCCAGAAAAAAATTTCTGAGACTAAAAAGTGCTGCAGTACAGTTACAGTCAATTGTCAAGATGAAACAAACTCGTAAACAATATTTACATTTGAGAGCAGCGACGCTGTGTATCCAGCGACAGTACCGGTCCACAAAAATGGCCGCACTAGAGAGACGAGAATACACGCAGATGCGGGAATCCTGTATCAAACTGCAAGCTTCTGTTAGAGGTCACCTGGTTCGGAAGCAGATGCGGGTGCAAAGACAAGCTGCTGTCTCACTACAGTCTTATTTCAGAATGAGAAAGACACGGCAGCACTACCTGGAAATTTATAAAGCAGCTGTTGTCATTCAGAACTACTATCATGCACACAAAGCACAGATCAGTCAGAGGAAGAACTTCTTGCAAGTCAAAAGAGCTGTTACTTGTTTGCAGGCAGCTTACAGAGGTTATAAAGCACGCCAGCTAATCAAACAACAATCTGTAGCTGCTCTTAAAATTCAAACTGCTTTTAGAGGCTATAGTAAAAGGAAGAAATACCAATATGTGCTTCAGTCCACTATCAAGATTCAGAGATGGTACAGGACATACAGGACTGTTTGTGGTGTTAGAACGCAATTTTTAAAGACCAGGGCAGCTGTGATTTCTCTCCAATCTACTTTTCGTGGCTGGAAAGTTCGAAAGCAGATCAAAAGGGAACATCAAGCTGCAGTGAGGATTCAGTCTGCTTTTAGAATGGCCAAAGCCCGGAAACAGTTTAGATTGTTAAAAACAGCCGCATTAGTCATCCAGCAACATCTGAGAGCATGGACTGCAGGAAAGAAACAGCGCATGGAGTACATCGAACTCCGTAAGGCAGCACTGACACTTCAATCTGCATGGAAGGGAAAAACAGTGAGAAGGAGGATTCAAAAGCAACACGCATGTGCTGTCATCATGCAGTCATACTGTCGAATGTATGTGCAGCAGAAGACGTGGGAAATCATGAAAAAAGCTGCTTGTCTGATTCAAATGTATTATAGGGCTTATAGTGTTGGAAGGAAACAGCGTCAGTTGTATTTGAAAACCAGAGCAGCTACAGTCATTTTACAGTTATCTTTCCGAAGTATGAGAGTAAGAAAAAAAATAAAGGAGTGCAACAAAGCAGCAGGCACCATACAGTCCGCATATAGAGCTTACAAAACCAAAAAGAACTATGCAACCTGCAGAGCTTCAGCTGTTATAATTCAGAGATGGTATCGAGGTATTAAAATTGCAAGCCATCAACGTAAGGAATATCTTAATTTCAAGAAGGCAGCAGTTAAAATTCAAGCCATTTATAGAGGTATTAGAGTAAGAAGACAAATCCAACACATGCATGTGGCAGCCACTGTTATTCAAGCCATGTTTAAAATGCATCAAGCAAAAATGAGATACCATAAAATGAGAACAGCCGCTGTCATAATTCAGGTAAGATACAGAGCACATTGTCAAGGTAAAATTCAGCGTGCAAAGTACTTGACAATTTTGAAAGCTGTTACTGTTCTTCAGGCAAGTTTTAGAGGAATAAGAGTTAGACAGACTCTCAGAAAGATGCAAAGTGCAGCCACACTCATTCAGTCATATTATAGAAGACACAGAGAGCAAACCTATTTTAGTAAGTTAAAGAAGGTAACAAAAACAGTACAACAAAGGTACCGGGCAGTGAAGGAAAGAAACGTACAATTTCAAAAGTATAACAAATTAAGGCATTCTGTCATACGCATTCAGGCTGGTTTTAGGGGGATGAAAGCTAGACAACATTTAAAAATTATGCATTTAGCTGCAACTCTTATTCAGAGGAGATTTAGAACTCTCAGGGTGAGAAGAAGATTCCTGTCTCTCAGGAAAACTGTTCTTTGGGTGCAGAGAAAATATCGTGCAACTGTTTGTGCAAAGCATTACTTCCAACAATTCCTGCGGTTACAAAAGGCGATCATTAAAATCCAGTCATCATACAGAGGATGGATGGTAAGGAAAAAGATGCAAGAGATGCACAGGGCTGCTACTGTCATCCAGGCAGCTTTCAGAATGCATAGAGCATATGTGAGGTATGAGGCCTTGAAACGTGCCTCAGCCATAATCCAGCAGCAATACCGAGCGAACAGGGCTGCAAAGCTACAGAGACAACGTTCTCTCCGACAGAGACATTCTGCTCTGATCCTTCAGGCTGCTTTTAGGGGGATGAAAGCTAGAGGACATTTGAAAAATATGCATTCCTCTGCAACCCTTATTCAAAGCAGGTTTAGATCTTTAGTGATGAGGAAAAGATTCATTTCCCTCAAAAAAGCTGCTATTTTTGTTCAGAGGAAATATCGGGCCACCATTTGTGCCAAGCATCACTTGCACCAATTCTTGAAATTACGAAAGGCAGTCATTACAATCCAGTCATCTTACCGAAGACTGGTGGCAAAGAAGAAGTTAGAGGAGATGCACCGGGCTGCAGTTCTCATCCAGGCCACTTACAGAATGCACAGAGCATATGTTACATTTCAGACTTGGAAACATGCCTCAGTTCTAATTCAGCAACATTACCGAACACACAGGGCTGCGAAATTGCAAAGAGAAAATTATGTCCGACAAAGACATTCTGCTTTGGTCATTCAGGCCGCATATAAGGGAATGAAGGCAAGACAACTTTTAAGGGAAAAACACAGAGCTGCTATCATAATACAAAGCACATATAGAATGTATAGACAGTATCTATTTTACCAAAAGATTCAGTGGGCTACAAAAGTAATACAAGAAAGATACAGAGCAAATAAAAAGAAAGCTCTTCAACACGATACCATCAAGAAAGCAGCAACCTGTATTCAGGCAGATTTCCCGGACTTGATCATGAGGAGACAGATTCAGGAACAGCATCAGGCTGCCACTATTATTCAGAAGCATTTTAAAGCCTCCAAAATAAGGAAGCGTTATCTCCACTTGAGAGCAAAAGTAGTTTTTGTTCAAAGACGATACAGAGCGCTAACTGCAGTGCGCACCCAAGCAGTCATTTGTCTACAGTCTCCATACAGAGGTTTTGAGGTGCGAAAGGATATCCAGCATATGCACCTGGCTGCCACACTAATTCAGGCAGTCTACCGAATGCACAGGGCCAAACTTGATTATCAAGCAAAGAAAACTGCCGTTATTGTTATACAGAATTATTATAGGTCATATGTCAGAGTAAAAATGGAAAGAAAAAGACTTTTAGCAGTTCAGAAATCTGTACTAATTATTCAGGCTGCTTTTAGAGGCATGAAAGTTAGACAGACACTGAGAAACCTATCGGAAGCAAACGTGGCAGCCATTGCCCAGCAATCTGCATTCTGCCCTCACAGAATGGAAACTCCGCATGGAGCTGTTCACAGCTCGGCACTAAGGATTCAGAAGTGGCATAGAGCTTCTCTAGTGGCTTGTTCCCAGGAGGCAGAGTATCCTCAAAGAGGGGCTGCAGTAACAAATCAAAAAGCTTTTTGTGAAATGGTCACAAGAAAATTGGAAACGCAGATGTGTGCTGCCCTGCGAATTCAGTCCTTCCTTCAGATGGCAGTGTATCGGAGAAGATTTGTTCAGCAGAAAAGAGCGGCTGTGACCCTCCAGCAGTATTTCAGGACATGGCAAACAAGAAGGCAGTTTTTATTGTATAGGAAGGCAGCAGTGGTTTTACAAAATCACCACAGAGCCTTCTTGTCTGCACAACATCAAAGACAAGTGTATTTACAAATTAGGAGCAGCGTTATCATTATTCAAGCTAGAACAAGAGGATTTATACAGAAACGGAAGTTTCAGAAAATTAAAGATAGCACCATAAAAATCCAGGTACTTGTATATTTAAATGTAAAGCTTGAATTATTTCTTTAACCAATACTTGTTAGAATTTGTAAAATTAATTTAAGCAGGTCATAAAGAATAATACTTCGTTTATGTGACCATTTCATTTATCTTCCAAAACGGAACATTTTTGAGAATGGGAAAAGGGCACTAATAATAATTCAGCTAATACAACACAGAACTGGAATTCTTTTGAACATGATCACTCTATGCTTAATGCATTTCAATAGGTGTTAATTTTGAGGATATAGTTTGATAAATGGGAGTTCTCTACGGAGTAAAAAATTTTTTTAAGTGAGAAATATATGCTAAGGTAAAGGGAGATTTGGCAAAATTTAGGCCAAATGGTATAACTTTATTCCCTACCAATCTGTTAATAAGACCACTTTAAGCTAGATAGACATGTGTACTTTATTCAGAGCATTTAAACTTTTGGTTTCCAAAGCAATTTTATATAATTTTTTCACTATATTATTATTGTTATACATAAAATATATATATTCTATATAACAAAAATATTATATCTGCATTTCTTACACACATACATATATCAGTGGGTGAAATATGAAGGAACTGAGAAAGGTTAAATAAGTTGCTAATGTCACACAAGGAGAGGCAGATCCAGGAATTGAATCTAGGTACTTCAGCAATTTATTTTCTACCTGTTCATACCTGGGCTTTGAACCTTGGTGTGATATGTTGGTATCTTGTTGGTTTGCTGTTGAACTTAGATATACTGTTTTCGTTCAGCAAATAAATGTCCAGTGCTGGCAATGTGCTCAAATGCTATCATGGTTGATTGGCATAAACAGATATACTTAGTTGCTGTCCTTAAAGCACTTAACTGAGCAAGGAAGCTTAATTATAAAACAAAATGAGAGGTTTATGTTGCTGGGAACATAAAGAAGGGAAACCTAAGTTAGTCCCAGTGCTCAGAAAAGGCTTCCCAGGACAAGTGGCATTTAAGTTGAGATGTTAAGCCAAAGGATGAATTAAAATAGCCCAATAAAATGTATCCCATGTATGCAGCTGTAAGCGATAACACAGAGTTCAGAAATGAGAGAGCGAGTATGTGTGGTGGAGTATAGAGAATGACAGGAGACTAGGCTGGCAGTACTGGGAGTGAGATCGTGCATAGCTTTGTAAGACATAGACACAAGTTTAGTCTCTTCTACTGGATTAAAAGAAGTTCTAGAAGAATTTAAAAAGGAGAAAGCCAGAATCATATTTTTATTTTTAAAAAATGACTCTGGCAGGAATGTGGAAGAGGGACTGGAAGGGGAGCGGAGACCAGCCAGGAGGCTATTGGCATTAGGTCAGGCGAAAGATAGTTTAGTAAGGTGTAGTGACAATGGGATTGTGAGGATTAGTTTGAGTGGAAGGGGTAGTATTTGCATTATATAGAGCATGAACAAGCATCCAAGCCATGTGTATGGCTTAAGTAACTCAGCAGATGTTACCATTCTCTGACATAGGGAGTGAGGAGAGGAGCAGATTGGAAGATTGATGATGAGTTCAGTCTGGGGTACATGATGAGGTTGAAGTACCTAACAGATGTCTCAGTTGAGATGTCTAGCAAGGCAGTTGGCTGTGTTTGTCTAGAGTTTGGAGAGTAGTACAGATTTCAGAATTTGACTTCTACATTATTGGCATACATGTGATAATTAAAGTCATGGGGATGATGGGATCAGCCAGGAATAATGTAGAAAATGAGTAAAAGAAGAGAGCCTGCCTGGAACTCAACCCTGAAGAACGTCTACATTTGAGAATACTGAGAGGAGAAGCCAAAACATGGTAGTAAGAGAGAAGAAGCAAAACTGAAAGATTTATGGTATCAAGAAACCAAGGATTGAGGGAGGAAGAAAAGAATGCTCAAATTCCAAAGCTGCCAAGAAGTTAATGTTTGAAGTATGTTAATTGGATATATTAGTTAGGGTTATATTCAACTGAAATAACAGAAAAGCCAAAATAACAATCTTAGGAAATTTTGGCTATTTTTCTCGTATATAATTAAATTTAAAAATTATATTTTACACATTTTGTTTTTAACATATGATCAGTGGTCTCAAACTTTAGTGCACATTGGAATCACTTGGAATTTTTAGAAATACTGATGCCTGGCTCCCGGTGTGAATACCAGTATGTTGATATTCAGATTAGTTTACATAAAAACCACACATAAATACTTAGAGGAAGTTAAGGACATCACAAGAGTAATTTTGACATTCATATAATTCTTGCCTCTCAGCTGACTTTGGATCCTGATCCCCATGTAAGGCATGGCTGCAGTATTTGTTTTAGGTATTTTGGGGTCAAAAAGACTCGGGTTCGGATCTTGACTCTGTTGCCTTCTGGCCATGTGGTATATAATAGGTCTCTTCTTCCTCAACATCAGTTTCTGTTTTGTAAAACAGAGATCTTAATCATTTCATGAAATATTTGTAGAGAAAAAATAAGTTTCCACTTATTACCTGTGCATCAATAAGTTACTAAATTTCTCTTGATTTACTCATCACTAAATTAGGTAATGATATTATCTACCTATGGTGTTGTAAGGACCTACAGCGCTTAGTACAATGCTAACAGCTTAATAAGTTGTATTTTCACTTAAACATTTAGTCAGCCTCAAGGTCACAGAAATTGGAAAAACTGATAGTCCTCTGATAGAGAGTTGCTCTCAGGAATTTGCTGCAACCTGGACACAAAACCCAGGATATATGTGAGGGAGGCAAAGTGGGAGGTGGGAAGGATTCCTTTCCTTCCCAGGAAGTAGAATAGTCAGTGTGTTCCTTTTCCTTCTGTTCTTCCAAATGGATTGAGATAGTGAGGACAATGCACATATCTGGCTTTTCAGACATTGTACATATATTACAATTTAGAAATATTTGTTAGGGTTATATTAGTCTTAGCTCTCAGGCAGCCACAGGTTATGTGTGATAAAGTACATAGTAGGTGTTCACTATGGTGAGCCCATCAGTTTTCAGAGGGCTCAGAGGTGTCAGGAATGAATGAGCCTAATCGAAAGAAGAGTCATTATATGACTATATTTCTGCAATTGATTTTTGTCTACCTAACCAATCTTACACTAGCTGTCTTTAATACTGATTTTTTTTCAATTTACAAGAAAATATATCTCATTGCATATTTGTTATATTTATGTGTTTCATAGGCTATGTGGAAGAGCTATAAAACCAGAAAATATTTACATAAAGTGAAAGCTGCCTGCAAGATTCAAGCCTGGTATAGGTATTGGAAAGCACGTAAAGAATATCTAGCTGTACTAAAAGCTGTTAAAATCATTCAAGGTTGCTTCTATACCAAACAGGAGAGAACACGGTAATATGTGATAGCTGTTGGCGGGGGGGCAGGGGGGAGTGTGTGTGTGTGGTAGCCAAGTCTTTATATAAAATAATAGTGCTTACTGATTTTTCTTTTAAATATTTGCTATGCCTAACTTGTATGGTTTGTTTTGTTGGTGTTATCGCCATTAATGAAACAAAGTATATCTCTAAGACTGTCTTATTTTTTGAGATAGAGCCTTGATATAATTCAGTAAAAAGTACTTAAAGTTGATTTGGTTTCGTATGGGGATGAGGGTAAGGGGAAGTGAATAAAATAATCCAGGAAAATATTGGTTTCCTTATTAGTGCATTAGTCCATTTTGTTTGTCAGTTTAGCTACTGGTAAAATTTGTTTTCTCACTCATTTTTCTTTTCTTTTCTTTTTTTTTAACTTAGCCCCCACACTCTTTTACCTTAATGATGAAGACCTAATTACCAACTTATTTATGTTCATTGTATTTTCCTATTCCTTGTTCATTTCTTTGAAACACCTTTTCTAAAGCTCTTACCAGGTTATCGATATTATTTTTTATTTCATAGTGTAAGAATTTTTCTTCAGTTATCAGAATTGATGAATTATTGTATCAGTGGTGGTTTTAAAGATTGTTTTAGGAGAACACACTAGTGTTAGAAGAGTTTCTTGATAGATTCCATGGGTAGAAGCTCAGGGCTTACCATATAAAGATATAGTTGCTGCTATCAGCTGTTAAGGACCAGTATCTAAGTTTCCTGTTCCAAAATGCTGAATTTTTCTTATTAATGCTCAGCTTTGTTTTCTAAGAAATGTGGCAACATGTAAGTTAAATCCATTCTCAATTTTTATGTATTACACCACGTTGACACCTAAAGTTTAATCTCTGGCCCTCACTTTCTAAGTTTTTCTCCAGTTCTACTTACAGAATATTTCTTTTTAAATATTTACATGATGCCTAGCTTTCCTTTCAAACAAGTGTCCATTTCTCATTTGCCTGATGCTTTTCTAATCTCCCAAGTTCTCTTTGTGACCCCCTCCCGTCTGCTCAATGACTCAATTGCATATGGACTCAGATTTTATACTCTGCCATTATTTCTACCCACACCCCCTTTATCTAGGCTTTGTCTAGGTCTACATAATTGTGCTTTCTTTTGATCCTGTTCAGAATTCTTTCTCAGTCTAGAAACTCATATTTCTTACCCCTGGAATATTGCCAGTATTGCTAATTGCAAAACTTCTTTTTCATTGTGTCAGTTTAGGGTGTGTGTATGTGTATGTATAGAATTCTAATGGCTACAATTTAAATATAAATTATACTTTTCCACTTTCTTTTATTCTCATCTTTCTTATATTTTCTTTCTCTAAGATTTAGTGGGGGGGTGGGGGGGTGAGGTGTACAATACATATTTATTGAGTAGATTAAAGACACTTGTAATTGCTTTCCAATAACTACTTTTTAGGTTTCTGAACGTGAGAGCATCAACAATTATCATTCAGAGAAAATGGAGAGCTACACTTGCTGGAAGAATAGCTCGTGAATACTTCTTAATGATGAAAGTAGGTGCAGAAAGAAAAAACAGCTCCTTTGCAAAGAACTATTTTAGGAAACAAAAATTGTTTTTTGTTAACTATACATTTTAAACACATCATTGCAGTTAATTAAAAATTGTATTCACTCATAAAAATACTTTTTATGAATGCTTTTGTTTGTATATTTATAAGATATTCTCAAATCCAAGTTTGAAGTAACTAATTTTAGAGTAAATAATTTATTTGGAGGAAGTCCTAATAGATGTAGCATATTTTGTCTACTAGAAGTCAAATCTTAATAATATGTTCTTTAAACTGCAATTGGTGATCTATTAAAAATATTTAACATCAAAGTTTAGAATAGCTGCAGTACGTATAGCCTTTTATTAAAGAAATCAAAACTAAAATTCTACTTATAAATTTCAACATTCATGTAATATTCACTATTATTATACAGCCATTATTATTATACCTACTGGTGTATATTTGCTAATTGGATTCTCATAGTCACCCTCTGAAGTAGTTGTTATTAGCATACCTATTTTACAAATGAGGAAACTGAGGTCTAGAGAGATAAAGTGACTTGCCCAAGGTCATTCAGCCAGTTGGCGGGGGAATCTATGTTTTAAAGCAAACCTAGTTCCCATTTTAATTTATATACTTCTTCAGGTGTCTTAGAATTTGGTTGTCGAGATGTTATGTAATTGAAACTGAGATGTGCTAGTTCTAAGATGTTCTCTATGGTCCTTGAAGCAACAAACAGCTTCCCTGACAGCTGTTTACAATGCCCATTCTGTTCTTTACGTTGCTAGCATTTTTATTAAGTGTATCTGTCCTGTGGTAGTATTAGTCCTTTTCTCCCTCACAATGAGAGGTATCAAGAAGATGAGAGGGAAAGAGCACCAGATATCTATTGACCTTGGCTTGCCCCTTCATAAAAATTTAATTTTTAGCTGTAGACCTATATAGGTTTAGAAATGATACACCATCACCTTTTCTTGTATATGAAATATGACATTCTTAAGCTAAAAATGTAAGGAAAAATCACAATTATACCATCTCATTTTACATGGAGAAATTCAGAAACCTCCAGTGGGTTGAAATTATTAAGCCTTTCTATTAATGCCACTTCCACATTTTTCCTTATAGAGACATCGAGCTGCTTGTTTGATCCAAGCGAATTTTAGAAGATACAAAGGAAGGCAGGTTTTTCTTCGGCAAAAGTCTGCTGCTTTGACCATACAGAGATATATACGAGCCAGGAAGGACGGAAAGTGTGAAAGGATAAAATATGTAGAATTAAAAAAATCTGCAGTTGTTCTGCAAGCACTAGTGCGTGGTTGGTTAGTAAGAAAAAGAGTAAGTATTTATAAGTAGAATATCTCAGTCCTATGAAATGAAACTGTTTGATGTTGAAATGTGTTAAGAAATTTTAGACTTTGGGGAATAATTTCAGAGCAAATATAACCATTAACTTGAATTTATTCAGCTTCTGCAGAGCCATGTAACAAGATCACTGTCTGCTATCGAGTTTTGTTCTTTGAGCCTGTTTCTCATAGATGCTCACCAAAAATGCAAACTAAATTTTCTCTTGTAATGAATCTTAACAAAGGAACTAAAAGAAGAGTGAGGGAAGAGCTCCACACATGGAGGAGGTTGTGATTCAGGTAGCCATATGCTACCACCAAGCAACTCTTTGAGGTGTTGTGAGCTACCATTCCTGTGATAACTTCCACATCTTCAGCAAGAGAGAATCCTCTGAGAGAGTTCATGATGTTTTTAGCATCCAATATATGAAGCACTGGCAAAGACAAAAAAATTTGAAATGAAAAAGGAAATCTTTTATATTGTGCTCATTAAATATAAATTGGAAGTCTAAAGGCCCACTATTGAGAGGTTCTGCTACAGGAGTCTTGTGCTAGATTTGTGCAAGACTGCCTAATAACTGGAGAAATCGATTCGAATAAATTTGTCTGACTTACTGTGACCATCTCCAGTACTGTAATTTGTTTTGAGTTTAGTATTCATATACTTCTCTCATTATAGTTAGTACATTCAAAGCTCTAATTAGCTGTTTTGTGTAGCCTAGTTAAATTAAATACTGTTCTTTAGTAAGGTGCCCACAATATAATTTTGCTTTTTATACCTTGAGTTAGGGGTTACACATGTGGAAATATTGTATAGTAAAGGATTATAATCACTTTGAGTTACAATGTAAATAATCTTAATAATTAAAAGTTAACTTATTGCTAATTTACATAATTTGGTATTGAGGAAATACAAAAATAAACATTGATCAGTTGTCTTAAGAGTCAAATATATGGTTAATTTTTTATTTCTCTTTTAGATTTTAGAACAGAAAACCAGAATTAGGCTTCTTCACTTCACAGCGGCTGCATATTATCACCTGTCTGCTTTTAGAATTCAAAGAGCATATAAACTTCACATGGCTTTGAAGAATGCTAACAAGCGAGTTAATTCAGTCATCTGTATTCAGGTTAGCTTTTCCTTTGCAGCAGTGAAACTATGTGGTATAATTTTTGTTACAAATTTTCTATCTTAATAAATAATTTCCAAATACCTTATGCTAAGGTCATATAATATGTAGCCTTTTGCTTATAGGATGACGTACTTAGGATGGCTTGATGGGTTAGAAATAGGTTGATGTTTTAAGGCACAGGAATAAAGCTATGAATTATTTTCTGAAATAATTATACTAATTTATACTCATAGCAAAGTCTGAGGGTACCTGTTTCTCTACATTCTTGCCAACACATAGTGTTAAAGACTCTGATTTTTGCTATTTTGATGAATGGGAAATTGCATCTCATTTTTGCTTTGGATTTCCTTTGATTGCCAGCAGTTTTAAAAAATGTTTCATGTGTTGGCTATTCAAATTATTATCTGTGTATTGTGTGCTTTTTCATACAGTTTGCCCTTTCCTCTTTTGGATGTTCTTTTTTCTTATGATTTATAAGCTTTCTTTATGTATTTTGGATATGAACTCTCTTTACATACATTAACATATACTTATATGTAAAATATTGAGTGAGAAAACAAACTGCAGAATGACACATACAGCTTGCTAGAATTTGAATACGTTGTGAAATGAAGGCTCTGTTGTACAGGGTTAAATTCACACATGCCCAATGAGGACTGGAAGATTTGCACCCAGTGGAGTGGAGAAGTAATGCCACTGGGGAGGGTTGAAAGACATTTCAATATAATGTTCTGTTTATTTCGTTTGTGTATGTATGTGTATATATGTATTTATTTGTTTTAAAAACCTGAAGTAAAGAAAATTCCTATATGTTTTAAACAGAGATGGTTTCGAACAAAATTACAGCAAAAGAGGTTTGCTCAGAAGTATAATAACATCATCAGAAGTCAGCATGAAATTCAAGAATGTCTGAGCCAGCAAAATAGGGCTGCATCAGTAATACAGAAAGCAGTACGCCGTTTTCTCCTCTGTAAAAAACAGGAAAAATTTAATAATGGAATCAGTAAAATTCAGGTAACTGGAAATATTATGATGTTAGTTCCAGACTTTGGTTCATAATTCACCTACATGATATCTAACATTTTAAAAACACAGTCACATTTTAAAAAGCTGAGGTTTGCCAGTTGAATAACTCATAAATACTATATCATTATTAAGCCCTTTACTTTCAAATTTCCCTAGAGACATTTAGGATTGAGGTGAAAAAGTATTTTAGCATTTTGTATAGATTTAGACATGTTAGGTCAACGAGTGATGCTTCAGGTTATATACAGGAATATTATATATATTTCTTTTTATAAAAATTGGTTTAACTATTAGAACATGAATTGAGGTTTTATTTGCAAAGTGTCTGATTATATCTTATAAATTTACTGAAAATACTTATTTTGTAGAAATAGATGTAGATATAAGTTCAAAATATCATGGGGTTAATCTTAAAATTACTGTGTTTTGTCTCTTTAAGGCATTATGGAGAGGATACTCTTGGAGGAAGAAAAATGATTGTACAAAAATTAAAGCTATACGACTAAGTCTTCAACTTGTTAACAGGGAGATTCGAGAAGAAAACAAACTCTACAAAAGAACTGCACTTGCACTTCATTATCTTTTGACCTACAAGCACCTTTCTGCTATTCTTGAGGCTTTAAAGCACCTAGGTTAGTTTTTCTTAACAATAGCTTGTATAAGGTTAGAAATGCCTTTTTACCTTTGAGTGTACAAAGAATGTTATAATACGATATTAGCTAAAATTTCATTTTGTTGCTGTGAATTTATCTCTCTCTCTCTTTTTTTTTTTTCCCCTCCTTTCAGAGGTAGTTACTAGATTGTCTCCACTTTGTTGTGAGAACATGGCCCAGAGTGGAGCAGTTTCTAAAATATTTGTTTTGATCCGAAGTTGTAATCGCAGCGTTCCTTGTATGGAAGTCATCAGATATGCTGTACAAGTCTTGCTTAATGTCGCTAAGGTAGTTTTCCATTTTAATAATGAATTGTTCATTGGTCAAGAAATCTGACCCAGCAAATTAAGTTCATGCTTGTTCACCACTAAAACTTAGATCGCCCAGTTAGAATTCATTTATGTGCAAGAGTCTTAGGGGGGAAAATGTTTACTCTGTTAACATAATTGTACATAAAAACACTAATTTTTTATGATTTTATTTTTTCTGTCTTTATGATATTAATAACAATGATTACTAACATTGAGTACCTCCTACGTGCTAGTGTTTTTCATGCATCATTTAATTTTTCTTACAATAATCCTCTCGGGCAGTTCATGTTGTTATTCTGATTTTATAGAGAAGGAATAATAATCCTTATAGAAGTTAAGTCTCCTGCCTAAACACTTGAGTGTGATAAGTGATGGAGCTGAATTCAGATCCATTTTTGTCCACCTCCAGAGCTGGTGTTCTTGTCCACTGCATTGTATCAAAACAATAGAACCTCTTATAATCATGTCGGGCAAAACATGATGAAGATATTGCTATCACTTAGTCACCCTGTATGTAAGACTCTATATAGGTATTAGCATTTAAGATTTTTGGCTTTGGACTGGTAGCAGATATCTGTATAAACTGTAATGCATGCATTTAAAAATACTGAGATGACAGATTTGTCTTCCCCACCCAACCCCTTAGCCACAACTTAGAACACTTGACCTGATATTTTCTTACTGAGAAGTGGTGGTTAAGAACGCAGACTGATGCCAAATTGCCTGGGTTTGAATCACAGCTCTACAGCTTATTATAGGTTACTTAGCCTCTCTGTGCTTTACTTTCTTTAACTGTAAAATGGGTATAGTAATGGTATCCACCTCATAATGTTATTGTGAGAATGAAATGAGTCAATATATAGAATGTGCTTCATACATAAAAGTGCCAATTGTTAACTGTTAATATTGTTTATTGTTGTTTTTATCTTAGTATCATTAGCATTATTTGTTCCCATGCAAATTTCAGTATGAATCTAGTGATACAATTAGGTATTTGAAGCAGGAAAAATATATCCTCCTCTTAGTCTTTATCATTATTTTACCCTGTGATTAACTACCACAGATAAGTTATCTTTTTCCTTCGAGGTTCTCAGTAAAATTGCCTTGTCATTAAGCTTTTTAGGGAGTTCATGTTCAAAGATTTTAGATTTGATTCATATTTTGTGGAACTTTAAAGTCAGTTGGGAAGAAAACAATTAAAATGCAGATATGCATATAAAATGGATCCAGAAATGATAGTAATATCAAGAAGTCATTTCCCGGGGCGCCTGGGTGGCTCAGTCGTTAAGCGTCTGCCTTCGGCTCAGGTCATGATCCCAGGGTCCTGGGATCGAGTCCCACATCGGGCTCCCTGCTCAGCGGGAAGCCTGCTTCTCCCTCTCCCACTCCCCCTGCTTGTGTTCCTGCTCTCGTTGTCTCTGTCAAATAAATAAATAAAATCTTTAAAAAAAAAAAGTCATTTCCCGAAGTCCTTTGGACTTGCCATAAATAGTCCAAAAAGTTGGCCATAAGCTTTTCTTTCGCTTGGGCTATTTCTAAGGCTAACATGTGTTTGTTATGTTGCTTTCATTCTGTTCTCTTCAAGTATGAGAAAACTACTGCAGCAGTTTATGATGTAGAAAATTGCATAGATACATTGCTGGACCTTTTGCAAATGTACCGAGAAAAGCCTGGTGACAAAGTCGCAGACAAGGGTGGAAGCATTTTTACAAAAACTTGTTGTTTGTTAGCTGTTTTATTGAAAACAACAAATCGAGCCTCTGTAAGTATTAGTTATCTTCCTTTGAGGTTATCTTTCCTGGTTTTTAGGTTTAAGACTTTTACATTTTTCCTTCAGTAATTGTCACAATTTAAATAGGGTTTTGTGTGTGTTCAGACCTGCCTTTTTTGTTGATATAGGAGCTGTTTGCGTGTTGTGTTGTGTGCTATGTGTGTTGTGTTGATATAGGAGGTTTTCTAATGTATTAAAGAAACTGAATTTTAAAAATAAAGTTTATTACAGTTTTATAAGTAGCCATTTCCCATTTACGAGGAAAGTAACAAATTATCCTAGCAAGGTAGAATACCACATATATGTGACTCCTCATCCTCCTGTTGTAACCATAAATACATTTCAAGCTTTTCTATGGTAAGACCTCTCTAGGTGTTACAATCAAACATGGGGGGACCACAGGCTATGACAGAACAAAACCACTGAAGGATTTTACATGAGGGAGTATGTTCTAGTTTAAGGTCCAACATGACTTTGGCTACTGATTGAAGAATGGATTTGGGAAAGTGTGTGTGGAGGTAGGGAGACCATCCAGGAAGGAGGGACGTATAGATATGTAGAGGTCTAAGCAAAAAACTGTACTTGACCTAGGGTTGTTAGAGATAAGTAGATAACTTTGGAAATCTAGAGAAAATTCACAGGACTTGGCAACTGGATATAATAGGTCTATTGACTATAATATTTACCCTTTTATTCAGTATGGAGCTAGGTATACAATCTTTAAATATTTACCTTTTTTATAATTGTCTTACAAATTAGTTTATAACTTAAACCAGTCTAACTGCTCAACTTGGAAAGCATGGCTTTTTTTGTTAAAGACTCATAAGTTCACTGTATGGTGGTTTTTATGGTTGATTTTACTAGCATAGAAGGGATACAAAATTTTTATTTGTTTTAATAAATGTATATTTTCTTTTTTAGGGTGTTCGAAGTAGGTCCAAAGTTGTTGACCGTATTTATAGTCTCTACAAGCTTACAGCTCGTAAACATAAAATGAATACTGAAAGAATACTTTATAAACAAAAGATGAATTCTTCTATAAGTATCCCCTTTATTCCAGAAACACCTGTAAGAACCAGAATTGTTTCAAGGTAAGCAGTAAATGTACTCTATAGTTTTGTGTCACTGTTCATTCATTCATTCATTCATTCATTCATTTAGCGAACATTTTTTGAGTACATACTATAAGCAAGATACTGTACTTGACAATGGAGAAACAACATATGAGTAAAAATAGAATCTGTGGTAAATCTAAAGTAGACAATCTCAGGAAATAATGAAGTAATAATAACACTGTGGCTTTGGGTATTTAATAGTTATTTGATAAATTCCTTGTATTAAATAGTTAAGTACTAAGTGTAACAATTAGCTTTTTATAAGCTTTGCAGTATAAACTTTTTTTTCCTTGCATGTAGAACAAACTACACTGTTCGAAAGCTGCCGAAAATCCCTCCTGGCTACAGTATCAACTTCCAACTCTTCTCCTAATCATCCTGATACTTGAAATTTCTCCTTCTGAAGAAGTTCTTTATGAGACCCTGTACTAGTTTCCCTAGAGCTTCTGTAACAAATTATCACAAACTTGGTGGCCTTAAACAACACAGTAACTTATTCTCTGATAGTTCTTGAAACCAGAAGTTCAAAATCAGGGTGTCAGCAAGGCCTCACTTTCTCTGAGGGCTCTAGGGCAGAATCCTTCCTTGACTCTTCCAGTTTCTGGTGGCTCTAGGTGTTCCTTTGCTCATGGCTGTACAACTCCGTTCCCTGCGTCTGTCTTCACATGGGCCTCTTCTCCTCCACCCTCCTCCTTAAAAGGACGTGTGTTGGATTTAGGTCCAGTTCAGATAATACAGGATGAGCTGATCTCAGGATCCTTTAGTTAAGCATATCTGTGGAGACCCCTTTTTCAAAATAAGGTAATATTTACAGGTTCTAAGGATTAGGATGTGGACATACCTTTTTTTTGGGGGGTGGCCATTCAATCAACAGCAAACCTATAGAGATAATAGTAGCTTAACTAGTTTAAGACATGTACCTTTAGAAATTTTTAAAAAATGGGTATTAGCTTATCTGGTTAACCAAGTAGACACCTCTATCAGTGTCAGAGTAAGTATGGTATGGAGCTGCACCCTATGCTTTAAAGTGCTGAACTTGTGATTATGACACAGCATGGAGCCACATACTTCAGGAGAATGACAGTAAATAGGCAAATAAGTGAATAAAGTAATAAAGATTGTGGTAGCTACTAGGATAGAGAATAACTCAGAGGACCTGCTAAAATAGTTTAACTGGGAAATTGTCTCTGGGATGTAGTTACAAGAAGTAAAAGTCAGAAAGGACAGGAGAAGATAGAGTGGGAAGGGGCATTGAATCATGGGTTTTGTTTTGGGAAGCCTGAGGTTCCTGTGACAGTTAAGAGACAAACAAACTCTTAGAAAATCAGGGCTGTGGTTCTAGGCCTGATTCTAGGTTCTAGGAAGAATCAGTTTAGAGATTTAAATTTGGTAATCCTTAGATTCAGGAATCATTAGATCACATTTAAGGCTATGGTAATAAATCCAGTCACCTCAGGGGAAGAGAATTCCTAGAAAAGAAATTCCCAAACCGAACCTCAGGGCAACCCCACTTTCTCCAGAACTCGGAGAAAGAACCAGCCAACAGCTCTGAAAAGGAATTGGTAATTAGATAGAAGATATTCCAAAGTGGTGTCACATCAACTGTGTGGAATGCTGCCGAGAGGTTGTTAGATAAGGTATGAAAAATGCCCGTTGGACTTGGCAAGATGGAGGTTAGTGGTTAAGTGGTGACACGTATAGATTAAAAAGGACTAAAAAACAAATGGACCACATCATATGAAAAATTCATGAGTTTATGATGATACTAAGGAAAAAAATCATTGGTTACCCTTGAAGGATACTAGAGAAACAACTCGTGATGCTTACTATGGGTGAAAGGAAAAAATCAAGTATGTCCCATTTTTCTTATATATACTGTATCTTAGGGCAATCCAATGGCTGATGTAGGAGTTTTCTATTAAAAAAATTGTTTAATAAATGCAGAAGGAATATGAAACTATTATTATTTGTAGCCCCAGTGAAATAATAGGTCTACTTTAGGCCACAATTCATGCAAGTTTGATAACAAAGCTTTAGATGAATTAGATCTTTGTAGGTGACAATAATCAAATCTATTGATGAATCTTGACATAACAAAAAGATAAGACCACTAAATATTGTCTTTCTGGGTACACAAGAGTATCTGAATATGATTATTGTCACAAAAGCACACCTGAATCACCTCACGCCTTTTTGCACTGTTCTAAGTGTTACCCCTGGACCCATGCCCGGTTGCAAACTCAGTTACTGCTCTGTGTTGCTAGAAGTTCAGAAGCGTGGAGTCAACGTTTAGAAACTTATATAGTAATTTAAACATGCTATTACATAGTTTTTAAAGTCAGGTTTATTGGGATATAGTTTACATACAGTAAAATTCATCCTTTTTATTAAGGGTAACATTTGATGAATTTTCTTATGACAAAAATTGGTCTTCTGTTGTAGAGAACTCTAGCAACATTCTTCAGTTAGATGATATAAATTAGAATTGTAATACTGATTTAATCTACAAAATTGTTATTATTTATGAATTCATTTTTGGTCCAAAATTTATAACATTAGAACTTCAGGTATAACTTTTATATTTTGCTGAGGCAATTAAAATTTTATTTAAAAATGATTAATTTAGCATTTTCTGGTTTTACCTTATTAATAAAAGATTTAATTGATTTTGATGAACTAAGTTAACTGATGATGTTTAATATCCTTCTTTCCTTTCCCACTTCCTTCCTTCCCTGCCTATCTCCATCTCCATGACTCAGCACTTCTCTACAAATCATAAATCCTACAGTGTTGACAGTGCACTATTTTTTGACCTGGGTTACATAGCAGTTAGCTTTATAATTACTCATAATTATAAACTATGTAGTAGTTGTAAATTGGTTTTATGCTTACATATTTCACAGTATAACATAAAAAAGAGCCTACTTGCTTGAAATTTACTAATGAGGACCATTTCTACATTTGATTTCTATTTAAGGAATTGGGAAATTTTAATGCTAATTATGTTTTCAAAACTATAATTAACATGGGACGCCTGGGTGGTTCATTTGGTTAAGCATCTGCCTTCGGCTCAGGTCATGATCCCAGGGTCCTGGGATCGAGCCTTGCATCGGGCTCTCTGCTCAGCGGGGCGCCTGCTTCTCCCTCTCCTTCTGCCCCTCCCCTTGCTCATGCTCTGCCTCTCTCTCTCTCTCAAATAAATAAATAAAATATTTAAAACTGTGATTAACATGAATTAACAGCTTCCCTTTTTCTCAGCTGAGATAAAATATTTCTATCACACCAAAGTTACCTTGTACCCGTTTGCAATCAGTTATCTCCTTTTAACCCCTAGATTCTGGCAACTGCTGATCTTATTTCAATACTTTTAGCTTTGTCTTTTTTATATTATTACACAAATGGAATCATACAGTATATAGCTTTTTGTGACTGGATTCTTTTTTTAGCTTAATGTTTTTGAGATTTATTTATATTGATGCATGAATTAGAATTTCATTTCCTTTTATCACAGAGTACTGTTCCATTGTATGGCTATATCACACTTTGACCATTTACCAACTAATAGATATTTGGATTTTTAACCAAATGGGAAGACTAAGAAGATGGAAATGCATAACATAGTAGGGAGTTATGTGAGAAAGATGTATGAGCTCCCCTCCAATGGATGTTATTTTCTTAATGAAGTATGAGATTATAAGCATCGGTTCAAAAGCAGACCAGAGAGGGTGTGGCAAGGTCATTTGAAAAGAAGAAAGGAATAAAATGGTCATCTTGGGGAAAGAGGAAGGAAGCATACTAGGCAATTTCAGGCACCCATTTAGTTCTGTAATTATTGATGTAAAATCAGTCAGCCTGGTTCTGCGATCTTTCTTTTCTTCCGGTTCAGCTGTATAGGAATGGAGAAGGCAGATATTTGGATTCAACTTGGAATCCAAATAGAACTTTCCATTAGAAATTAATAAGAAAGAGAAACAGTAGCATTAATGAAATTTGCCAAGGAGATTATATTGATGGACCTAAGCTAGACAAGGAAGGAAGTAAGGTCAGCATTCTGATGGATGATGGGTACGTGTTGAGGTCAGTGAATTAGAGATCTCAGTGGGGTGGAAGAATATGTGCAGTAGATGTATTAAATCAAATGACATGGATGAATCAGAAGTGGTGGGAGAATGGTAGTCTCAAATTGAGATGTCAGTGGTGGGGTACTTTCTGATGATGATGAAAGCTATCATGTGATGATGTAAGAAGGAGTTGGTTGAGGTGGTACAGAAGGAAGGGGGGTGCAAAACTGACAGATGAGATTGTTGGATTTTCAGCTAGCTACATGGATGTTGAAGTTACTGAGAATGGTGGCAGGAGTTGAGAGAAGACCAAGAACCAAGTTTACAAAGAACAAAATACCGGGAGTTTGATAGTTGACCAGAAGGCAGTGGTGAGCTAAATAGCATAAGCCTCAAAGGAGGAAGGATGGTGAGAAATAGCCTGACAGTGGTAAATGGCAATAAACCCTCACCTGTTTGAGAGGGTTGTAAGGGAAGTGATGTGTTCAGGAGGAGACACATTTTTGTTAAGGCAAAATAGTGAAGGTAACTCTTTTAAGAGAAGAACTTTGTTAATCCAAGATTTTTATTCTTTTCACAGACTTAAACCAGATTGGGTTTTGAGAAGAGATAAAATGGAAGAAATCACAAATCCCCTACAAGCTATTCAAATGGTGATGGACACGCTTGGCATTCCTTACTAGTAAATGTAAACATTTTCAGTATATACAGTAAAAAGAAATATTAAAGCTAATCATGAATGTGTAAAGTGTTTTTGGCTTTCTTTTGTACAACTTCTAAAATCTGATTTTGTATTAAAATTTAAAAATATATATATAACAATAAACTGTTTTCATATTTGTTGTTTCTTTTATTATTTTATGGCTTTATGCATGTAAGAAACCACTATGTCATAAAAATGATTCTAACATTATTATTCATGTCTATTATCTTAAAAATATTACATTAGTCTGAATATAATCATATTCCAAAAGGGGAAAGAATAGCTTATTACTCTCATTTTATAGGTGAAGCATTTTTCTAAAACTAATTTTGGAAATATAAGATTCTGCCAACACACTTAGAAGTGACAAGAGAACAAAATAATCTCACAAATGCTACAAACAACATCTCCATTTATCTCCCTGACTGACTGGACCATCCAGATAGGCAAGTGAGCTCCTCTAGGCAAATTAAATTCAACCTGCCCATTATATACTAAAAACCCTTAACTTTGAACTGATTAGAGTTATAATTTGACCTGAAAAGAGCATGCTGTTGCTTACAAGAGACACTTTACGCCTAGTCCTGATAATGATTAGGTGTTGAAACCTAATTTGTTATTTTCAACAGCTTTGGGTCACTATTACCAGTACTAAACCATGTGGTTTCAGGACCACAGAAGCCTAATTCCAGTGGCTGTTTGAGATCTGATCGCATCCCAAAGTCTGTTCATATATGGAAGCCATAAAAGTTTTTAACTCTCTTAAATGAATAAAGAGTAGCTAAAAATGCAGAGATCATTTAACCACTTAGTTTACGAATTTGTTAGAATAAGGATTAAACCTAATTAGTCTGAAATTGGCTGAGATTTGGTTAGGATAGCTCTAAAGACTGTTTTGGTGTATTAGAATATATTGAAATTAACTGTAGAATTTTTGGTATTTCTTTGCCATTTTTTTCTTTCTAATAAAGTGTTTTAGGAATTCTCAGTACTCAGTATTTTTCAAACATCATTTTTGTTGACTTACCCAAATATTTTGCTTTTCTCTTTCATTTAACAAAATCTTAGTATAAGCAATCTATTTACCACTAGGATATAATGTTTATTGGTATTAATTTCCTTTAAGATGGTTCTTTTTTTTTAGCAAATATTTTTATTTTTATTTATTTATTTTTTTAAAGATTTTATTTATTTATTTGACAGAGAGAGACACAGCAAGAGAGGGAACACAAGCAGGGGGAGTGAGAGAGGGAGAAGCAGGCTTCCCACGGAGCCGGGAGCCGGATGCGGGACTCCATCCCCGAACCCTGGGATCATGACCTGAGCCGAAGGCAGACGCTTAACGACTGAGCCACCTAGCCACCCCTAAGATGGTTCTAACCAAAAAGTATTTCTATATAGTAGTATGACTTCCAGATGTTAAAAAATTTTCCATTGTTGAAACTCAGACTAAATTTTTTAAAGTATGTATTTTAGAGAAAGAGAGCGCGCACGTACTTGCGGGAGGGGAGGGGCAGAAGGAGAGCAAGACAGAGAATCTCAAGCAGACTCCCCACTGAGTTGGGAGCTCTTTCCCAGACCCTGAGGTCATGACCTGAGCTGAAACCAAGAGTCCAACACTTAACCGACTGAGCCACCAAGGCGCCCCAAACTAAATTTTTATGAGTTTTATATAATAGCCTACATTTATATGAAGAACATTCCTCCTAAATTTATGTGATAAATCCATATCAGGATTCTAAGACCTAAAGGCTAAAAGGCTTGTCTGTGTCTGTGTTGATGGTTGGGAGGACTGGTTGAGAAGTAATTAAACCTTTCTTACTTTAGAAGTAACTGTTTTCCACAGAGATATTACATTATATTAAAGAAGGAAAATAAATGTATGAACTGCAATCTAATTTTATTTTACATGATTTTATTAATGATGAAGTTAGGTGAGTTTCAAATTAACCTTCTTGTTAACTGTTATTAACCCAAATGTCCAGTAGATGTCATTATGCCCATACAGTATCATTTTTAATTTAGTTTTAAATGTATAAATAAATATATTGTTATATAGCTATGATTTTTGCAAGTAAAATACATACTTTTAGATCCTTGGAGAATTTTATCTATATATCCCTAATACAGCTTGTTATTCCTACTGTATTTTGGCTTCATGCTGGAGAGGAATAAATTCACATTAGGCATTCTATATTCAAAATTGTTGAATTTTTCTCAATAGGTGATTTTTTTCCAGGTTTATTATCTTTGTAACTTCTAAATTTTGCCTGTAGCAATGAAAACCTAGTACATTTACATTTACTGAATAAGGAAATGCTATCTTTTGGATTGCTTGTTGCCAGCAGCTAAATTTGCTAATAGGCTTGCTTGCCTTTTTTTTTTTTTTTTTTTTTAAGTAAGCCCTACCCTCAAGATAGGGCTTGAAATCCCAACACAAGATCAAGAATAGTATGCTCTACTGACTGAGGCTTCCAGGTGCCCCATCTAATAGGCTTGCTTTTAACTTACATATTGTTCAGTCATTGATTCTTATTGTAAAGAAAGAGTGATAATAATCTTCTATAGTTCTGTTTTCAACAAAGAGGGAGAATCCCAATGAAAATACTTTGGTTATAACTTCTTTATTATTTCTCATATAATGCAGAGAAATATTTATTTCAATTTATATTTGAGGGCACATATATTTGAGTGTGCGTTAAAATTTCCAACCTATGTAAAGGAAGAAGGAAATATTCTAAAAACTTGCTCATTTCAAGAAATGTTTGTGGAGGACCACCTAAAACAGCTTCTGAGGGGCGCCTGGGTGGCTCAGTTGGTTAAGCGACTGCCTTCGGCTCAGGTCATGATCCTGGAGTCCCGGGATCGAGTCCTGCATCGGGCTCCCTGCTCGGCGGGGAGTCTGCTTCTCCCTCTGCCCTCTTCCCTCTTGTGCTCTCTGTCTCTCATTCTCTCTCTCTCAAATAAATAAATCTTTAAAAAAAAAATTAAAAAAAAATAAATATAAATAAAACAGCTTCTGAAGCTTGTATAAATTAAGGACACATTTTTACCTAATAAATTTATAGAAGCCTATTTCAGAATATAGAGTTTTATCCTATGAATAATATTTCATTATTACTGCAGATAACTTTTTATTTGTAATTGTGGTATTTTTCTTTGTAATAGTGGTATTTTTTACAATTTTACAATTATGATCTAAATGAAAACAAAATGAATTTGATCTAAACTTTGCCCTTGCTTTACCAAAGCATCATTAAGTTTCATATCTGCCGAACATTGTTTGAATATTTGAAATAAATTCTTCTTGCTATCAATCTTTACGATTGATCTTTATCAAGGTACATCAAAAGAATAGTCCAATAACATAATTACTTTCACAGTGTTACTGAAGACATTGATTTACAATGTTGCTCAGGGTCTTCCTTCTACGGTTACTTTCCTTGAGCCCATTTGAATTCCATTGCCATTTTCCTAAAAGACCTTTCAGTTCCATTTGTGTTCAAGGTACTGACTACTGGTAAGCAGAAGCAAGCTCCTTTCCATCATACCCAAGCAGCTTTCCCAGGAAACACTCGTCTTGATTCAGAGCCTCACTGTCAGACTGCAGATCTCTGATATTGTGCAATTTGGGGATACTGTTAATTTCGGGTTACCTGGAAACCAATCAAGGAAATTAAGTCACAAATGGTGAGCCAAAAGGTGGCTCCAGGCAGATACCGGTATTCAAATCCCAGACAGTGTTGCATCACATCTCCAGTTTGTCCAAGTGGAGACTGGGCAGACTCATAAATCAGCTTGAGTCCAATTTTTCTTCTCTGGGAAAACGGGGTCAAGTGGCTTCTAGCATTAGCCATTAGCACCAGAGCTGAGAGAGACACCTAAGAGTATTTTCAGGTAAAACCGTCTTGTTTGCCAGAACTCCTGCTCCTTTTCTTGCCTGCTGTTTTAACCCAGACCTTCCTCCCCTGGCTCAGCTTTACTAATTACCAGCAAAGCAGACAGTAACATCAATCTTACCATGGCCTCCCATTTGTCCTATTCCCAGTGAGAAGTGTTAGATTTGACAGATAAAGAATTATAGGACTGTCCTTGCTGCTTAGTAATGGGACAGCAGATACCCCTAATTTGGCCACATAAGGGAAATGTGTGATGGCTCTGACATTCCTTTAGGAGCACGTACTGTCACCTTTAATGGTATGAACGTTGCATCTTGTGCGTTGATAGCGAGCTCCACTAGTACACAGCAGTGCAGTGCGGGTCTGGAGACAACTGGGTCAGTCAACAGAAAAAATTTTGTGAGGAACAAAAAATAAAAAGTGGGATCACTCCATCCATCACCCCTCATTCTCATTTTCACCTCTGGTTCTAGATGCTTTTCCAGTAGAGTCTCCTCTTTGCTCTTTATATCATATTGAGTGAACAAGTTCACTTAATTGACTTCGTCAGCTCCTCACATCTTTTCTCCTCCTGGTTTATTTGTCCATTACAGTTTTCAATGAGACCACCGCTCTGAGCGGGTGAAGCAATGCAGTATGTCTGCCCAATATGTTTCTTTGTATATTTATACATTGGTAACATCCTCAGGAACACTTCCTACAGTCAAACATAATTTTAAAAATATCTCATTGTGTTTTAATTTACATTTCTCTAATTCTAATGATGTTGAACATCTTTTCATGCGTTCTTTTGCCATCGATATGTCTGATGAAGAGCCTGTTCAAGTGTTTGTCTACTTTTTTTTTAAAGATTTTATTTTATTTTTTTTGTTGTTTATTCATTAGAGACAGAGAGAGAGAGAGGCAGAGGGAGAAGCAGGCTCCCAAGGAGCAGGGAGCCCGATGCGGGACTCGATCCCAGGACCCTGAGATCATGACCTGAGCCGAAGGCAGACGCTTAACGACTGAGCCACCCAGGCATCCTGTCTACTTTTTTTTTTTTTTAAGATTTATTTGTTATTTTAGAGAGTGCAAGTAAGTGGGGGAAAGGGACAAAGGGAGGGAATCTTTCAAGAAGACCCCTGCTGAGTGCCGAGACTGACCTGGGGGATTCGATCCCATGATCCATGAGATCATAACCTGAGCCAAAACCAAGAGTCAGTCGTTTAACCAACTGAGCCTACCAGGCACCCCAAGTCTTTGTCTACTTTTAAAAACTGGGTTGTTTTTCTAAGTTTTGAGGATTCTTTATTCTGGATAGAAGTCCTTTATCAGATAAATGACTTGCAAATATTTTCTCCTTGTCTGTTACTTGTCTTTCCATTCTCATAACAGTGGCTTTTGAAGAGTAGAACTTCTTAATTTTGATGAAATCTAGTGTACCAATTTTTTCTTTTATTCTTTATACTTAAAGTGTTGTGTCTAAAAACTCATTACTTAACTCAACGTTACAAAGATTTTCCACTATGTTTTTCTGCTAGAAGTTGTATCATTTTGTTTGTTGTGTTTTTTGAGTCATTTCAAATTTATTTTTGCATATGGTACAAAGTATGGATCAAAGTTTATTTTCTTACATCTGGATAACCAATTGTTCCAGCATCGCTTATAGAAATGACTATCCTTTCTCCACTGAATTGCTTTTGCCCATTTGTCAAAAATCAATTAACCATATAAGTAATGGTCTCTTTCTGAATTATTTTCTTTTCCACTGATCTGTTGTTTTTTTTTTTTTTTGCCACTATTATGCTGTGTTGATTACTGTAGCTTTATAATAAAGTTTGAAATCAAAGTAGTATAAGTCCTCCAAGTTCTTTTTCAAAGTAGCTTTATAATAAAGCTTGAAATCAAAGTAATATAAGTCCTCCAAATTCTTTTTCAAAGTAGCTTTGACTATTCTATTTCCTTTGCATCTTCATATGAAATTTAGATCAGTTATTCATTTCTTCTCTTTACTTGCAATTTCATTTGGTCCTCATTTTTTAATTCTTTTTTTTTTTTTTTTAAGATTTTATTTATTTGAGGGAGAGAGAGACCACAAGCAGGGGGAGTGGCAGAGGGAGCAGACTTGATGATGTGGGGCTTGATCCCAGGACCCTGAGATCATGACCTGGGCCGAAGGCAGACACTTAACCAACTGAGCCACCCAGGTGCCCCCATTTTCTAATTCTTGATGTAGAAGGTGAGTCAATGTTTTGAAATCCTTGTTTTCTAACATAGGTAGTCAGTGCTTTAGATTTACCTCTAAGTATTGCTTTAGCTATATCTCACAAATTTTGTTATTATGTTTTTCATTTTCATTTAGTTCAAAATACTTTCTCTTTTGATCTCTTGTTTGATCCATGGATTATTTACAGATGTGTTTATTTTTTTTAAAGATTTTATTTATTTATTTGAGAGAGTGAAAGTGAGAGAGATCACAGAGGTAGAGGGAGAAGCAGACTCTCTGCTAAGTGGAGAGCCTGATGTGGGGCTCGATCCCAGGACCCTGGGATCATGACCTGAGCCAAAGGCAGACGCTTAACCTACTGAGCCACCCAGGCATCCCCATACATGTGTTTAAATAACAAATACTTGCAAATTTTCTAGGTCTTTTATTAGTTGTGGAAATCTTTAGGATTATTATGTTGTCTTGATAAATTGATCACTCTATAATTGTAGAATGAACTTATTTATCCTTGGTAATATTCTTTGTTGTAAAATCCATTTCACTTGACTTAATACAGCAACTCCTGTTCTCTCTGTCTTACATTAAAAATATTTGTGTTAAAATATACATAACGTAAAGCTTAACATTTTACTCATTTTAAGTTCATTGGTATTTATTACATTTACATTGTTCTATACTCCAGTTCTCTCTCTCTTTCTCTGTTTTTTTTTTAAGATTTTATTTATTTATTTGAGAGAGAGAGGGGGAGAGTAAGAGAGAGATCACGAGCAGGGGGGAAGGGTTGAGAGAGAAGCAGACTCCCCGCTGAGCAGGGAGCCCAATGCAGGACTTAATCCCAAGACCCTGAGATCATGACCTGAGCAGAAGGCAGACGCTTAACTGGCTGAGCCACCCAGCCATCCTCCAGTTCTCTTTTGATCATTGTTAGCATGTGGATTAGTTTCATAGAGCTTTTGTAACAATTGCCACACAATTGTTGATTTAAAACAACAGAAATGTATTCTTTCATGGTTTTGGAGACCATTCATCTGAAACCAAGGTGTTGGCAGGGCTGCACTCTCTCTTGAGGGCTCTGGGAGAGAATCTGTTCTTGCTTTTTGCAGTTTCTGGTGGCTCCCGATGTACCTTGGCTTCTGGCCACATCACTCCAATCTCTGCCTTTGTGTCCACATTGTCTTCTCTTCTATATAATTTTCCTCTGCCTCACTCTTATAAGGGCATTTGTCATTGGATTTAGGGCCTACTGTGATAATCCAGAATGATCTCAACATTCTCAATTACATCTGCAATGACCCTTTTTTCCAAAAAGGGTCACATTCATAAGCTGTGGGGATTATGCTATAGACACATCTTTTTGGGCCACCATACAACCCACTACAGTATGGTATATCTATCCATATTTTACTTTTAACCTATTTGTATATTTGTGTAAGATGGGTTTCTTGTTGAATGCATATAGTTGGGCCTTTATATTTTAATCCAGTCAGCCCATCTCTGCCTTTTACTTTGGATATTTAGACTTTTTACACTTAATGTGATCACTGATATGGCTGAGTTTAAATCTGTCCTCTTGCTGTTTATTTTCTATTCATCCCATCTGCTTCCCTCATTACCACCCTTTTGTTTTCGGATCTGTTTTGGATTAATTAAATAGGTTCTTTTTTTCTTTTTTAATGATTCCAACTTATCTATCTTGTTGGCTATTACCTATAACTCCTTGTTATGTTACTCTATTGGTTACTGGTTTTTAGTAAATATCTTTAACGTATCAGAATCCACCTGTAAGTGATATTATACCAATTCACATATAGTATAAAGACCTTGTAACATACTACATTTCTGCCTTCCCAATCTTTGTGCTCTTGTCAACATTTTACTTTTAGTATATTATAAACCCACAATAATTTGTTATTATTTTCATCATTTTTGCTTTAAACCATCAGATATCTTTTTAAAAGATTTAAATAATCTAAAAATCTTTAAACTTGCTCACATAGGTGCTATTTTAAGGTGCTCTTCAGTTTTTATGTAGATCCAGATTTCCATCTGGCATCATTTTCCTTGGGCCTGAAGGAATTCCTTTAATATGGTTCATCATGCAGGCCTGTTAGTAAAGAATTTCAGCTTCTATATGTCTGAAAAACATATTTTGCTTATCTATTCTTTGCCTTTCATTTTTTAAAAGTATTTTTACTGGGTGTAGAGTTCTAGGTTGCAGGTTTCCTTTCTTTCTTTCTTCTTTTTTTTCTTGTACTTAAAGATGTTGTTTCAACTGTTTTCTGACTTGCAATGTTTCTGACAAAAAGTCTACTCTCTTGTTGTTTTTGTTCCTCTAGGGTGTTTTTCTTCTGAGTGCTTTTAAATTTTTCTATCTCTAGGTTTAAGCAATTTGATTATCTTTTGTTTTACTCTAGTTTTCTTTATGCTTCTTGCTCTTAGTGTTTGATCATCTTTGATCTATGTTCTTGTAGTTTCCCTCAAATTTGAAAAATGTTCAGCTATTATTTCTTCAAATATTTTCTTTCCTTCCCATTCTCTCCTTTGGGGACATTGTGAATCTTACCTCTTTGGTTATTGGATAATTTTGTACTCCTATAAATATTTTTGAGTTTGTTCTGGAATTCATTTACTTTACTTGGGAACTGATCCTTTCTGGTATTGCTTTAAGCTCAGCTTTTCCCCACTACTAAGGTAAAAACCTACTGAGAGCACTATGAATGCCATGTAAATCATGAAGAGTTCCACTCTGACTTGTGAGAACAGGAATTCTCCCCAATCCCAAGTGGACTCCAGGCATTCCTCCCTTTAACGTCTCAGGTGATACCTTTCTTGGCCTCTGATACATTTTTCATTCAGATGTTCTGGTCAGTACTCAGCTAAAAACCTAATGTGGACGCTCTGCAGATCTGTCTGGGCAGCTCACTTCTCTCCTGTACTTTGCACTCTGAATCCTACCTGCTTTGGTTTCATAATTCTCAGTTCTATCTCCTCACCTCAGGAAGACCACCATACTGTGTAGTGTGGCAAGAAACCCTCAGGCACTAGGCTGGGGTGATCACAGGGCTCATCTCATTGACTAATCTCCAATGTATTAAAAACTATTGTTTTTTAAATTCTGTCTTTTTTTTTTTTAAGTTGTTTCAGGTGGGAGGGTATATCCAGTTCCTGTTACTCCATCTTAGCCATAAGCAGAAATCTGTTTTTGTTCCTTCCTTTCTACTTTCTGGTCTTTATTTAGGATTATCATGTGTGAGTTTTTTGTGATTATTTTTATCCCTTTAATCTATTAATTACACATTTTTAAAACATTATTCTGTAGTGGTTAACCTAGAAATTTTAATACTGAACCTTGAGTAATGATAATTAAGTAGACATTATTACTTCTCCAACTTCTTTGAAAGTCCTAGAAACAAAGCACACTGAGTCCATTTCTTCCCTCCTGGCTTCTGTGTTATCGATGCCATGCATTTTAATTCTACATATCTATTTGCTATGTAAGCATTATTAGTTTTCTTTTGTGCAGTTAATATTCTCTTATATTTACCCACAGACCTAAGCTCCTTCCCCGACCCCTTATTCTTTGCTCTTATTTCCTTCCTGAATTTTCATGTTTCATTTTCCTTTAGTCTACAGCACTCCATTTAGCCGTTCTTTGGGTAGAGTTCTACTATTGACATACTCTTTATATTTTTATTTATTTGAAAACATCTTTCTTTTATTTTTGAAAATATTTTTAGTAGTTATAGCATTCTTGGTTGGCAATTATTTTCATTTAATATATTAAAGATGTTATTCCACTTTCTCCTTGTTTTCATCACTTATGTTAAGAAGTTCATCAGTCCTATTACTGCTTGTTTGAAGGTAACTTTTTTTCTCTTAATAATATCAAGATTTTCCCTTTCCCTTAATTTCCATCAGTGTTATACTGAGGCTCCAATTAGATGTAAGATATAGTTTTTGATGTTGCCCCACATATATATATGCTCCCAATACTCCTACTAGCACACCACAAAACTGGCCTGGGCATGTGCTGTTTCTGCCAAGATCTTGAAGTTGAATTAGGAACACACCTGCACAATGCTGGGGTCAGGACCATACCATATTTACTGTAATTGTTATCAACAGTAAATACTGCATAACCTGCCCCTTGACATCCATGAAGTTAGATACTAGAGTCTCAGGCTTCTGCTGCACCAGTTTCAGTAAAGCCATGTGCTTCCAGGATTGTTCAAACCAGGCAAAATGGTAGAACCAACATAAATGTGGCTTCTGCTTTATGATATTCACTTTTGACATCTGTATTTTTCTGAGCATGCATCTACTGGGTAAAATCTAGGTTGGTATAAGAGCTGCGGTGTCCTAAAGTCTTGGAAGTGTACTTTGGCATGTATTAAGCAAACTTTACAGGAGATACAAATAAGAGAAGTGAGCCAAACTTTTCGTTGTTTATCCCTAATGTGCCAATTTTGGAAAAATGTTGGGTAGAAATGATATTTTGTCAAGTATGTATATAGTCCATAGAATATACTCAGTTATATAATTAAAAAGAAACTGTTATTATAGTTGGCTATTCAAAACCTATATGAAGTAGAGAGATTTTAGATTTTTATTATCGACAGGTAAGTTTGAGAGATAATGAAGGAAGAAAGAAGGAAAGAGAATTAGAGAGAATGACACATTTATAATTTCATCTTTATTATCTTTTGATATTTCCACTAAATGCATTATTACCCCTTTTCCCCCCTGAATTGAGATATACTTCCTTGGAATGTATTTATGAAATTTGGCTTAGGATTTTTTTTCTAAAACCATTTTTAATAGCAACTTTTTTAGGGATCAGTAAAATGTGGAGTACTAAATTATCCTCCGCAGAATTTCCATAACATGCTTGAGGTAGCTACTATTTTTACAATTATTTTAGAAATGTAGAAATGTAGGTACAAATGAGTTCTCATTTTCCAAAGTCACAATCTGGATATTGAGATTATAAATCAGCGTTGAGTGACTCCAAAATCTTCCTAACATGACAACTCTCTGGAAAAAAACGAGGTTGTGGGGCACCTGGGTGGCTCAGTCAATTAAGTGCCTGCCTGCAGCTCAAGTCAGGATCCCAGAGTCCTGGGATCCAGCCTGAACCGGGCTCCCTGCTCAGTGGGGAGTCTGCTTGTCTCTACCTCTCTGCCCCTCCCCCACAAATGCCAGAGCGCACGTGGGCGCGCTCTCTCTCTCAAATAAAATATTTTTTAAAAAAATGAGGTTGTGTACTTTTCTGACGCTGTTCACAAAGATTTATTTTATATTCATTGATTAAAAATTAAACCAAAGGAGTGTTACAAGATACCATGGCAATATAGAGAGAAAGGAGAGAGAGAGAAACGCGCACGCACGTGGGGGGAGGGGCAGAGGAAGAGAACCTATGAGATGCTGGTATATTCTGTTTCTTACTGTGAAATGTGTTCGACTAGTGAGAATTCATTGTTCTGTGCTGTTATGGCATGTGTACTTTTCTCTGAATATATTTTATTTTAATAAGAAGTTACAAAATAAAAATAATAACAGCTCTCACCTCACTGTATTATTTTATAGTTTAAATTAAAACCCATTAGAATGTAAACTCCATGAGGACAGTAATTTTAATCTTTTTCTTTTCACTGCTATATACCCAGGATTAGAGCATGACCTGGTATATAGTGATCACCCAAAACATTTTTCACACATGAATGATAATATAGCACATGCTGATTTCATCACCCGCCACAGAATACAAATGCTCTAAATATTAGACATTACTATCAATAGTATAGTTTTATCATTGCTTGAGACAAGTAGGTCATTTTTCTCTTAAAGCAGTGTAACATAGACAACTGTGTTTTAACATGAGGTATCCATTATCTCATGTTTCTAAGTTCATCTCTCCATTTGATCAATGGTGGTAAAGAAATCAATGGCCACTTTGAACTTTACTCCATGGACTTACAATAGGGAGTTGAAGTTGAAAATTTACCTTGATTTTATGCAGCCTGAGTTAATGATTTGTGCTGTTGCTATTGTTGCCCTTATAAGTTATCGTGTTCTTATTGGACTCTGGCATGAAAAGTATTGTCAATTAACAGAGTCGTGTTATTTTAGAATTATTTGAAAATATTTTAAATGAAATATAAGTTTTTTTACAAAGACACTTCGAAAGATGTTGTAAATAATTAACTTTTTCTTCAGGCAAAGTATTGTGTACTTAATGAGTCCCTAGTGCTTTAGAATTGTTAATATCTTTGTTGGGCACACCATTGAAGATGAGGTCAAAAGAGTCGGCTTTTATCATCATATTAATCATCTCAGGAGAACTCTATGCAGAAGGTAAAACTAATTTTTCATATTCCTTATTCTCTAAGAATTATAAAGGGAAATTCTAACATTCATTTAACTTGAACTTGTATAGTCTTTCATTTTTGTGTATCAATTTTATAAAAAGCATACTTCTTATAATTTGTTATAAATACTCAAGCAGATTTTTTTTTCCTTTGGGCATAACTAGTAAACTATTATTATAGTGACAAACTTAGAAAAACAAGAGACAAAAAAGAAAAAAAAGCAGCTTTGTATCTCTAGGTTTTGTGACATAGGAGGTGAGGATCTAAACACTTTAAAGGATTTTCAGTCTAACAGTACCACCATTTAGAAGTCATATGTTAACCTTAATTCTAATTTCATACTAGAATTTATTCCTAACATTGCACAGCTTGTACAATTTTAATTCTCTGTTCATAAAGTGAGAGCTTAGTGTGGGAAATTTAAAAAAGAAATAGCCATGAATCATCAAGATTTTTGAATCTTCACCCTTTGATTTTTATCCTAATTTATTCATTGGTTGAAATTTGTAAGTAGTGATTAGAAGGAGGGCTGTATAATCGGTTATGCAGATAAGGACACTTTTGAGAGTGAAATGGAGCTCTATTAATAGTTATGTGAGACACCAGTGTAAGTTAGGACTGTCCAAACCAAACCATGGATTCCCTGACTCTTAGAAAGCTTTATAGCCAGAGCTCGGTGTGTGAATAAGTGTGAGTGAAGCAGGCAGTATATAAGTGTGGGTTATTTAGGAATAGTTAATAGTGTTATTAGGCTGTAGGGATAAGAAACAAGAAAGGATAATTAGGTGTCAGCAAGAGTGAATATACAAAAGAGGAAACCACAGCAATAAGACTTTTCTGAAATAAACACCTTAGGGAATCTGTTGAAATAAAATATCCTATGGATTATAATTGCCTTGTGGGTAATAGTTTGCTACAAATTTCCTACCAAAAAGGGTCTGCAATTAAGATTATGAAAGTGAAATAAATAGAATTCATCTTATTTGATACATTCAATTCTATAATAAGATAATTTTTGCATGAATAGTTTCCTTTGGTTTTATTTTTCTGTCTAAATAGGGAAAAACCAGCTGATATAATTCTCTGTCATCTATATACCATGAAGACATTGCATTTCCTCAGGATGCCTGGGTGGCTCAGTTGGTTAAGCATCTATCTTCAGCTCAGGTCATGATCTCAGGGTCCTGGGATCAAGTCCTGCATTGGGCTCCTTGCTCAGCGGGAGCAAGCAAGGAGCCCTCTTCCTGTCCCTCCCCCTGCTTGTGCTCTCTCTCTCTGACAAATAAATAATAAAATCTTAAAAAAAAAAAGACATTGCATTTCCCAGATAATTTCCTAATTATTATATGGTTATAATCTTCTTTTACACAAACAAACAAGGTAACAATAATCTCATATTTCCATGCTTTCTCTCATCCCCATTAGGAATATTAGGGGCAAGAATTGAATTAATGGTACTTCTCATTTTGTAGCAGGCAATCATCATTGGCCTATGAAAGGTTCCACTTTTGCTTTATTTATACACTTCCTCCCTTTATCCCTGACCCTGAATTCCGTTTCCCCTAGCATCAAACTGATAATGGAGCCATTATCGTGTGTTTGATATATTCTTAAATACAATATGTAACTATCTTTCTGAATTATGTCTTGTTTTGTGTATGTGCTTTACATTCACATAAATGAAAGCTTGACATCAATTCGACCTCTGTACTGTTTTGTCTTACTTGCTATCATTTAAATACATTTCCATGTTGCTGAATCTATTCTGTTGCTTTTAACTGCTGCATAGTGTTTCAGATATTTTACTTATCCATCTTACTTGTGATGGACACATCATTACCTCTAATTTCCTTCTAACCACAAATAACGTTTAGAATTATGAATGTGTCATATAATCACCTTATTTCTTTGTTATAATTCGTCCTGTATATGTTCACATGTGTGTTAACAATACTGTGTTGTCTATTTGAAAATTGCTAAGAGAGCAGTCCTAAAAAGTGCTCATCACAAGGGAAAAAAAACTGTAACTCTGTGGTGAGAGATGTTAACTAGATTTATTGTGAGATCATTTTGCAATATGTGCAAATATACATGTGGAACCATTGTGCTGTATATCCAAAACTAGTATAATGTTATACATCAATTATACCTCAATAAAAAATTATGTCAGTACATATAATATTTACTTATGTGTGACAGGCTTCTTTCACTAAGTAATATGTTTGTGAGATTCACTATTCAGCATTCACCACTGCTGCATGATATTCAGCATTGTATTGCTGTATAATATTCCATTGAATGCATGTCTAAATTGTGTTTATCTCTTCTTCCATGGAATGGGCATTGGGATTGTTTCCAGTTTGGGACTACATGAATAGTGCTGCTGTGAACATTCTTTTACATGTCTTTGAGTGCACAGATAAATACTTTTATTCCTTCTTTCATTTTGTTGATGTGGTGTGTAACATTGACCAATTTTCGTATGTTGAACCATCCTTGCATTCCAAGGATAAAGCCCACTTACTCATGGATCCTTTTAATATGCTGCTGAATTCTGGTTGCTAGTATTTTGTTGAGAATTTTTGCAGCAGTGTTCATAAGGGATGAGTGCTTTTTAAAAATGGCATGTGTACATTCTGCCTTAATATTGCCAAAGAAAGCTGAGTACTTTTTATGAGGTCTGTGACCATTTACATGTCCTGTTTTGTAAAGCTCTTGCTCGAACAAGATTTTTAAATTTATTAAATAAGATTTTTTTTAACTTATTTTTTTATTTTTAAATTATTTTCTTATTATTTATAATTATTATTTTTTAATTAGTTTTCTGTCTTTTTCTTTAAAAAAAACCATTCATTTCAAAATTTTGTGGGTTTGCCTATTTAAGTAGAACTTCATCTATTCTAGAACCCTGCTGTCCAATATGGTGGCCACATACAGCTATTGAAATGTGGTTAGTCCAAATTGGGATGGGCTGTAAGTATAAATATACTCTGGAGTTCAGACTTAGTAAGAAAAAAATGAAAAACATTTTTAATATTTTAATGGGTTAAATAAAACATATTATTAAAATTAACCTCAACTGTTCCTTTTATTGATGTGACTACTAGAAATTTTAAAATTACATATGCAGCTTGCATTATATGTCTATGAGAAAGTGCTGTGTTACAAAGTTAGGGAAAGCTTCCCTGAGGAAGTAGCCTGACCAGTTTTATTCTGACTGTTGGTTATTGGGGTTGCTAGCAGATTAATTCTGACTGAAAAAGATTGCCACAGAATCCCCTTAAAATTCAGGTAATAAAAATAAGTACAAGTTAAGTCACTGCAAACACTTTGAATTTAAATATTTACTGCCATTTGATCACACATTCCATGGTTTTAGATATGTTTTTCAGTTTTCAGCTTGATATTTACTCATTTCAGAGAAACCCTGTGGTCTTCCTAGTGTGGAAAATGGAAGGATTGCCCAATATTACTATTCTTTTAAAAACTATTACTTTCCAATGAGAATAAATGAAAAACTGTTGTTTTCCTGCTTGGCTGGTTATACCACTGAAACTGGGAAACAAGAGGAGCGAATCACATGTACCCGAGAGGGCTGGTCTCCAGAACCACGTTGCTTCAGTGAGTCTGTGGGCTGTGTCCACAAAATGTTTATAATATTTAAAGAGATCAGTCCATAAAGGTCCAAGAAAACCTGGTGGGTGGTGAAACCTTTTGGTCGATAAGAACAAATTACTGGCCCACTGTCTCTTTTACAAAATGAAGACGTATTTTGGAATTCTGTAAATAATATTTCTTATTAAAATGTTATTGTCTTTGTTTTTAACAGTACCCTGTAAAGAGAATACAGATAATTATTGAAAATGGTATTATCATATTGCAAGAAACAGATGCAAATGAGTTACTTTAAGGAATGAGGAACTTATACAGATAATAATGCATAGGAAGCCAGAAAAATGCTTGACACTGGACTTAGGAAGAATAAAATTGTTACTCCAGTGTTTTATCCTTTGAGAGACTCATCTCTCCTTTGTGTGCCAACTTCTCCCACAAATTCAGAAAAATGTGTTTTCTGAATTTTGAGTTCAAATTTAGAAAAAGGAAATCTGATTGGTTCCTCTCATTATTTCATGCCAGGCTACCCTATGGTCAAACTATTAATGGGCTTCCATTAGATCAGCTGACCTCGCTTGAATAAAAGATTCTCTAAGCTCTGTTTTGCAGAGTAGAGGCTTTAGTTGGGTTTGTTTCATTAAGAAGAGGAAATGAGTATGATGGTTACCATGCTTGATATATCTAGTGAACATATCCATTTAGGATAATTATCCTTTCCATGACTTGAGAACAGACCATAAATTTAAGCATTGCACTTTTAGTATCAACATAGACCACAGATTAACTCAAAGAAAGAAAGAAATGTTCATAACTAGAGCTTAAAAATAAATTAAACATTAGCAAGAGCTTTGAAATAGGCACCAGAAGAGAACTCAGGGTTAGCATGTAGTCTAATGGTTAAGATATAACCTCTGCTGTTCACCTGCCTGCATTTGAATTCTGATCCACTATTGGAAAGTGAGCATTGTGAGCCTAAATTTCTCATCTATAAAATGGGCATAAACCTTGCTCACTAAGATAATCCATATAAAGTGCTTGCCACACAGCAAGTACTACATATATTTAAACTAATATTAACCTTGGACAAGTCTCTTAACCTTTCTGAATTGGTTTGTTATGAGGGTCTAATAGTAGGGCTTAAAAAAATTACTGAGCTCATTCAGTGCTGAGGTACATTTATTATCTAACACAACATTGTTGCAAGTATTTGCTAAAAAATAACTCTGCAAACTCAAAGGTTTTGAGTAACATGTCTATGATTCAGTCATGGTCTACACAGCCTGACTATGGACTGGCCACACGGACTTATTGTGTGGCCAGGTGATCATTTGCTGAGTTAAAAGAAAAAAGAATGAACAAAGTTTTCACATTAAGGTATCTGCAGACTTATTTAAGGACCCATAGGCTGGGTATGTGCTTTTGTTACATGGTGTTAAAAATTGTCAGACACAGTAGATTTAAAAATATTAGGAAGTAAATCCAAATGAAATTCCTTCTATTTGCCATTAATGACAATTAGTTAGTGAAAGAGCTCTGTTATATTTTCTAAAAGTAGATGTGTTAGGGTGGGAGTCACTACAAGAACTGAAGTTAATAACAAAGAATGTCATTGTCAGGTTGAATCAATTTTTGAAGAAATTTGATGCAGAACATGCAGGATAATTCCAAAATTAAATCAAATCAAGGAATTGAGTGAGATTTTTCTCTCTCCTTTAAATTCCAAGAAAAATATTAAACTTTTGCCTTGGTTTTACAACTAAGTAAAAGACAAGCTTAATTTCACCAAATTAAGCAAAGATTTTTTTTTCTCATAGAAAAATGCACTAAGCCTGAGCTGAGAAATGGTTACATCTCTGATGCAACATTAATGTACAAAATTCAAGAGAACATGCGTTATGGTTGTAATTCAGGATATAAAACCACTGGAGGAAAGGACGAAGAAGTGGTTCAGTGTCGTGCTGATGGATGGTCTTCGCAACCTACCTGTAAGAAGGAACATGGTATGTGTTTAAGAATCACTTCCTAAAACTGAAGATAAGAGACTGTGAGACTAGTACTTTCTTATATTGATAGGCATTTTCATTTAATAGAATTAATTTTTCAGTGTGTCTGCAAATGCAAGAAGTTGATATTATATTGTTTTTCTTAAGTGTTCGGTGTTTTCTTAACCCAAGAGTTATCAACTCCCACAACTCACCTACTCCATTAGTTCCTATTTAATTTTTTAAATATTAATAGATTTATTTTTAGAGCAGTTTTGGATTTGCAGAAATATTGAGCAGCTAATACAGAGAGTTCCCATGTATCCCTTCTTGCCCTTGGCCACATACACTTTCCCCTATTATTGCATTTTCATTTAGTGTAGTATATTTGTTGCAACTGATGAGCCAATACTGATACATTAACTGAAGTTCATACTTTAGGGTTCATTCTTTGTCTTATAGATGCTGTGGATTTTGTCCAATGTATAATGACATGTATCCACCATTAAGATATCATATAGAATAGTTTCAATGCCCTAAGAATCCCTTGTGTTCAACCTATTCATCCATTTTTCCCTTCCACCAACCGTTGGCAAACTTTGATCTTTTTTTTTAATTGCGGTAAAATATACATAACATGAAATTTTAACTATTTTTAAGTGTACAATTCAGTAGCATTAAGTACATTCACAATGTTGTATAACCATCACTACTATTTCCAAAACTTTTTCATCAACCCAAACAGGAACTCTGTACCCATTAAACAACAAATCCCTCTATCCCCCACCCTACCCCAGTACCTGGCAACTTCTATTTTCTGTCTCTATCAGTTTCCTTATTTTAGGTACTTTGTATAAGAGGAGTCATGCAATATTATCCTTTTGTGTCTGACTTATTTCACTTAGTATAATGTATTCAAGGTTCATCTGTGTTGTAGCATGCATCAGAATTTAATTTCTTTTTATGGCTAAATAATATTCTACTGTGTATATATACAAATATATATATACATATATAGATATATCATATATACACATTTTGTTTATCCATTTATCCATTGAGGGACACTTGGGTGGGTGGCAGTTCTTCTAAAAATTAAACATAGAATTACCATAGGATCTAGTGAATAAATGAAATCCTAAAAAAAAAAAAAAAAAAAAAAAAAAGAACGAAATGGAATGGAATGGAATGGAATAGGATGAAAAAAACCTTAAACCTGTTTCTTGCAAATATATAACTTACTGTTTCCTTTATTAGAGAAGAATTTGAGATAATGCCCATTATCTTTATTGGTAAACCAGTATCAGATATACTTAAAATAATCCAGTAATTTGAATATGTATACTTTGTTAGTGTGTTTTTAGTTGTTTAAATTGTACAAATCCTCAGATGGCACAGAATCAAAAAAGCTGTACAAGGCTTCAGTTGAATTGTGGCCTTCTGCCAAGTATACTAGACTAGAATTTCAAGAATAGAAGACTGGTGGCATTAAGACACAAGGTGTATAAAAAAAGGAAATAGAGACTCAAAGGCAAACTGGCTATTTTTCAATTTGGCCAAAGGTGGATTCAGCCAAATATGCTGTGAAAATACATTTTGAGATTTCTTTTTAATATCATAGTTTTAGTGATAAATTTCATAAAATAAATAACGTTGATTTTTTTTTTAGAAACATGTTTGGTCCCTGAATTATACCATGGAAATTATTCCACAACGCAGAAAACATTCAAAGTGAAGGACAAAGTACAATATGAATGTGCTGCTGGCTACTATACAGTTGGAGGCAAGAAGACCGAGGAGGTAGAATGTCACACATATGGATGGTCTCTCACACCAAAATGTACCAGTAGGTTCTCATTTTAAAGACAATCTAGTCTCATTTGAAAAACTTTCTCTCGTCCAGAAGTGTATATATATTGTCACACTCATGTTTCATTTTTCATACTTTTTTGGGGGCTTTTTTTGCTTCTGGTTTTAATTATTTTGATCATAGGCTTCGATCATTTAAAGCTCTCAAATAGAAAAAGAATTTCTCTTAGCTCAGATAATTAAATTAAAATAAACCTAATGATATTTAATAAATATAGGAATTGACAAGTTTTGTTATATATAACAACATATGGCAAATTTACTAATTTCTATTCCAGATATGGTATATAAGTAGTAGGTGAATTCTATTCAACAGAAAAAATAACACTCTTTTGTATTTTATTTGTTCTTTCATTTTAGAATTAAAGTGCTCTTTAAGATTAATAGAAAATGGTTATTTTCATCCTATAAAGCAAACATATGAAGAAGGAGATGTAGTTCAGTTTTTCTGTCATAAAAATTATCATCTAAGTGGATCTGACTTAATTCAGTGCTATAACTTTGGTTGGTACCCAGAATCTCCTGTATGTGAAGGTAATTTTTAAAATTTCACACTCGTACAAATAAAATACCATGTCTTAATCAGCTTTAATTTCTATAAAAAAATGTTTCTGATGATATCTTTTTTTTTTTACTTTATTGAGAGAGACAGAGAGAGAGGATGAGAGAGAGGAGGGTCAGAGAGAGAAGCAGACCCCCTGCTGAGCAGGGAGCCCGATGCGGGACTCGATCCAGGGACTCCAGGATCATGACCTGAGCCGAAGGCAGTCGCTTAACCAACTGAGCCACCCAGGCGCCCCTGTTTCTGATGATATCTAATTCTTGTCCTGAGTGCTTTTTTTTTTAAGTTGCAGAGGCAGAATTTAGTGATTTATCAGTTGCACACAACACCCAGTGCTCATTACTTCAAGTACTTTCCTTAAAATGCCCATCCCCCAGTTACCCCATCCCCCCACCCACCTTCCTTCCAGCAACCCTCAGTTTGTTTCCTAGAATTCAGTGTCTCCTATGGTTTGCCTCCCTCTCCGTTTTCATCTTATTTTATTTTTCCTTCCCTTCCCCTATGTTCATCTGTTTTGTTTCTGAAATTCCACATATGAGTGAAATCATATAGTGTTTGTCTTTCTCTGACTGAGGTACAATTACTCAGCCATCAAAAAGAAGGAAATCTTGGGGCGCCTGGGTGGCTCAGTTGGTTAAGCGACTGTCTTTGGCTCAGGTCATGATCCTGGAGTCCCGGAATCGAGTCCCGCATCGGGCTCCCTGCTCGGCAGGGAGCCTGCTTCTCCCTCTGACCCTCCCCCCTCTCATGCTCTATCTCATTCTCTCTCAAATAAATGAATAAAATCTTAAAAAAAAAAAAAAAAAAAGAAGGAAATCTTGCCATTTGCAACGACGTGGATGGAACTAGAGGATATTATGCGGAGTGCTATTTTTAAAAATACGTATGGTCTTTTAAATCATTGTTAGATATTTTCAGCAATATTTAATCTGGAAGAAATCTTAAATTTTACATTAGTTTGTAGAGTGGATATAACTTTTAAACTCTCTTATTATAATGAATAAATTTTATTTATTGGGAATTACTAGACCCAATTATCCCAAGCTGGCAGCTTTGTGAGGGTTCTTTCCTATTTGGCTACATATTTCCTGATGTGAAAAAACAGTCTTCAAAATGGTGGGGGTAAAGAACAGAAAAATCAGCAGAATATTACCCAGAGTAAAAATGAAAACTATGGTCCTCGAGTAAGAGCTCTCCTAAAATGTAATGTCTATGGTAAGTTTCTACCACTGGACATGTCCAAGCAGATAGTATGATCACCTACTGGGAAACAACAATTCAAGCATCATTTAAACATACCCTACAATGAGATATGAAGGAAGTCCAAGCCTAGCAGAGGGAACAAATTTGAAAAAGTAATTGACACAATGTGACAAATATAATAAAGTCAGGTATAAAGTATTTGAACAAACACTGAAGATTTTGATTGGTATGGTGTGGGATAGCATTTTTGGAGGTGATGGATAACATTTGAACTGAAAGATAAGTAGGAGTTTGAGGATTGGGGGGATGGGGAGAGGTAAAGGTCTTGATAGTCTCTATTTTCTCTGTAGTATAGAAATTAATGTCATTATTGATAGATAAGAGGAAGACAGGAAAGTAGAACTTGGAAGAGGGGGTGAAAATTTGAAGCAAATGCTAGGAGGGGAGGGAGATGACCAGGGGTATGAGATGAGATTGCCCAGAATGATCCTAATTCTTTAAATGCACCAAATGATAACTTCAGCGTTTTTATTTTTGTTTTGAATTTTCCGGTCCTGCCCAAGAGCTTGGTCTAACAGTAGAGAAGAAGATTGTTAGCAAATTGTCTATAGCATGTTATTTCAGAAATAAATGGTAAACCTACTTAATAGCTACTCCACCCCCCCATCCAAATTAGCATGCCAATGTGCCTGTTATTTTCTCTAGTAAATAGTCATTAGATGTAGGGTAGGCAGTGCAGTTGGCTGAATAATAATAAATTACATCCTAATCCCCAGAACCAGTGAATGTTACCTTACTTATATGGCTAAAGGGACTTTGCACATGTGATAAAGTTAAAGATCTTGAGGTTGGAATAATTTCTGGGATTATCCATGTGGACCCTAAATATAATCACAAGACTTTTTATAAGAGGGAGGCAGAGGGAAATTTGACTACAGAAGTGGAATAGAGATGTGACAATGGAATGGAAGCAAGAGGATGGAGCAATAGGAGGAAAGGTCATGTGCCTAGGAATGCATGCAGCCTCCAGAAGCTTGAAAAGGTGAAGAAGCTGATTCATAAAACTTGAAGAAGGAATGCAGCTCTTCTGACAACTTGATTTTAGCCCAGTGAAACTGATTCTGGACTTTCGGCTTCCAGAACTGTAAGAGAATAAATGTGTGCTATTTTAAGCCACTTAATTATAATAATTTGTCACAACAGCAATAGAAAATTAAGACAGTCTGTGTTTTAGAATACTGAAGGACAGATTTTATTTAATTCATATAGACATAGGTACAAGAACAGATCCACCATAATTTACTTACTTCAGAAGTTTCAGTTTATTTATCTATGAGAGAAATAATTATCCCTGCTTAATAAAGTTATTTTAGGATTAGAGGAGATAATGAATGCTGTTTTAATTTTCTTGCTTTTTTAGTTTTCTATTGGTGCATAACAATGCCATTACAAATTTAGCAGCTTAAAACAGCACACTTGTATTATTTCATAATTTCTGTAGGAGTCTGAGCCTAACTTATCTGGCTCCTCTGCCCTCCTGTTGAACAAAGCTGCAATAAAATGTCAGCTGGGGCTTCAGTCTCATCTGAGGCTTGACTAGGGAAGAATCTGCTTTCAAACTCATGGTTATTGGTAGCACTGAGTACTTGGCAGACAGCTGAACTGAGAGCCTCAATTTCTTCTTGGCTGCCAGCTGGAGGCAGCCCTCTGCCCCTTGCCTCCCCATTTGGGAGCTTACAATGTGGGGGCTTGCTTTTTATCAAAATCAGCAGGAAAAGGGTCTCTCAGCAAGAATGGCCTTACTATACTCTGTTGCATATCATGCATATATAATCACATACTCCCATCTTCTTTGCTGCATTCATTGGTTAGAAGCAAGTCACAACTCCTGCTTATGAGGAGGGTTATCACACAAGGAGGTGAACATCAAAAACATCAAAAGTGGAGATCAAGGGGTGACCCTAGGGTCTGTCTTCCATACTTCCTATGGTACTTGGCTCTACAAATGTGCTTATTAAATCTACATATTATTTTTTTGTAATTATATGACTAAATACGGTGATTTTTTTTAATAAGGAAGAAGAAATCGATGTCCTCCTCCGCCTCTGCCTCTAAACTCCAAAATTCAAACATATTCAACAACTTATCGTGATGGAGAAACAGTTCATGTAGAATGTGAACTTAATTTTGAGATACAAGGATCAGAAGAAATACGTTGTAAAAATGGAAAATGGACAGAACCTCCAAAATGCATTGGTTAGCAACACCTTAATCAGCTTTCCCTAAGATGAAGTCTGCGTGTGTAGCTAAATGGTCTCTTCTCTTTAATTTGTCTCTTTTCAGAAGAAAAGGAGAAGACAGCCTGTGGGAACCCACCCTTCATTGAGAATGGTACAGCAAACCTGGACTCTACGATTTATTACAATGGGGACAAAGTGGCATATGAATGTAAAAGTGGGTATCATCTTCGTGGATCAACAGAAATAACTTGTAAACGTGGAAAGTGGACACATCCTCCTGAGTGTGTTGGTATGTATGCTACACTTACCAGCAATAGCTAAGCCTGTTGTGTAAAAATTTTTCATTTTCCTTATTTAATCCGTGTTATTTCTTAGAAAACACACTGATTCAGCACCTACTCTGCTACTTTTTGTGTGTGTATGCAGCCTTCTGTAGAATTTAACCCAATATAAAGAATTGGGAAACTAAAAAAAATTTTTTGAATATACATTAGTGCTAACTAAGCACTCTTATCTGATCTGTTTGACACCATGACTTCTGAGCTTTAGATGAAAGCACATAAGTAACAGTGGAATGGGTGACTGGCCATGATCATGATCTACTTTCTCTCCCTTCATGTCCTACAAAGTCATGTTAGAGCACTCTGTTCCTGCCTTTGGGTCAATCCTTCTGATATTACTTATGCATCTGGCCAGTTTGAGCCCTATACTATACATTCTGAGACCTGTCCCTGGTCTTTGGTTTCACTAACGCACAACCAGGCTATGGTCGCACCCACTCCTGGGTGCTACCTTTCCTGTCACCCTTCTTATTTCTTGATCTCTACTAGAACGATCTCCACAAACATGTTTACTTAAGATATTTATTGCATAAGAGAAAAGCTATTAAGGATGCTAAAGAAATGAGCAGAGTAAGAGAAAAACTAAAGAGAGAAAAAGTAGACAATTTCATCCATGGGTTGACTGAGATCTGGGATAAAAAGAATGAGAATTAAAAAATAAAAGTGGATAATGACAAAAAATAGTTTTAGAATTGACCATAATCTTCAGGTTATTGTTTACCTTTCTATACATTTTAAGAATATCTGTATCATGATTCCTTCATAAGAAAAGTGACAGATAATGTGTTTTTAGGCAAAACATTTACTGTTTATTCTTAGTAAATTTTTAGAATATTTGGTCTGAATAACATTTTTCTCATTTCTGGAGAATTTAGAAATCAACTGTCCTAAACTATGTAATACAAATAATGAGGTACAGTAGTATGAGTAACTATATGATATCCTTAGGTTGTTATAAATTCATATTAATTTTAAAATAACTTCTTTTCTTAGAAAATAATGAGAATTGTAAGCCTCCACCTGATATAATAAATGGGGCTGTTGTTGACGGATTACGGGCAAGCTACACAACAGGGTCCTCAGTGGAATATAGATGCAATGAATATTACTTACTGAGTGGAGCAAAAGTATCTCATTGTGAACAAGGAAGATGGTCATCCCCACCTATTTGCTTAGGTAAGACAGAGAATGCATTGTATTTTTTTTTTAATTTTCCCAGCTCTATTGAGATACAATTGACATAATATGAATTTAAGGTGTACAATGCCATGAGTTGATACATATATATATGTTTTGAAATGATTACCACAATAAGGTTAATTAACATTCCCTTCACTTCACATAGTCATAGTTGTACTACTGTTGTTCTTGTCATTATGATGAGTGCATTTAAGATCTACTCTCTTGGCAACGTTCAAGTATTCAAAACAATATTGTTAACTATAGTCACCATTATGTACGTTAGATCCCTAGAACTTATTCCTTTCATAACAACCCATTGATTTTCTCATACCATTACATTTTTATTTTTATGTTATTTTTTATGTAACATTTTATAGCATGGAAATGATGATTTTTGTATAAATCTTTTTTTCCAAAGTGTTTTTCCTTCTCATTTTTGTAAGCAGAATATCTAATATCAGAGGGTCTAAAACTACATTAGTTCTTACCTACTACTTTTTTAAAATTGTGGTAAAATTTGAACAACAGAACTTTACCATGTTAGCCATTTTTAAGTGTGCATTTCAATGGCCTTAAGTAGATTCACATTTTTGTGACTGATTACTTTTTTCCTAACTGATATCCTCAGCATCTCTCCCTATATTGTCCCCAGAATGTCATTTGGAGAGAATAATCAATCCAATTCTTTCCTTGGTAGAGCATATTGTTAATAGCTTTCTTGGCTGTCAATTCCTCACTTGAATGGTCACCTTTGTTCTATTTTGTTGAGCAAATAAAAACATGTTTATGATTATTTTAAATGTATTTTGAATTAAGACATGGTGTAACTAACATTAATGATTCAAGTGGAGGATTAGGAGAGCTATCTAAATAATTATCTCGTTTGAGATAACTTTCAGAACATAATATTCACCTTTCATTTCAAGCTTACAGATTTGCCTCATTTTTTAATTTTGCTAGTCAGAATTACATTTAAAAGTAATGTAATTGGTCACTACAGTTGCAATGAACTTGTTACGTTGTGACTTTTACAAATAGGTAATGATATCATAAACTTTCTCTAAGTTAAAATAAAATAGTCACTTAATTATAAATATTAGCATTTCAAACTATAAATGCAAATCATTGTTATTTACCAAAAAAATTAATAAATATGTAGAAGCAACTAGAAGAAAACAGAAAATATCAGTAACTTGGGCTGAAACAAATGCTATTAATGACTTAGATAATGGTTTTTTAAACCTTTTTATACACACACACACACACAACACATATTTACAAAAAATATATGCTGTCATGAGAGGCTATTTAACTTGTTTTTTTCCCACAAACTATATTATGAACATGGTTGGATATACTTCTACAATATACATTTTAATGGCTGCCTAGTATTCCATAATGCAGATATGCCATAATTAAATTAGTCACTTTTTGATGGAAGTTTAGTGCGTTTTCAACATTGCCAAATTGTCCTTCAGAAAGTTAATCTGATTTACAACTCTACCATCAGTGGATTAAAGAGTAGTTGTCTTAATACTTGTCAACTTGAATATTTTAATCTTCATATATTGTTAACCCAACATTAAAATTATTTTAATTTGGTTTATTTAAGTGCTAATCAATTGAGTTTATTTTCATTTGATTTAAGTATTAATATATTAACTTTTAAATATATTAATATCTTTCATTTGGTTTATTTAAGTATACTCAATTGAGCATTTTTCAATTTTCTAGTGGCCAGAGGATGTTTTATTCAATGACTTTGATTTTTCATACTTGTAATAAAAGTTTTATTTACATAAATTATATTATTCATTTGACAATGATGCAAGATACAATGATGTATATTGCAACCATTTTTATTTTCCTGTTATTTTATTTATTTATATTGTTTATGTATATATCTATATGTTTAAATTTTAAGTCTTAAGCTCTTTCAACATCTCCTTTGTGGCTTCTCTATTCCAAGTCATTCTTAGCTGCTGATCTCGTTCAAATTCAGATATGTCTACCTATAGCTTTTCTATTGCTCTCATATTTTCATAAAGGTTTTTGATATTAAGTTTTTGATGATGTGACTGATAATGCATTGAATGGAAATACAGTCATCTCTGAGGATAAAGACTAGAAAGGTTTAAGGAAATCTATCATTCTGTTTCTGGAAAAATTGCCTCTAGACACATAGACTTGGTGCTAATAAATCAAAGCAAATACTGAATGGGGGAAGATTATTTATTGTCATCAGGGCAAGAGGGCAGAGCTTGGTACATCTTATTTATCCTTAGGAACTGCAAGTATTCTCACTACAAATGGGAAAAAATGGTGTGATAAGGAGCAGAATTTTCCATCTGTGATTTATTGTTCCAGACATTATGAACCTTTTTAATCCCCCCCAGTACTGATCTTCCCATCTCATTCTCTCCAGCCACTCTGGTCTCCTTGCTCTTCCTCACATAAGCTAAGTATGCTCTCACCTCAGGGATGTTTCCTCTTCCTGGAACACCCTTCCCTCAGAAAATGCCATGGTTCACTCACCTGTGCAAATACTATTTCTTACTTAGGCCTATCACAACCACTTAACTTAAAAGTGTAACTTCTCTTACCTCATCCCTTTTGATAGCCCCTCCTCTCCCTCCACTACTCAGTTCCCATCTTATTTACTGCATGTGGTTTAGAGATGGCCACAGATTATACACCCGTATTTATTATAGTTATTGCTTGTCCATGCGTGTTTCTCCCATTTAGAAGGTATGTTCCATGAGGGTGGGGATCTTTGCTTTGTTCTTTGATGTACCTCAAGTGGTAGGTGTCTCACAAATATTGTACAATAAATACATTTTCTATTTCATGATTTTTATTTTATTTTTTTAAGGTTTATTTATTTATTTTAGAGAGAGAGAGAAAGAAAGAGTATGCGCATGAGTGGGGGAAGGGACAGAGGGAGAGAATCTTCAAGCAGACTCTGCGCTAGGCATGGAGCCCCACCTGGGGCTTGATCTCAAGACCCATGAGATCATGACCTGAGCCAAAACCAAAAGTCAGACACTTAACCAACTGAGCCACAGGCGCCCCTCATGATTTTTATTTTATAGGGAGAAGATCATGCTTAACCTAAGTGATTGTAATATACATATATATGTATACATATATGTACATATATATATTTTTACTGAAGTATAGTTGGCACACAATGTTACATTATTTTGGGGACTACATCATATTGATTCGACAAATCTAAATGTTATGCTATGAGCACCGCCAATGTAGATACCATCAGTCACCATACAATGCAATTACAATACCATTGACTAAATTCCCTCTGCTGTACCTTTTATCCTCATGATTTATTCATCCCATAATCAGAAGCCCATATCTCCCACACCCCTTCACCCATTTTGCCCATTCCTATACCCCCCTTCCTTCTGGCAGCCATCAATTTGTTTTTTTATATATGACTTAATTTCTGGGGGGGTTGTTTATGCGTTTGTTTTATGTTTTAGATTCCACGTAAAAGTAAATCATATGGTATCTGTCTTTCTGTGAATTATTTCACTTAGGATAATACCCTCTAGATACATCTAGTTGTTGTAGATGTCAAGATTTGTTGTTGCAAATGGCAAGATTTCATTCTTTTTAATGGCTGAGTAATATTCCATTACATGGACACTTGTGTTGCTTCCATATCTTAGCTATTGTAAATAATGCTGCAATAAACATAGGTGTGCATACAGCTTTTTGAATTAGTGTTTTAATTTTCTTTGGGTAAATACCCAGAAGTGGAATTATTGGATCATATAGTATTTCTATTTTTAATTTTTTGAGGGGCCTCCATGATGTTCACCACAGTGGCTGCACCAATTTATATTCCCACCAACACAGCACGAGGGTTTTCCCCCCTCCACATCCTCACCAACATTTGTTACTTCTCTTTCTGATTCTACCCATTCTGATATCTCATTGTGGTTTTGATTTGCATTTCCCTGGTGATGAGTGATGTTGAACATCTTTTCATGCGTCTGTTGGCCATTTATATGTTTTCTTTGGAAAAACGTCTATTCAGGTCCTCTGCCCATTTTGTAATTGGATTATTTGTGTTTTGTGTGTGTTGAGTTGTATAACTTCTTCATATATTTTGGATATTAACCCATTATCAGAAATATCCTTTGCAAATACCTCCTCCCATTCAGTGAGTTGACTTTTTGTTTTGTTGATGGTTTCCTTTGCTGTGCAAAAGCTTTTTATTTTGATGTAGTTCCAATAATTTACATTTGCTTTTGTTTCCCTTGTCTCAGGAGACATATCTAGAACAATGTTGCTAAGGCCAAAGCCAAGAAGGTTACTGCCTATGTTTTCTTCTAGGAATTTTATGGTTTCAGGTCTCACATTTAGGTCTTTTGTCCATTTTGAGTTAATTTTGGGGTATGGGGTAAGATCAGGCTCTTATTATATTATCCTAAAAAGTTTTATTCTTTTGCATGTTGCTGTCCAGTTTTCCCAACATCATTGATTGAAGACTGTCTTTTTCCCATTGTAATATTCTTGCCTCCTTTGTCATAGATTAACTGACCATATGAGCATGGATATATTTCTGGGCTCTCTATTCTGTTCCATAAATCTATGTGTCCATTTTTATGCTAATATCATACTGTTTTGATCACTTCAACTTTGTCATATATCTTGAAATCAGAAATTGTGATACCTCCAGTTTTGTTCTTCTTCCTAAAGATTGCTTTTGTTATCTGGAATCTTTTGTGGTTCCATATAAATTTTAGGATTATTTGTTCTAGTTCTGTGGAAAATGCTATTGGTATTTTAATAGGAATTGCATGGATCTGTAGATTGCTTTGGTTAGTATGGACATTTTAACAATATTAATTCTCCCAATCCATGAGCATGGAATGTCTTTCCACTTCTTTGTGTCAGTTTCAATTTCTTTTATCAATATGTTTTATAGTTTTCAGAGTACAGATCTTAACCTCCTTGGTTAAGTTTATCCCTAGGTATTTTATTCTTTTTGGTGTATTTATAAATAGAATTATTTTCTTAATTTCTCTTTTTACTACTCTGTTAGTAGTGCATAGAAATGCAATTGATTTCTGTGCATTAATTTTGTATCCTACAATTTTACTGAATTCATTTTTTACTTTTAATAGTTTTTTTGTGGAGTCTTTAGGGTTTTTTGTGTATAGTATCATGTCATCTGCAAATAGTGACAGTTTAACTTTTTTCCTTATCAATTTGGATGTCTTTTTTTTTTTTCTAATTGCTGTGGCTAGAATTTTCAGTGCTATGTTGAATAAAAGTGGCAAGAATGGACATCTTTGTCTTTTTCCTGATCTTAGAGGAAAAGCTCTCCAATTTTAACCACTGAGTATGATGTTAGCTGTGAGTTTATCATATATGGCCTTTATTATGTTGAGGTGTGTTCCCTCTAAACCACTTTATTGAGTGTTTTTTAAATGAGTAGATGTTGACATTTCTCAAATGCTTTTTCTGCATATACTAGATGATTATACAGTTTTATCCTTTGTTTTTTTGATGTGGTGTATCACATTGAATGATTTATGACTATTGAAACATCCTTGCATCTCTAGAATAAATTTCACTTGATCATGGTGATTTTTTAATGTGTTATTGAATACAGTTTGCTAATAATTTGTTGAGAATGTTTGCATCTGTGTTCATCGGGGATATTGGCCTGTAGTTATCTTTGTTTGTAGTGTCTGTCTGGTTCTGGTATCATGGTGATCCTGGCCTTGTAGAATGTACTTGGAAGCTTTCCTTCTTCCTTTATGTTTTGGAATAATTTGAGGAAAATAAGTATTAACTCCTCTTTAAATGTTTGGTAGAATTCACCTATGAAGCCATCTGGTCCTGGACTTTTGTTTGTTGGGGTTTTTTTTATTACCAATTCAATATTGTTACTAGTAATTGGTCTGTTCAGATTTTCTATTTCTTCCTGATTTAGTTTTGGAAGATTATAGGTTTCTAGGAATTTACCTATTTCTTCTAGGTTGTCCAATTTGCTGGCATATGAATTTTTGTAGTATTCTCTTATAATCCTTTGTATTTCTGTGGTGTCAGTTTTTACTTCTCTTTTATTTCTAATTTTATTTATTTTTGTCCTCGCTTTTTCTCTTGATGAATCTGGCTAAAGGTTTATCAATTTTATCTTTTCAGAGAGCTCCTGGTTTCACTGATCCTTTCTATTTTTTTTTTTTTTTTTTTAGTCTCTACATCATTTATTTCTTTCTGCTCTGATCTTTATTGCTTCCTTCCTTCTACTAATCTTGGGCTTTTTTTTTTTTTGGTTCCTTTAGGTATAAGGTTAGACTGTTTTTTGGGGGTGCATATATATTTACAATTATTATATGCTCTTGTTAGAATGATTTCTTAATCATAATGATTACATAATGCTTCTTTATCTCTTGTTACTGTGTTTATTTTAAAGTCTTTTTTGTCCAATGTAAGTATTGTTACACTGGCTTTTTTTTTTTTTTGCTTCTATTTGCATGGTATATCCTTTTGTATCTCTTCACATTTAAGTCTGAAGTGTGTCTCTTCTAGCTTAGATAATTTTTTTTTTAAGATTTTCTTTATTTATTTGACACAGAGAGACACAGCAAGGGAGGGAACACAAGCAGGGGGAGTGAGAGTGGGAGAAGCAGGCTTCCCACTGAGCAGAGAGCCCAAGGCGGGGATCGATCCCAGGACCCCGAGATCATGACCTGAGCCGAAGGCAGACCCTTAACAACTGAGTCACACAGGCATCCCTTAAATAATAGTTTTTAATGTTCAAATTAAGTGGTTTTAATTTATAATATAATAATAATAATAAGAAATGTATAAATTCATTTGATAGCAATAAAGTATACTTTATTATGTATATGTGTGAGGAGTTTTAATAATGTAAATGTTAAATATAAAACATTGCTTTTGATACCTGCCAAAATTTTTCTTTTAAAAATACATTAAACTTCATATTTGTCAAATGAATAAATAATTTAAAAGAACATTTTGTTTTACAGAGCCATGTACTATTAATGTGGATTACATGTACAGAAATAATATAGAGATGAAGTGGAAGTATGAAGGAAAGGTCTTACATGGAGATTTAATAGATTTTGTATGTAAACAAGGATATGACTTATCTCCATCAACCTCGTTGTCTGAATTATCTGTACAATGCAATAGAGGAGAAGTGAAATATCCCTTATGTATTAGAAAAGGTAAAACAATGCTTTTTGACAATTTCTCAAGTGATCAATATCACCACTTGGGTTCAAAGTATAAGACAGACTCTACCCAACTCACCACCATCATCTTCTAATCTATAAATTGGGAATCATCTGATCAATTTCCAGTAAGCACATACACCTAAATAGGATGACTATGCTGACATCTTTTAATTCCAATAAGTCAGTTTTATAAAGGGAGAAATTAATAGATCTTATAGATATCACCAGACTATCAGAGGACTGATCTCCCTAATGTGAACAATCAATAACTCTGGAAAACATTGCTTTTCTTGGGGTTTGCTGGAGACTATTGTTTCAGAAAAGGGCTTGATCAGATTGAAAGATTTTGTGTGCTGCTTAGATATGGAACTATTACTTTTAATAAGAAAAAAATGGAAGAGAATACATGCAGAAAGCATGGCTTCAAGTGGGTTTCATACATTTTCACATCTAGATAAAAAGGGAAAAATAAAATAATGTTTATTAATACTTTGCCAGTTTTAACTGTTTTTCAATATTATAATATGAGATTCTAATTGCAATGATCAATTTTATAGTATGAAGTTATTGTAGAACTATGCTCTCACTAGTTAAAATTTGACAGCTATCTTAAAAATGCTTTTACGTGAAATATCTCATTTTATTTCTTTTTGTTTATTTATTTTTTTTTAGAGAGAGAGAGCTTGGGGTGGGGGTGGGGGTGGGGCAGAGGGAGAGAAATCCTCAAGCCGACTCCACGCTGAGCACAAAGCCTGAGGTGGGGCTCAATCCCATGCCCCTGAGATCACGACTTGAGCAGAAATCAAGAGTCGGTGGTTAACCACCTGAGCCACCCAGGAGTCCCTATCTTATTTTATATCTATAGCAATTATTAAAGTATTGGATGTTTATTATAGAAATTCATTGTATGCTTTTAAAATCATTTTTTCAGAATCTAAAAGAATGTGTGTATCTCCTCCACTTATTACAAATGGAGTCATAATTAGTTCAACATCAGACATCTATGAAAATGGTTCCTCGGTAGAATACAAATGTTTTGATCACCACTTCCTTCAAGGATCTAAGGAGTCCTATTGTTTAGAGGGAGTGTGGACTACGCCACCATTGTGTTTAGGTATGTACTACAAAATAGCCACCTATTTAATAAAATAAAACCATAGCTTTTCCCACTTTCTCTTCTCTGTTAGTTAATATAATACTATTATAATGCTTAATTTGCTATCTTTGTGTATCAGTGTGCCTATTTCATCACTGGTTTCTGTTCTCTCCTGTAGATCATAAATAACTATAGTCCATCTTGCCCTAACAAATACTTACTAAATACAAACCATACACTAAGTACTGGTGTTTTATGGGGCTATAAGATGAATAAGTCATGGTGGTATGGGTACATATGTTAACAGTTATCATTTAGTACCATGTGACTGGTACTATAATGGAAAACAGGAGTGCAATGGGGAAACAAAGATAGAAAGGTGAAGCAAGTTATGCCTTATTAGTGAAAATTATCAGGAGACATAAAAAAGCGTATCTTTAAATAAAAAGTAAATTCTTTTTGTTTCCATATCTGACTTATTTACTATCTTATTTCACCAGCTTGGACTTAAGTACAATACTGAGTAGAAGAGGTAGTGGGTATCTTGTTTCCCAATCTCATAAGTAAAACTTTCAACAATTCGTCTTTAATTACAGTGTTATAAATACTTCAAAATCAAATTAAAAATATAGAAAGTTTAATTTCTATTTTTCTAAGAGTTTTTTAAAAAATCTTCAGTGAGTGTTTAATTTTAGCACTATCTATTAAAATAATCATATTATTACTTTTTCCCCCTGGAATTATATTGCTTCTTCCTGAATGTTAAAGCATGATTACATTCCTGTAATAAATCACACTTGGTTGTGATGAATTATGCTTTTTACATGTTATTGGATTTTATTTGCTTATATTTACTTAGAAGTTTCACATCTATTTTTATGAGAGAGATCAGTCTGTTATTTTCCTTTGGGTTTGGTATGAAGTTTCTGCTTTTCTCATATGGTGAATTGGTAAGCTCCCTCTTTTTCAATTCCCTGGAATTTGTGTAAGATTGGTACATTTCTTCCTTAATAATTGTAGGAATCCACCGAACATGCCATTTGAACATCAAGTTCTCTCTAAAGAAAGATCCTGACAGCTGTCAGTTTTGGTAGGGTGGTTTATAGAAATTTGTCAATAATATCTAAATTGTCAAATTTGTTGACATAATGTTGTTTACAACATCCTTTTACATTCTTTTTAATGCCTTTAGTGATATGTCATTTGTTTTTACTGCTATTAAGCTGTATCTCTTTCTTTCTTGACATGTCTTGCTAAGGGTCTATTACTATTTTTTTTTTGAAGTTTGGGGTTTTTTTTAAAAAGATTATTTATTTTAGAGAGGGGGAGGATCAGAAGCAGAGGGAGAGGGAGAAAGAAAGCAGATTCCCCACTGAGCCTGGAGCTCAACCTAGGGCTCCAATTCAGGACCCAGAGATCATTCATGATCTGAGCCAAAACCAAGAATTGGTCAGTAAACCAAATGAGCCATCCAGGCCCTGGGTCTATAACTTTTATTAGGCATTTCAAACAACTAGTATTTACATTTGTTACCCTTTCATCAAATGTTGCTTACTATTTTAATAATTTAAATTCTTATTATTTTCTCTCTTCTAATTTCTTAAATTTATTTTATTACTCTTAGCTTTTTAGGTGGATACTTATATTACTGATTTTCAGCCTTTCTTTTTTAAAGGATTTTTAAAGAAAATTTAATTTAATTTGTTAATGATACAGTAAGGATATAATTATATCTTTAAATTTCCTACTGAGCACAACTTTAACTTTATCCCACACATTTTTGTATTTTGGAATTTTATTATTATTCAGCCATCCAGTTAAAAAATACATGATACCCATTTTGATATCTTATATGCACTCTGAGTTATGTAGAAGTTTGTTTTTTAGTTTCTAAGCATTGGAAGATTTTCTAGTTTCCTTTTGTTATTGATTTCTAATTTGAATCCATTGAGACACACTTTGAATTATATAAATCTTTTGAAAATCATTGATGCTTTATTACAAGCATATATTTATTGTAGGTACACATTCTTTTGTACTTGAAATAAACAAATAATTGTCATTGTTGGATTCACTGTTGCTGCATATATGTCAGTTGAATTTTGTTTTTCATATTAAGTTCATTCATATCTGTGCTGATTTGTGTCTGTTTGTTTTTCTATCAGTCACCAAAAGAAGTATGTTAAAGTCCCTTATACTCTGTGCATTTAAAAACATTTCTCGTATTCTCTCAATTTTTGCTTTTGTTTTTTTATACTATTCTACTAGGTACATACAAATTGAAGCATATTAAATCTTGGTGTACTGGCCCTGTGTAATTTTAAAAGAGTCTTCCTTTATCTATACTAATACTTTGTTTTTGTTTGTTTTTGCCTGAAGTCTACTTTAGATGTACAAACTTTCAACAAGTATTTACAAGGCGTACATTTTTTTCATTCTTTAACTTTCAACATTTTGGTTTCTTACTTTTAATGTGTGTATATTGTAAGCAATATATAGTTGTTTATTTTAAAGCATACTTATTTAGTCTGACAAATTTTTATATTATTTGTCCATATACATGTTATATAAGTACTGATATATTTGGTTTATAGCTACCATCTTACTGTACTAGATATATATCCTATCTGTTCTTTATTCTTCTCTCTCTCTCTTTTCTTTCTTCGGGGTAAATCAATTCTTTTTAAACCATTTCACTCTCTACTAGGTTGTTGATTATACTTTCCTCTTGGATTCCTTTCAAATTGTTATCACATAAATTACATAATTCAACCATGACTTACTACAGTTGAATATAAATTAGGACTTTTACCACCTCTCCAAGACCCAGAACACTTTAGCTTGATTTACCCTTCCCACTTTTTGTATTACTGTGTCATGATTTTCATTCTACATATAGTTTAAGTCCCAAAGATACAATGAATATTATGTTTTCCAAAAATATTCTTGAAGACTTGTTGATATGTTTTTCAGTGATTTGTTTCTCATCTTCTTCTGTTGCTATTTCTGACTGGGATCATTTTGCACATGCCTGAAAAATATTATTTCTTTATTATTTTCTCAGTTTTTGTTTGCTTGCAAATTTCTTTATTTTCCTTCACTTTTGAAGAGAAATTTTACCAGAGATAGAATTCCCTCTTTTTCTTACCATGCTTTAGAAGATGTCATTTTTATCCTTTTCTGCATTTTATAGCTTTTTTAAAAAAGATTTTTATTTATTTATTTGACACAGAGAGAGACAGCGAGAGAGGGAACACAATCAGGGAGTGGGAGAGGAAGAAGCAGGATTCCTGCTGAACAGGGAGCCTGATGTGGGGCTTGATCCCAGGACCCTGGGATCATGACCTGAGCTGAAGGCAGACGCTTAACCAACTGAGCCACCCAGGAGCCCCTGCATTTTATAGTTTTTGTTAGTCAATGCCATTCTTTATTTTTTTTTAAGATTTTATTTATTTATTTATTCATGTTTCAGAGAAGAGAGAGAGAGAATACAAGCAGGGGGAGCAGCAGGCTCCCCGCTGAGAAAGGAGCCCGATGCAGGACTCGATCCCAGGACCCTGGGATCATGACCTGACCTGAAGACAGACACTTAAGCAACTGAGCCACCCATGTGTCCCAGTCAATGCCATTCTTAATGCTAATCTTTGAAACTAAGTTTCTTTTTGTACTCTGCTGGTTTTGAGATTCTTTTCCCCTTTATTTTCAGTAGGCTATTTATGCAGGGCCTTGGTATGTGTTTCTCCGAGCATTTCATTCTTTTCTTTTTTTTAAAGATTTTATTTATTTATTTTTGCGAGAGAGCGTGTGCACAAGAATGGGGGAGGGGCAGAGGGAGAAGCAGACTCCCCACTGAGCGGGGAGCCTGATGCACAACTGGATTCCAGGACCCTGGGATCATGACCTGAGCCAAAGGCAGATGCTTAACTGACTGAGCTACCCAGGCGCCCCTGAGCATTTCATACTTCAAGTTGGTAGCACTTCTTGAATCTGTGGCTTGATGTTTTTCATAGTTCTGGAAGGTGCCTTTAATCTTCTTTGTTCCCATTTGGTAATTTTCTACTGATATATCTTCCAATTCATTAATCCTTTCTTTAGATGTGTCCAATCTGCTTTAAACTCATCGACTGAGCTCTCAATATCCTTGTATTTCTAGAATATCGTTTTATGCCTTTTTTGTTTTATAGATTTCAATTGTCTGATGAAAAACTTTATCTTAACATCTATTTCTTCACCATGTTAATCACACTTATCTTTAAGTCCTTGCCTGCAAAATCCATTATCTGGATCATCTGTAGGCCTACTTCAATTTCTAGCCTAATTTTTTGCTATTTCTATAAACAGTTGATTAAATATCAAATATTATGTATGGAAAATTTTAGAGACTTGAAACGATGATGTCATCTTGTTCCAGAGAATACGCATCTCTTCTTTTGGCTGATAGTGTAGGGGAAGTTGGCTTCAATCTAATTAGAAATGCAGCTTTTTCTAAGCTTATTTTCAGACCTTTGTTTGCTCCTACTAATAGAACATAACCCTGCAGGATTCTTCACTAAGAGTTTGGTGTTTATACCAAGGTTCCTCCTTCTTGACTGCCTTTCATATTACTGGGAGACTGCCAAAAAAGCTTAATGTAGCTTTTCATTCACTTTCTGCTTGGCTCTTTATCCTCTCTTTGCACAAGCCAAGAATAGGCAAATGCTTCAAGGGAGCAAACAGCCAGTGCAGAGTATCACATTCATTCTCTGTATCTCCCATTCCTCTGGGTTCTTGACCACTCAAGTCCTGGCTGTCATGTCTGACCTAAACTTCTGTTTTTCTATCCTCAACAACATGAGATTTCCAAAAGCTCTGCTAGCTCTATGTTTGCTGTTGACCATTCTCTACAGTCTCTCAGCTCATGCTGAGAATCAACAAATGCCCAAAGAGGAAATGCCACACAGAATGTTGGACTCATCTGAATGAGCTTTTACCAGAACCTTGGCATCTTGAGTACTGAGTGCCTTCAAAATGCTCTAATTCCTTGAAATACATGCTTCATGTCAGTTTTCAAATTTTCTAGTTTTTAGTAGAAAAAACTGGTCTGATATAGACTATTCTGTCACTATTCTGATTAGCTGGTCTGATAGAGACTATTCTGTCATAGCTGAGAACAGAAGGTCCATGAATTAATTTTTAACTTGTTTTAATTAAAATTTTATGTTTTGTAGAACTATAACATTTTAAATTATAGTGCTATTTGACCTCATTTTCAAAGATATTTTGCAGTGACTATAAAGATTCTCTTAGAGTCTTTCTGATTATTTTTCTTCATTTTTATTCTGTCTATAGAACTTCTCGCATAACATCTGACACTTAGGAAATCGATAAATACTTACTGAAAATATTGAATAAAGAAGTTTGTTAATGTATTACAGTTATATGATTTATATGCTCTATTAGCAACTCTGGACCTTTAACCTGTCTCAGGACCTATTGTTTGGTGCCATGTCATCCAGGAGGCAAATAAGGACACAAACAACTCATTTTCTGAAATAACTTGACATTTTGAAAATAGCGATATTTTTATTATGAAAAAAATCAAAGGAATTTGTTGAGTATCCTAATAATTATCTTAAGTTTTTATTTTGTTTTGTTTTAATGCATTAGTGAAAGGACACAATAATATTTTCAATGCTTAGAATTCAAAACATCTTAATCTAATATTGATATTCCATAATAACTGGAAATTTCAAAGAGAGGAAACTGTCAACCACTCTGGATGCCATCAGGTCATAGAGTTTGAGTCATTGTTGACAATCCAGCTTCTTTCTACATTTCCATAATATTTTATCTATCTAATAAACAAATACTTTGTCTCATGGGGATTTTGTTTAAGCTTTCTGAAGAAAAAATAAGAAAAAGAACATTATTTCAATAATTATTGGTAACTATCAATGTTTTTTATAAAAACACCTTTTTTGAAGGAATGAGATCTTGCCATTTGCAACGACGTGGATGGAACTGGAGGGTGTTACACTAAGTGAAATAAGTCAATCAGAGAAAGACATGTATCATATGACCTCACTGATATGAGGAATTCTTAATCTCAGGAAACAAACTGAGGGTTGCTGGAGTAGGGGGTGGGGTGGGAGGGTTGGGGTGACTGGGTGATAGACACTGGGGAGGGTATGTGCTATGGTGAGTGCTGTGAATTGTGCAAGACTGTTGAATCACAGATCTGTACCTCTGAAACAAATAATGCAATATATGTTAAGAAAAAAAAAAGATAGCAGGAGGGGAAGAATGAAGGGGGGAAATCAGAGGGGGAGATGAACCATGAGAGACGATGGACTCTGAGAAACAAACTGAGGGTTCTAGAGGGAAGGGGGGTGGGAGGATGGGTTAGCCTGGTGATGGGTATTGAGGAGGGTATGTTCTGCATGGAGCACTGGGTGTTATGCACAAACAATGAATCATGGAACACTACATCAAAAACTAATGATGTAATGTATGGTGATTGACATAACAATAAAAAAATTTAAAAACCCACCTTTTTTGTTTACTATCTTTGAAAACCATAATGGCATAAAGCTAAGTGACTGGCAGGACATACATCTTTTCCAAATCCAGGACCACACAGACAAATGGCAGATTGTTTTCTGTGAACGTTGAACATATTCTCTGACTCAAATATTAATTCTAACTTAGTTGCCACTCTAATGCCTGGGAATTTTAAGGTCATCATGAATAGGAACCACAGTGCATCCTGTTAGTGCCAAGATGTGTCAAGATAATTTTCTTCTTTTTATTTTTTCAGAGCCTTGCACATTATCTTCTGTTGAAATGGAAAATAATAATTTACTCCTGAAATGGGATTTTGATGATAGACCACATATTTTCCATGGCGAGTATATTGAGTTTCTTTGTAAGAGAAATACGTATATAGCTGAATTCTCTATTATTGGATCTGAACTCAGAGTGCAGTGTGACAGAGGGCACTTAAAATATCCAAGATGCATTCACAGAGAAAGGTAAGAAGAAGCTTGTGCCTACAACTAATTATTTTCTTCAGATTGTTATTCAAGAGATTCTTTATGTTATAAATTTCAGAAATTTAAGTTCTACAAAACTCCTACTTCATGGTAGGAGTTTTATATAGGAAAAAATAATTATATAGGAAAAAATAATTTCATTTTTTAGGCCTAGAAGTATTAATTAATTCAACAAACTTTCTGAGTTGTCTGAAGTCAGAGTATTGTTTGCTATTTCATATTTGTGACACTTTGGCAATTTGGAAAATAAACTGATTTATATGTATAGTATTTAAATGTGGAAAAATTAACCTATATTTTGAGAGAGACGTTTGCATTTTCTCCCACTTCCCAGTATAGGTCCAAGTATCAGTTATAAAGATGGGAAACAAGGTTGTACAAATCTTTCTAGTGATAGAAGAGCATATTAATAACAATGATTAAAATTAAATTATTTTCAGGAACACATGTCTGTGTAAGAGCTTGGAAACACGAAAGTGTTTCCTCAGAAGATAATTTAAAAGTACATATTTTATACTTTTTTATTTGTTTTTTTTCCTCATTCTTTTTTGGTTTTTATTTGAGTATAGTTTACGTACAATGTTACATTAGTTTCAGGTATACAACATAGTGATTCAACAACTCTATTGTTATGGTATGCTCACCACAAGTGTAGCCATGATCTGTCACCATACAATGCTATTATAATACCATTCACTATATTCCCTATGCTGTACCTTTTATTCCCATGACTTACTTATTCCATAACTGGAAGCCTGCCTCTCTCACTTGGTCCCCTTTTCCAATTTTGTCCATCCCTCTATCCCCCTCCTCTCTAGCAACCATCAATTTGTTCTCCATGTTTATAGATCTATGTCCACTTTTTGTTTCTTTGTTTTTTTAGATTCCACATATAAGTGAAATCATATGGTATTTGTCTTTCTCTGTCTGACTTATATAAAGACCCCAAAAAGCCAAAGCAATCTTGAGAAAGAAGAATAAAAATGGAGGTATTGCAATTGTAGATTTCAAAATATACCACAAAACTATAGTAATCAAAATAGTATGGTACTGGAATAAAAATAGACACATAGATAAATGGAACAGAATAAAGAGCTCAGAGATAAACCCATACTTTTATATGGTCAATTAATCTATGATGAAGGGGGCAGGGATATACAATGGGGAATAAATGGTATGAGGAAACCTGGACAACTACATGCAAAAGAATAAAACTGGACCACTCTCTTACATGACACACACACACACAACCTCAAAATGGGTAAAAGGTCTAAATGTGAGACCTGAAACCATAAAACTCCTAGAAGAAAACAGGTAGTAATCTCCTTGTCTTTGGCCTTAGTAACATTTTTCTAGTTATGTCTCCTGAGGAAAAAAAACAAAAGCAAATATAAACTATTGAGATTACATCAAAATGCAAAGCTTCTGCATAGCAAAGGAAACCATCAACAAAACAAAAAGATAACCCACTGAATGGGAGAAGATATTTGCAAAGGATATATCTGATAATGGTTAATATCCAAAACATATGAAGAATTTTATTTTTTAAATATTTATTTATTTATTTGAGAGAGTGAGCTCAGTGGGAAGGGGTGGAGGGAGAAGGAGAGAATTCCAAGCAGACTCCTCACTGAACATGGAGCCTGATGTGGGGCCTGATCCCAGGACCCTGAGATCACGACCTAAGCCAAAACCAAGAGTTGGACCCTCAACTGACTGTGCCACCTAGGTGCCCCAATATATGAAGAATTTTAATCCCCCCAAATGGGTGCCTGGGTGACTAAGTCAGTTAAGTGTCTGACTCCTGATTTTGGCTTAGTCAGGCCATGATCTCAGGGTCATAAGATTGAGCCCCATGTCAGGCTCCATGCTCAGTGTGGAGTCTACTTAAGATTCTTTCCCTCTCCCTCTGCCCCTCCCTCCCTGCTCATGCTCTCTCTCTCAAAATAAATAAATAAATACCCAAATAATCCAATTAAAAAGGGGCAGAGGACATTTTTCCAAAGAAGATATACAAATGGCCAACAGACACATGAACAGACAAAAAGACACTCGACATCACTAATCATCAGGGAAATGCAAATCAGAACCATGAGATATCACCTTCCACTTGTCAGAATGGCTAGAATCAAAAAGACAAGAAATAACAAGTGTTGGCAAGGATGTGAAGAAAAAGAAACCCTCATGCCCTGTTGGTGTGAATGTAAATTGGTACACCCACTATGGAAAACAGTATGGAAGTTCCTCAAAAAATTAAAAATGAAATACTATACTAACCAGTAATTCTACCTCTGGGTATTTTCCCAATGAAAACAAAGACAGTAATTCAAAAAGATATATGCACCTTTTTGTTTATTGAAGCATTATTTATAATAGCCAAGATATGAAAGCAGCCCAGGTGCTACTGATAGATGAATGGATAAAAAAGATGCAGAATATTATATATACAATGGAATATTACTCATCCATAAAAAGGATGAGATCTTGCCATTTGTGACAACATAGGTGGACCTAGAGGGTATTATGCTAAGTGAAATAAGTCAGACAAAGAAAAACAATAACCCTATTTTATATTTCTTGGTGAATGAAATATAATCCTGTTTTTAGTAAAATATTACAATAATACAATAAAATGATGTAAATCATTTTATAGAATCAGGATTTTGACACTTTTAAAGATACAGTATAAAATGGAAATTATACTTTATATTTGATTAAGAATATTATAAAAATATGGGTGCCTGGGTGGCTCAGTCAGAGTTAAGAGTCTGCCTTTGGCTCTAGTCATGATCCCAGGGTCCTGAGATCAAGCCCCACATTGGTCTCCCTGCTCAACGAGGAGTGTGTTTCTCCCTCTGTCCCTCCCCCTGCTCATGCTTGTGCTTGCTCTCTCTCTCTAAAATACATAAATAAAATCTTTTTTAGAAAAGAATATTATAGGGCGCCTGGGTGGCTCAGTTGGTTAAGCGACTGCCTTCGGTTCAGGTCATGATCCTGGAATCCCTGGATCGAGTCCCGCATCAGGCTCCCTGCTCGGCAGGGAGTCTGCTTTGTCCTCTGACCCTATCCCCTCTCATGTGTTCTCTCTCTCATTCTCTCTGTCTCAAATAAATAAATAAAATCTTAAAAAAAAAAAAAGAAAGAAAAGAATATTATAAAAATAACTTAATGGCAAAGTGTATGTGTTCTCATCATTGTGAACAATGAACTATATGAACAACATAAGGATAACTTTTTAGATACTTTGAACAGTCTATAAAAACTTTCATAAGAGACACATGGGTTGAAAACTTTAAAAATGTTTAACTATGGTAAAATCAGGACAGAAAAATTTTATATGTGTTTAAGTGTCTTAGTGTATCTTGTATTTCTCATTTCAAAGAGAAAATGAGGTAAATAACTTAGAAAAATTGTTTAAAAAATGGCATTATTCTATCAAATGACACTGAGATTTGAAAAAGAAATTTGTAGTATAATTCACCAAGTCTGTCTACTTGCTTTTATCAATAACTAGCTAAAACAATGACTAATTATATGAAGTGTTAAAGGGCTAAGTTATAACAAATACTTGACCAAAAATGGTGCTTATTTCAAAAATCTCTCTTCCTTCCTCTCTCTTTCTCATCAAGGATGCTGTCTTATCAACAACCCTTCATGACATAAAAATGTATGGCAGAAAAAAGAATAGTATATCAACACATCATAAAATCCTTTATAAAACATAATTTTTAGAAGAAAAATTACAAGTCTCTAAGTTTTAACTTGCTTGAAGATTTGAATCTAAATTGTCTATGTTGAACATTTTTTTATTTATAAATAAGCCAGAACATGTTGTTTCTGTTCTAATTTGACTGATCTGACATGTAACCTAACCTTTATTGCATGCTTTCCCTCTGTTAAAAAGATTCATCTACATGTCAAAGTATTTCTGTTTCCTAATATCCATTCATTGTGTTATATTATTGCCTTCAAGATATTTGTTTTTATCATATTCATTAACATTAGGGTTTTCTGGTACTTTTAATTCAATCTTTCTGTCAATATTAAAGAACCAAACACTAGAGATAAGAAACTATACATCATGTTAGAGGATTTACCTTACTAAATAGAGAAAAGACTGCCCTTTACACTTTCTAAATGTAAAGAGCTTCAAAAATTAACTGTAGTATTAGCTTCAAGGTTAATCAAATTATGAGGTGGTGAACTATCCACATGTTAAAATGTTGCCCAAGGAACGTGGCTAAAAAAAGAACAACATTTTCCATTTTTATATTTTACACTTTCAAGTAATATTTTGAAGTAACAGTTACACTTCCATTTAAAGTAACAGTTATAGTTCCATTTGTTATTAGTGTTCATTCATAAGCATGTGTAGTAGCACTACCAGGTTACTAAAACCCCCTAGTAGGACTGGTTGTTGTTACTAGAATAGCACATTTTCTTATCTGGAAGCCATTCAGTTCACCTAACTCAAGATCTTCTCAATATGATAACATTCTTTTTTTTTTTAAAGATTTATTTATTTATTATTTATTTGACAGAGAGAGACACAGCGAGAGAGGGAACACAAGCAGGGGGAGTAGGAGAGGGAGAAGCAGGCTTCCCACAGAGCAGGGAGCCCGACGTGGGGCTCGATCCCAGGACCCCAGGATCACGACCTGAGCCGAAGGCAGACGCTTAATGACTGAGCCACCCACGTGCCTTGATGACATTCTTTAAACCCTCAAGTTTCAATTTGCTAATGAAGGACAACTGGACCTAACTCTGTGGATTAAATATGAATTCATTCAATGTTCAACATGTATATTTCAGAACTGTCCCTGAGTTCATAATTATTCTTTTAATATTCTATAGTCATTGTCCACAGTGGATCCTATAAAATTGAAATTTGATTGAAATTAAATATCAATAGAAAAGTGTTAATCATTTTCAATTAATCAATTAATCCATTAATAAACAATATTGAGCGCCTGCTATATCCCAGCAAACAGAAAATTTGCTCAAGGTGGGTAACTGTCTTGGGACTACGTATTTAGTATTGTCATATCTTCTGATTTTTTAGTGAAATCTACTGATTTTTATATGTGGAGAGGGAGTCTAAAAATATTTTGTGAGCAATGTGGTTCATGAGCCGTCAATTTGTAAACTCTAAATGCTAAATAAATGAATGTGTGAAAATGTAACAATGGAAGTATATGCAAAGTAAAGTGGTGGCATGGAGGAGGCGGTAATTAACTTTTTAGGGGGTGTATTGGAAGCTTCCCGGGAAAAGCCTGAGGTCTGCAAGCCTAGAGAAGACATCCCACAGAGAGGGAATGGCACACACTAAGTCAAATATTAAGCAGGCACCATGCTGAGCACTGGGGGTAAAACAGAGAATAAGACACATTGTTTCTGCTGTTATGGACCATGTGCTCTGGTGGGAAAGGAAGATGTGAACCAAATCTATACAAGATGACATGTGCCAGGAAAGACACTCTCTTTGTCAATGAACACCAGGGGATGCAACCTAGTCCTGGATGCTCAAGAAAGGCTTCCTTGAGGAAGTGATATATAAGCTGAGACTTGAAGGGAGAAAGAAAATATTTTGGGTGAGGGAGGATCATATGGAAAGCATGTGCAGAGAACACGATGTTTCCAAGAAGTTAGTATATAGCCAGTGTGGAATGAGTGGAAAGGAGTGAAGGAGAGAGTGAAGCGAGGTAAACCTGGAGAGATTGCAGTCCCGTGATGAAGGCCTTTGTAGGCCAAACTAAAGATATTGGAAGTCATTGATTGAAATGAGATGTTTACAGTAATTGCTAAAGAGACACCACTGACTGTTGTAGGGAGAGACTTGTCTGAAGGGGGGGGAAATGTAGGCATAGAGAAACCACTTTTAAGACAAGAATGCCATCATCCAAGCAAACTATGATGGTAATTTACACTGGAGGCTGTTGGGGAAGGTCATCAAAAAGATGTGGCCACCGGTTGACCTGTGAGCTGGATCACAGCTCCTCACTCCCTCCCCTGTCCTTGGAATATGGGTTCCATCCGCCTTTCCCACTCCCAGAGGTTACTCCAAAGACATAGATAGATAGTCATGGGGTATTGAGAACACCTGCCTGGAACGCATGACTGAACCTAGTTAAGGCCTCTGTATAAACCTTAAGATCTGATGAGCAAGTGCCGGGATCCTGTGATCTTGCTGCCGTGCAAGGCAATCTTCATTTGTAAGTTCCCTTTGCTTATTACATCTGCCACCTACCAACCTGGAGTGGGCTGCCTCTCTTTAGTCTCCCTGCCCTCTGCCCTATCCAGCTCACAGAGTACAGCGGCCAGTTTCAGATTTTACCTGGGAAACTCCCAGGAGGGTTGCAAATCAACAGATGCAGCAGCAGGGAGGGTATGATTTAGACTGGAGCAAGAGGTATTTAGGATGTGATGTCATCATGACATTTAGACTGATCAGATGTGGGTGGGGGTGAGGCAGACAAAAGGTTCAGTAGGGCACTTTGGTTTCTGGCTTGACTAAGTGGATGATAGCCATCTAAGTGTGGTAGGAGGACTCGGAGGAAGAAGCAGTGTGAAGGAGTGGAGTTTAGCATGAAGTGTTTAGTGTCAAAAATGTTATTTTTGAAGTATCTCTTGGGAAGCCAAGAAAAAATATTAAGTAAGCAGTTGATTCTTGCAGTCGATGCTGTGATGACCGACGCAGATTCCTTTCAGAAACAAAAGACTTACTCTCTCAACTGCTGGAAGTTCTCAATTACCAGCTTCCTAAGGCAGTTGATTCAGCTGAAGAAAATCTTTCCTCCCAAGGTCATAGCTCCTTCCAAGGATGATCTGCCATTAACCAGTGCCTGCCCAATAGGAATGATTAAGAAAAGACCCTCCATTCCAACTGAGGACACTTCTAAAGGGATATCCCAGTTGCAGAGGTACCCAGAGTTGGCAGACGTCACTGCTTCCCACCTTTCCCTTCCACAGATGTGGATCCTAGCCTTTCCCTTCCACAGATGTAGATTCTAAGAGTATTCCCTAAAAATGCTCCTGGCTGCTAATTTCCATCCCACAATCTGGGAACCCAATCTATGAGCATTATACAAGCCTGGGTGTCAGAACAGAGCTCTGAAAAAATTTGCAGTTATCAGTTAGCAGATGTCTACAAAACTAAGGCAATAGATGAGTTTTTCAGGGGTAGATGCAGGCCGAGTTCAGGGCTTTGAGGGTATCCGAAGTGTAGTGATTGCCATAGGAAAATGAATGATGAAAGAAGCTGATAAGGAATGGCCGGACTGCTCCAATGAAAACCAGGAGAGAGGAGGACTGAAAATGCTGTTTCGATGTTATTGACTACCTTCAAAGGAACATCATCATCATTAAGTGTGAAATTGAGAGAGGAACAGGTTGAGGAATAAACGTAAGGTACAAAAACCAGAGACATGACTATAGTGAGCTTGGCAGTAAGTGTGACAGTGAAGGGGAGAGAGGTAGGGTGGCATGGGGGAGATAGGGATAAAGCAGGAATTTTTGTAATAGAATGGAAGAAATTTGAGCATGTTCTAATTCGATGAGAATGGGTGAGTAAAGAAGGACAAGTGGAAGATACTGAGAACATATTGCACAACAGATCGCAGAGGATTCTTGAAAAAGGAAGAGATGGGACCCAAGGCACAAGTAGAGGGTGGCTCTTGGCTGGGAGGTGATTCACGTCAGGTCATTTCTGTCTCCTCTGTGAAGGAAGGGAAGTCACTGCTGGGAATGTGGTGGGATATGTGGGCAGGATTGAGGAGACCAGAGAAACTGAAAAAATCAGACAATGAGGTGATAAGCCAGCACAATCCAACAAGGTGGTTTGGCAAACTAACTGTTTCAATGAGTTATCACTTCAGTGAGATGTGTGAGGTGTTGAGAATAACGTTGCAATAATGGCCATTTTGCTTTTTAGAGAACGTTAGGTTGTAAGATTATCTTGAGCATGATGCTCAACATGAAAGCAAACTGCGTTTAGGTGATTTGCCACCTCTGCTGTATAGGGCAGCTAAGTCAACGATCAAAGAATCCCTACCATGGTGATTGCCCTAGGGTATTCCAAAGTTTAAAAGGGTGCTGCCTGGTTCTGCAGAGAGAAACTGATTTTTCAAAGGGAAGTTAAGACCGTAGATATCTGTTACTTCATAGTGAAAGATCGCAACCCTAGAGAACATTACACATTAAAACTGAATTCAGGGAAACTCAGCATGATTCCTTTGGAGGAAAAATGGAGAGCATGAGAAGTATAAAAAGTCTAACCCAAACTGAGAAGTACGTTGCCTAATACACTTCTTCTCAAATGTAATTTAAGACTAATCATCAGACAATAGGCAAGGTTTTAACTGACAAGGATTTTAATTTGTTTTTATATACTTTATTTTCTCAGGAACTATTCTAGTCTTTAAATGAACATTGTGTTGTATTTTTTTTTTTTTAAGATTTTATTTATCTTTAGTGGGAGTGGGAGAGGGAGTAGCAGGCCTCCCACAGAGCAGGGAGCCCAGTGCAGGGCTCGATCCCAGGACTCTGAGATCATGACCTGAGCCGAAGGCAGACGCTTAGCGACTGAGCCACCCAGGCGCCCTGTGTTGTATTTTATATACTTCAGTCTTTAAATTTACATTACAAGGCCTGCAGAAGGGAACCTATGGTATTGCAGTAGCAGGTGGGAAACCTCTGGTCATGATTTGGTACTCGTTCCGTTGTTACTCTTGAAGGCCAGGAGCTCTGTGAGCACCGCGAAGAACCAGGTGGTCCGCAGACCCACCTGTGCCATGACTGGCTGCCTGGCACCTCAGGTTCCTCAGGGTGGGGGCGCGTCCAAGCCTCAGTGCCACGGGTGCCCTTTGGGGGACCCAGGAGCACTCCTCAGAGGACCAACACTGATGTGACAAGTCTCTCTTCCTTCTTCCTCCAACATGCAACATCAAAAAAAAAAAAAAGAATACCTTTTTATTTTGTTCAATCCACTATCAGTAATATTTAACGTTATTAAGGTATTGTTTTATAATATTTTATAGTATATGTATCAATATATATAAAAATTACATGCATGAAAAATTATGCCATTAAAAAGTAATATCCTATAAAAAGTAAATAAAATGTTGAATATATGTAAGTTCTAAAAAAGAAAAAAAGAAAGAAAAAAGGAGAAAATAAAGCCTTACTTTGTTTTACTTGCCATTTATTGTAAGAAAACTTTAAATCATTTTTAAGGAAACATTCTAAAGCAAGGTTGGAAAATGTCTGATCTTTCTATAGAAAGTTGGGTACAGTGTAACTGCCGGAAACCCACTGCCCCTTTGTGGTCCGTGGAACCCAAAACATACAGATGTATTTGATGTTCTCAGCAGGAGAAAGTATGGTCCAAATTAAATTTTCCAAAGATTAAAAAAGATTAAAAAATTCATCAAGTAAATTTTTCTATGACCAGGTATTTTTTAAGTTACAATTTTGAAGTAAAATGTATTATTTTTGTCACATATAAGAGCCAACTCTTCCACGTTGTAAAACAGTTCCAACAATACAAATGTAAACAGGATAAAGAATGAAAATTCCCTTTATTCCTCCCAAACTCCTTATCTACTTCCTTAGTCTGGAGATTCTGACTGTAAAGAATTTGCTCTGTCTTCCAGATGCTACTATACACACTTAAAAATGTATTTTTATACATATGTGCATATTTTTGTTTTTATATAAGGTGGCATATATATTGCATATCATACATTGTATATATTCTAAGACTTTCATCTTCACTTGGTATATGATAGACCTATCCCCATATCAATACACATGGATTGATCTCATTCTTTATAAGATGTCAATAGTATTTCAAAAGCTGGTGGTAACATAATATTTTTAATTATTCTCTAATTGATGGACTTTTCAGTTTCATTTTCCTCACTTCCTTTCTACCTTCCTTCTGTTTTTTCTTCCTTCCTCCCTTTATTCCTTCCTTCATAGGTTGTAGGTGGAAATCAAATAATACAATTTAAAGCTGAAATGAAATCGAATTCTAAAAATATGTAAAACAACAAATATAAACACCAAGAAAGATCTTAACATTCAATAAAATTAAATGATGGAGGAGAGGGAGGGAAGAAGAAGAAAGGAAGAAGTTGTAAGCTAATTTTATTGTTTCTCATCATAAGGACAAATAGAGATTGCCTGAAGCTTGTGGGAGTAAATTTTATAAAGCAGGAACTACGTCAGACAGGTAATAAGGCAAGTGAGTAATTGTTTCAGTCTAAAACACTTCATGTGAACAAAATATAGGTAAAGGATATAGAACATTCTAACAAGTAGTCAATAAAGTACATCTTATAAATTTATGTTAATTTTGTACCCAAATAACAGTGGGCATGAAGCAGTCATGAAAACTGGCTGTATATATTAAGCCATAAAAAACTTTTTTTTTTTTTTAAAGATTTTATTTATTTATTTGACAGAGAGAGACACAGCAAGAGAGGGAACACAAGCAGGGAGAATGGGAGAGGGAGAAGCAGGCTCCCCGCAGAGCAGGGAGCCCGATGTGGGACTCGATCCCAGGACCCTGGGATCATGACCTGAGCTGAAGGCAGTCGCTTAACCAACTGAGCCACCCAGGCGCCCGCCATAAAAAAATCTAATTAAATTCCAAATAGATTATATAAGAAAAATTCTCTGGTTATATGCAATGCATTTACAACTTAAGCAAAATAAAAAAGGCTATCCTAAAAATGTACAAACTTTCTCTTAGACAAGTTGGGTTGAAATGGAAATATGAACTAAAATTGCAGGATTTCTAGAAAACATAATGAAAACATTACATATCAGACTTCATGGGCTATAGATAAAATAGTGCTCAGAGAAAATATTAGCTTAAAAACTATATCAATTAATGTTCTTAAAAACGTATTAAACAACCTAATAGTTGGAGAAAGAACAGTAGATAAAACAAAAAGAAAAGGAAGAAACTGGGTGACTGGGTGGCTCAGTCGGTTGAGTGTCTGCCTTCAGCTCAGGTCGTGATCCCAGGGTCCTGGGATTGAATCCCGCATTGGGCTCCCTGCTCCGTGGGGAGCCTGTTTCTCCCTCTCTCTCTGTCTCTCCTAAATAAATAAATAAAATCTTTTTAAAAAGGAAGAAATTAACCCAAATAAATAGAAACCTTAATAAAATAGGAAACATACAAAGAGTAAGTAAATAAAAATTGACTTAAAAAAAAGATAGAAAAATAAAGATACAGTAAAGCACAAATATAAATGACAAGAAATGATATGCAGTAATAGTTCCTCAACTCTGCAAATTGTCTTCTTGCTCCATTATTCAGTTTATTCTAATCTGGAAAATTCAGGGAACATATGTGCATCTCAGCCTTAATTTTTTTTTTAATAGAAGTATTGTTGACACACAATGTTACATTAGTTTCAGGTGTACAACATAGTGATTCAGGATATCTATACATTATGTTGTGTTCACCACAAGCCTAGCCACCATCAGTCACCATACAATGCTATTACATTACCATTGATTATATTACCTACGCTGTACCTTTTATCCCCATGATTTATTCATTCCATGACTGGAAGCCTATACCTCCCACTTCCCTTATCCCATTTTGCCCAGCGCCTCCCCCACCACCATCCTCCCTTCTCGCAACCACCAGTTTGCTCTCTGTATTTGAGAATCTGTTTCTGCTTTTTGTTTCTTTGTTTTTTAGATTCCACATTTAAGTGAAATCATATGGCATTTGTCTTTCTCTGTCTGACTTATTTCACTTAACATAATACCCTCTAGGCCCTAGAACTATATAACTATATAACTATAAGAAGAACTATCTTCTTTATCCATTCATCTATCAATGGACACTTGGGTTGCTTCCATATCTTGGGTATTGAAAATAATGCTGCAATACACATAGCGATATATGTATCTTTCCAAATTAGTTTTTTTGTTTGTTTGTTTGGGCAAAAATACAGTATTGGAATTACTGGATAATATGGTATTTCTATTTTTAATTTTTTGAGAAAACTCCATGCTGTTTTCCACAGTGGCACTATTGAGTATGATGTTAGCTGTGGGTTTTTCATATACAGCCGTTATTATTTTGAGGTAAGTTCATTTAAACCCACTTTGTTGAGTGTTTTTATCATAAACAGATGTTGAATTTTGTCAAATGCTTTTCCTGCATCTATTGAGATAATAATATGATTTTTACTTTTTTTTTTACTGATATGATATATCATGATGATTTGCCAATATTTAACTATCCTTGCATCCCCAGAATAAATCCCACCTGATTATGGTGAATATCTTTTTAATGTATTGTTCAATGTGGTTTACCAATATTTTGTTGAGGACTTTTGCATCTATGCTTATCAGGGATATTGGCCTATAATTTTCTCTTTTGGTAATGTCTTTGGCTTTGATATCAGGGTGTTGATGGTCTTGTAAAATGTGGTTGGAAGTTTTCTTTCTCTTATTTTTTGGAATACTTTGAGGAGAATGGGTGTTTTACCTATTAACTCTTCTTTTCCTTTGGTAGAATTCACCTATGAATCTATCTGGTCCTGGGCTTTTGTTTGTTGGGAGGTTTTGTTTTGTTTTGTTTTGTTTGATTATTGATTTTTTTTGTTACTAATAATTGGTCTGTTCAGATTCTTTATTTCTTCCTGATTCACTTTTGGAAGATTGTATGTTTCTAGGAATTTATCCATTTCTTCTAGGTTGTCCAATTTGCTGGTATATAATTCTCCATAGGCGTCTCTTAAAATCATTTGTATTTCTTCTTTTGTTTCTGGTATTATTCATTTTTGTCCTCCCTTTTGTTCTTGCTGTGTATGGCTAAAATTTTATCCATTTTGTTTATCTTTTCAAAGAACCAATTCCCGGTTTCATTGATCTTTCCCATTGTTTTTTGTTTTTTTATTTGCTTTTAGTTTCTATTTCATTTGTTTCTACTCTGATCTTTATTATTTCCTTCCTTCTGCTAACCTTGGGCTTTGTTTATTGTTCTTTTTCTAGTTCCTTAGGTGTAAGTTTAGATTGCTTAGTAGATTTTTTCTTATTTCTTGAGATAGGCCTGTAGCACTAAAGATTTCCCTTTTAGAACTGCTTTTGTTGCATCCCAAAGATTTTGGACTGTTGTGTTTTCATTTTCATTGGTCTCCATGTATTTTTTTTATTTCCTCTTTGATTTCTTCATTGACTTATTGGCTGTTTAGTAGCATCTTGTTTAGCCTCCACATGTTTGTGTTTTTTCTAGTTTTTTTTCTTGTGATTAATTTCTAGTTTTATTGATATGGTGTATCATGTTGATTTGCCAATATTTAACCATCTTTGCATCCCCAGAATAAATCCCACCTGATTGTGGTGAATGATCTTTTAATGTATTGTTCAATGTGGTTTACTAACAATATTTTGATGAGTATGATACTGTTGTGGTCAGAAAAGATGCATGATATGATTTTCATCTTCTTAAATGTATTTCATTTAAGAACCAACAGTAAGTAATAGGACCGGCAGGTTTTGGGACACCTGAGAAGAGCTACTGGTTTGCAAGAGTGACTTATATTTTCCTTCTCAAACCAGGTGACTGAAGGTTGGTTACCAGGAAAAAACCCTGAGAAGGAAGAGAGTATAGCTGAAAATTCATGTTAGATGCACACATATTTCTTTTTAAAAAAATTTTTTTGTTTAAAATTAAGAATTTAGTTAACATATAGTGTATTATTAATTTCAGAGTTAGAATTTAGTGATTAATCAGTTGCATAGAACACCCAGTGCTCATTACATCAAGTGCCCTTATTCATGCCCATCTCCCACTACCAATTGCACCACCCCCTCCTCCAGGAACCCTGTTTATTTCCAAGAGTTCAACATCCTTTATGGTTTGCCTCCCTCTCTGTTTTTATCTTATTTTATTTTTCCTTCCCTTTCTCTGTGTTTATCTGTTTTGTTTCTTAAATTCCACATATGAGTGAAATCATATGGTATTTTTCTTTCTCTGACTTATTTCACTTAGCATAATACCATCTAATTCCATCCGTGTTGTTCCAATTGGCAAGATTTCCGTCTTTTTGATGGCTGAGTAATATTCCATATATATATATATGTGCATGTGCCTATCCAATTTTCCCAACACCATTTGTTGAAGAGGCTGTCTTTTTTCCATTGGATATTCTTTCCTGCTTTGTCAAAGATTAGTTGACCATAGAGTTGAGGATCCATATATATACCATATTTTCTTTATCCATTCATTTGTCAATGGACATCTGGGCTCTTTCCATATTTTGGCCATTGTAGACACTGCTGTTATAAACGTTGGAGTGCATATGCCCCTTTGATTCACTATGTTTGTATCCCTTGGAAAATACCTAGTAGTACAAATACTGGGTCATAGAGTAGTTCTATTTTTTAACTTTTTGTGGAACCTCCATACTGTTTTCTAGAATGGCTGCACCAGTTTGCATTCCCACCAACAGTGTAGGAGGGTTCTCCGCATCCTCACCAACATCTGTTGTTTTCCTGAGTTGTTAATTTTAGCCATTTTGACAGGTGTGCAGTGGTATCTCTTTGTGGTTTTGATTTGTATTTCCTTGATGCTGAGTGATGTCGAGCACTTTTTCATGTGTCTGTTGGCCATTTGTATGTCTTCTTTGGAGAAATGTCTGTTCATGTCTTCTGACCATTTCTTAACTGGATTTTTTGGTTTTGGGGGAGTTGCATTTGATAAATTCTTTATCACTTAGGATACTCACCCTTTATCTGATATGTCATTTGTCAATATCTTCTCCTATTCTGTAGATTGTCTTTTAGTTTTGTTGATTGTTAACTTTGCTGTGCAGAAGCTTTTTATCCCGATGAAGTCCCAATAGTTCATTTTTGCTTTTGTTTCCTTGCCTCTGGAGATGTGTCTAGCAAGAAGTTGCTGCAGTCAGGCTCAAAGAAGTTGCTGCCTGTGTTCTCCTTTAGGATTTTGATGGATTCCTGTCTCACATTTAGGTCTTTCACCCAATTTGAGTTTATTTTAGTGTATGGTGTAAGAAAGTAGTCCAGTTTCATTCTTCTGCATGTGCCTATCCAATTTTCCCAACACCATTTGTTGAAGAGGCTGTCTTTTTTCCATTGGATATTCTTTCCTGCTTTGTCAAAGATTAGTTGACCATAGAGTTGAGGGTCCATATCTGGGTTCTCTATTCTGTTCCATTGATCTATGTGTCTGTTTTTGTGCCAGTACCATACTGTCTTGATGAGTATAGCTCTGTAATACACCTGAAGTTTGGAATAGTGATGCCTTGAGCTTTGATGTTCTTTTTCAACATTATGGCTATTTGGGGTCTTTTCTGGTTCCATACAAATTTTAGAATGATTTGTTCCAGCTCTGTGAAAAATGTTGGTGGCATTTTGATAGGGGTTGCTTTGAATGTATAGATTTCTTTGGGTAGCATAGACATTTTAACAATATTTGTTCTTCCAATCCATGAGCATGGAATGTTTTTTCATTTCTTTGTGTCTTCCACAATTTCTTTCATAACTGTTCATAGTTTTCAGAGTACAGATGCTTTACGTTTTTGGTTAGATTTATTCCTAGATATCTTATGATTTTGGTGCAATTGTAAATGGGATAGATTCCTTGATTTCTCTTTCTGCTGCTTATTTGTTAATGTGTAGAAATGTGACAGACTTATCTATGATTATTTTAATCCTGGGACTTTGCTGAATTCCTATATGAGTTCTAGCAATTTTGGGGTGGAGTCTTTTGGATTTTCTACATAGAGTATAATGTCATCTGCGAAGAGTGAAAGTTTGACTTCTTCTTTGCTGATTTGGATGCCCTTTATTTCTTTTTGTTGTCTGATTGCTGAAACTAGGTACCTCAGTACCATGCTGAACAACAACAGTAAGAGTGGATATCCCCAACATATTCCTGACCTTAGGGAAAAAGCTCTCAGTTGTTCCCCATTGAGGATGATATTTGCTGTTGGTCTTTTGTATATGGCCTTTATGATGTTGAGGTATGTTCCCCTTATCCCCACATTGTGGAAGGTTTTTATCAAGAAAGGACGCTGTATTTTGTCAAATGCTTTTTCTGCTTCTATTGAGAGGATCATATTGTTATTATTCTTTCTTTTATTGTGGTATGTCACGTGGATTGATTTGGGGATGTTGAACCATCCCTGCAGCCCAGGAATAAATCCCCCTTGGTCATGGTGAATAATCCTTTTAGGGTACTGTTGGATTCTATTAGCTAGTATCTTAGTGAGAATTTTTGCATCCATATTCATCAGGGATAATGGTCTGTGGTTCTCCTTTTTAGTGGGGTCCTATCTAGTTTTGGGATCAAGGTAATGCTGGCCTCATAGAATGAGTTTGGAAGTTTTCCTTCTATTCCTATTTTTTGGAAGAGTTTCAAAAGAATGTTTGGTAGAATTCCCCTGGAAGCCATCCGGCCCTGGACTCTTATTTGTTGGGAGATTTTTGATTAGTGATTCAATTTCTTTGCTGGTTATGCGTCTGTTCAAGTTTTCTGTTTCTTCGTGCTTCAGTTTTGGTAGTTTATATGTTTCGAGGAATTTTGCCATTTCTTCCAGATTGCCTAATTTGTTGGCATATAATTACTCATAATATTATCTTATAATTGTTTGTATTTCTTTGGTGTTGGTTGTGATCTTTCCTCTTTCATTCATGATTTCATTTATTTGGGTCCTTTCTCTTTTCTTTTTGATAAGTCTGGGCAAGGGTTTATCAATGTTGTTAATTCTTTCAAAGAACCAGTTCCTAGTTTCATTGATCTGTTCTACTGTTTTGTTTTGTTTTTTTATTTCTATGTCATCGATTTCTGCTCTAATCTTTATTCTTTATCTTCTCCTGCTGGATTTAGGCTTTATTTGCTGTTCTTTTTCCAGCTCCTTTAGGTGTAAGTTTAGGTTGTGTATTTGAGATATTTCTTGCTTCTTGAGGTATACCTGTATTGCTATATACTTCCCTCTTAGGACTGCCTTTGCTGCATTCCAAAGGTTTTGAACTGTCGTGTTTTCATTTTCATTTGCTTCCATGTATTTTTAAACTTCTTCTTTAATTTCCTGGTTGACCCATTCATTCTTTAGTAGGATGTTCTTTAACCTTTACATATTTGTAGTCCTTCCACAATTTTTTTCTTGTGGTTGACTTCAAGTTTCATAGCATTGTGGTAGGAAAATATGCATGGTATGATCTCAGTTTTTTGTACAGTTGAGTCCTGATTTGTGACCCAGTATGTGATCTATTCTGGAGACTTCCATGTGCACTCGAAAAGATCATGTATTCTGCTGCTTTAAGATGAAATGTTCTGAATATATCTGTTAAGTCCATCTGGTCCTGTGTGCCTTCTTTCCTTGTTGATCTTCTGCTTAGATGATCTGTGCATTGCTGTGAGTGTTCAAGTCCCCTACTGTTATTGTATTATTATCAATAAATTTCAAGTTAGTTATTAATTGATTTATATATTTGGCTGCTCCCAAGTTAGGAGTATAAATATTTACCATTGTTAGATCTTCTTGTTGGATAGACCCCTTTATTATGATATAGTGTCCTTGTTTATCTCTTATTACAGTCTTTGGTTTTAAATATAGTTTGATATAAGGATGGCTACTCCAGCTTTCTTTTGATGTCCATTAGCATGATAAATTGTTCTCCACCCCCTCACTTTCAATCTGGAGGTCTTTGAGTCTAAAATGTATCTCTTGTAAGCAGCATACTGATGGGTATTTTTTATACCCTATGTATTTTGATTGGAGCATTTAGTCCTTTTATATTCAGAGTAATTATTGAAAGATATTAATTTAGTGCCATTGTATTACCTGAAGAGTCGCTCTTCCTGTAGATTGTTTCTGTTCCTTTCTGGTCTTTGTTACTTTTGGTCTCTCCACTCTAAAGAAGAAAGAAAAAGAAAAAAATAGCAAAAACAATAACAACAACAACAACAACAAGCTAGATCCTGGGTGTGTTTTGGTCTGCTTGTTAAAAGAAACTAGATCCCAAAATAAGAAAGAAAGATATATATATATACATAATATTATTATGTATTAATATATGTATGTAATTATGTATGTAATATTATGTATATTATGCAATATATTATTATGTATTTTAATTACATATAATCATACATATTTACATATTACATATTGTATTATCCATAATATAATATAGATTATATTTTACATATAATTATACATATTATATTATATAATATATTATATATGTATATATATTATTATACATTATAATTATATATAACTATATATTATATATAATATATATAATATATTATATTATATATAAATATATATATATTATTTATATATAAATATAAATAAAATAATATAAATAAAATAAAATACAATGATAGGAAACAAAAAATAAGAAAAAATATATAAAATATATATAAAAATAAAATTGAAAAAGAATTGAAAAAAATAAGAAAATAACTGAAAAAATAATCCTAAAAGGATAAAGAATAAAAATACAAAGATTGCTATATACTGTTTTCCCCAAGGGTTGACGCTTTGGAGTCCTCCATGATCAGTAAACTTGGTGTGAAAGAGTTCTTCGAGCTGGTCTTCTGGGGCAGGGGCCTGTTGTACTGATTCTCAGGTGGACTTGCCCTAGCGGACAGGAGCCTGCACGGGGCAGGGAGGCCGCGCTCGGTGTAAGCGGCTCTGGACTCCACTAGCTGGTGCTGTTTTGATCCCTGAAAGCTTTCAGCGCTGATGGGTGGGACGAATATGGCTGTGCCCTGCTCTCTAGCCCCGCTCCTGAACATTTGCACCCACCACTCTTCATTGAGCCTGCACAGAAGAGCAGTCAAGCACTCTTGTAGCCCCAGTTTCCGTCAGAGCTCTGTGTTCACCCAGCCTGTGGCCGAGCGTTTTTATCTCGGCCATGCAACCGAGTTTCAAAACTCCAAATTTTAAGGACTTCTGCTGTTCCTCCCGGGGAGGGTCTTTCAACCCTTCTGCCTTTTGCCAGACCCCTCCCTGGAAAGCTGTCGCATGACCCTGCGGTGGTTCGCTGGTTATGGCAACACAGAGCAGATAGCTGGCGCCTAATTCACCGTTAGCTGGTTTCTCCGCTCGAATGCCTGGGGACTCGGCTGCACTCAGGCACCACCTGATCTTTTTGAGACCCCAGGGATCCTCAGACCACCCTGCCACACCTGGGATTCCACCCCGCTTCGCCATCTGAGCACATTTAAGCCAGGCACGTCCCCCACTGTAGCAGACTTCTAAAAGTTCCGATTTTGCACTCCGCTGCTTATTCTACTTTAGGGTAGCCTCCTTAAGTAGCCTCCCTCCCCTCCGCCTAGCCTCAGCTATGTCACACCGGATTCAAGTCTCAGCACCTCCTACCTTCCAAACAGTGGTTGTTTTTCTACTTGTAGAATTGCAGTATTTGTTTTCTCAGATCTCTGATTGATTCCTCAGGTGTTCAGAATGATTTGATAACCATCTAGTTGTATTAGAGGAACCAGACAAACTTAGGGTCCCCCTAACTTCTCTGCCTCCTAACTCCGGATGCACATTTATTTCTGATAGTGCAGGTCTCCTGGCAATGGCTTGCCCTGGTTAATTATTTTACCTTTCTTATTTCTGAAAATGTGCTTATTTTGCTTTTTTTTTCTTGAAGGATTTTTTTCACTAGACATATTTTGAGTTCAGAATGTTTTATTTTCGTATTTAAAAACTGTTTTCCATTATCTTCCAGCCTCCATATCTGCCAATAAGAAGTCAGCCTTCATTGAAATTATTGTTCCACTGTATGTAATGCATCATTTTTTTTTTTATGGCTGTTTTCAAGAGTCTCATTATATTTAGTTTCTGGTAGTTCGTATATAATATATTTTCTTTGTCTTTATCTTGCATGGACTTTATTAATTTTCTAGATCCTATATAGTTATGTCAGTCATCAAATTTGAGGAATTGATGGTCTTGCTTCTTCAAGTATTTTTTTTCCATACTCTCTCTCCTTTCCTTCTCAGACTCCATGTACATATTTCCTTTTCCTATTGTCCAACCATTCCCACAAACTCATTTTATAATTTTTTCTTTTTTATTTAAATTGAGCGAGAATATCCAAGTTTAAAATACTGTTACAGGGGCATCTGGGGGGCTCAGTCAGTTAAGCATCTGGCTCTTGATTTTGACTCAGGTCATGATCTCAGGGTCGTGAGACTGAGCCCTATGGCAGGCTCTGCACTCAGTAGGGAGTCGGCTTGAGATTCTCTCTCCCTCTTCCTCTGCCCCCCCATGCTCCTTCTCTCTCAAATAAATAATTAAATAAAATCTTTAAATAAAATACTGTTTCCTATTCTCTAAATAAAACATTTTTATGTATTTTATCATTCTAAAATTTTAACAGTTCCCTTTCAAGAGTTCCCCCTCAGAATTGAGGAGGAGAAATGAAACTTCTACCTGCCTTCCTCCTGTCAGCTGTTTTAATAGATAGCCAGTGTGAGTTATAAGTTTTTACTTTTTTATTCAACCCCATCAATCTTTGAGTTAGTATAAATTCATTATAAATTCTCATACTGTCTTAATTTTTCATTTTATTTTTTTAATTCCTGGTATTTGTCATGATTTTAAAATGTTGGCCACTATTTTTTTGAATTGCTTTATTGAGATATAATTCACATATCATACAGTTCACTCATTTAAAATGTATTGTGCATTCAGTGTTTTTTGGTATAATCACAGAGTTGTATAATCATCACCACAATCAATTTTAGAACATTTACCACTGTTAGCTATCAGCCCCTGCCTCCCTCCTCCAGCCTTAAGCATCTACTGATTTACCTTCTGTCCCTATATAATTGTCTATTCTGGACATATCCTATAAAAGGAATCACATAATATGTAGTCTTTTCTGACTGGCTTTTCTCACTTAACATAAAGTTTCTGAGGTTCATCCATGTTGTGGCATGTAATAGTATTTTATTCCTTTGTTATAATCAAATAATATTATATAATATATATGTTTTATGTATATCGATAAGCATCTGGGTTGTTTCTACTTTGGTTATTATGAATAATTCTGCTAGAAACATTCATTTACAATGCTTGTGTGAATATGCATTTTTATTTCTTTTGGTATATATCTAGAAATAGATTACTGAGTCTATAATAACTCTATGTTTAACCTTTCAACAACTTCCAGATTGTTTTCCAAATTGGGTGTACCTCTTTACATTCTCATCAGCAGCATATATGGATTCCAATTTGTCCATATTCTTAACAATACTTGTTACTATCTGACAGATTTTGATTTATATTTGCTTAATGATTCATGATGTTAAGTATCTTTTCATGTGTTTACTGGCCATTCATACATATTTTTTTTGAGAAATGTCTATTTAGATCTTTTGCTCATTTTAAAATTGGGCTGTCTTCCTATTTTGAGTTGTAAGAGTTCTTTAATTCTAGATATGAGTCCCTTATCAGATATATAATTTGCAACTATTTTCTTCTATTGTATCTGCTGTGCTTTCATTTTCTTATCAGTGTCATTTGAAGCATTAAGGTTTTTAATCTTGATGAAGTCCAATTTGTCCATTTTTTTCTTGCTTGCTTATGTTTTGATGTCATATTGAAGAATCTATTGCTATATCCATAGTCATGAAGATTTTGAGCCTTAATTTTTACCTGTATTTGTTGTCAGCATATTCATAGATACTTAAAAAAAAAAGAAAGAAAGAAAACCTGTTGACCAAAAAATATTTTAACTATGAAATGCTACTTAAAATACAGGAACATGCAAAGTATATTTCTAAAAGTTCCTGTTCAATATTTCCCTGAACTATGGTATATCAAAAAATAATGGAGTTTTTTCCTGAAATCAGTTTCATGACCTACAGGGTCTTTACTCTCTCATCTTCACTTTCTTGGTTTCTCATCACAGTTCTTGATAACTCTCATCTAACTGTAAAAGTAATATAATTCAAAATGAAAAATTATAAAATACAGGAAATATAAAAATTTGCAAGTATTCTAATTTCTTAAGCCTATTAACCTCAAACCACATAGAATTATTAGAGCCATACTTTGTATTTCCTCTCAATATTCTTTAAGTATTTATATATATCTAGATAATACTATAAATGCAATATTGTAACCTCATAATTTCCACTTATAACTATAGTTACCTTTGTGTATGTTTATATCACCTCTTGACTATACTAGTAGTTCTGTACTAGGATTTGTAAATATTTTAGCCTTCTACTCACTTGAGGAAGATGGTGTATTTGTGCCTTTAAGCATTATTTAGTACTTGATGAATAATTAGGCTCCCATTAGAGGACTTATTAATACTTACTAATGCTTGCTACAAGCATAAGAGGTGATAGGTTTTGTATTTTTATGATGTGATAGAAAGATAGATATTACATTAACAACTTTATTTCAGAGGAAGTAAAGTTGACTCAGAAAGCCTTGAAGTTATCTTATAAATTTTAGACAACTGGAAGAGGTTAGAGGGAATTAAGTACTGAGTTGAGGCCCATGCTCACTTTCTGTGGGTACTATGTGTATAGGAGACCTAGTGCTACGATTTGCCAGATAAAATGTAGTCCACTTAATCAGTGAAGCACTGCTCTCAGCTTATAAATTTGTGAAACTCTGAAAATCCAAGTTCAAAATAAAACTGAGATAAACAACACTTGAAAGAATAAGGAAAATAAGTATAGAATTGACTACATAATGCATACTTATACATGTAGGATTACTTTTTTTTAGATTTTATTTATTCATTTGAGAGAGAGAGAGGGAGAGTGAGTGAGAGAGAGCACAAGCAGGTTGAAGGGCAGATGGAGAAGCAGACTCCCCGCTGAGCAGGGAGCCTGATGTGGGACTTGATCCTGGGGCTTGATCCTGGGACTCTGGGATCATAACCTGAGCCGAAGGCAGTCACTTAATGACTGAACCACCCAGGCACCCCATGTAGGATTACTTTTAAAATTATATTCAGCAAAACTATGCTGGTTTCATTCACACATGGGATATTCAAATTTCCCTTCGTGACAGAGTACCCGAAATGACTGCATTGATGTCTTTGCTCTATGTGGCCATTTACAGTCAAATTCAACAAAATCCCCCGTTTTCACATAAAGTTTTTTGATGTCTTTATTTCTTAACTGTATGTTATTTTTGTTCATGTTACCTTCAGAAATTATACAAGCATCTGAAAGAAGAAATAATAAAAAATAAATTATTAATAATATAACTTTTCCTTTCCAAGAATAGTGAAATTTCATCTAAGAATATTTTGGAATTAAATAAAATTATGAAAGAATATTAAAAGCTAATATTTATTGAGTTTGCCAGGTACCATTCTTAGTACTTTGTATGCATTTTCTCTAAATACTGCACATCATTTCCCTGGACTACATAAGAGGAGATGGGGACTCAGAGAGATTGAGTAATTTTTCCAAGGTCACATAATTTAGTGAGTATTTTGAGTCAGAATATGGACCTGGCAGTTTGACTTCAGAGCCTATGCTCTTAATTACTATGCATTATATACCTATAAGCCCAAATAGGATTAAATTAAAATGTTCTATTAGGATCAATGTTATTCACCCTCCTTTCCCAACTCAGGGTCCTCTTTTACATTGTTTCCAAAATGTGCACAGTGTGAGCACATGAATATATTAACTTCTTACCAAATATTATAGTAAAAATAAGTTTATTTCCATCTAACAGATATATGGTACAGAAAGTGGGCTGAAGAAGACAACAATATATATAAAAACCAATCATCTCTTTAAGTATTCACTTAGCATATTCTTGAAGGTAACTATAAATGAGACCAAAAATTCTACTAGCTATTATATTGCTTGTTTAGAGCTCCTTTTCTACAAACTAATTATCGATGGTTCTTAACTTTTGTGAAACCTTGATTTCTGTAGAAAAGCAGTGTTACTTTCCGCCACCATCCCCCCCTCCCCGCCATGATCAGAGTCCACTCATTCTTTTTCAAATTCAGCATTCTGAGAGGTAGCATTCCCCTGCGTAAATAGCACACCCTGGTACTACTAAGCAGTATGTTCTCTACAGCCCATAATCTCTGATATAGGAATTATTCAAAGTTGCTGAAATAAGCCCAAGGTTAAATCTGAGGAGCCATCCTAGCAGTGGTAACCATAAGGAACTTCTTTTAGTACCTAGATTTGTCCAAGCCCAGGAGATTGTAAGATACATTACCAAGTGTTTTCCTGGTAACATATGATAGACTAGTCGTGTACTGTTAAGAAGAGGTTGACCTTTTTTCTCCCTGACTTTTCTGTAGACATGAGAGGCCACCAGAGCATCTGGTTTAAATACATGAAATTTGGAACCAGATTGCTGTGTCTGAATCCTAACTCCACCAAATACTCATCAAGTGGCTTGATCAGTGTCAGACAGGTTTTCAGCTGAATTCAATTTAAGTAAAAGTCATCCTATGAAATTAGTCCATGAAAATTTTACTATGAATATCAAATATCAGACTCCAGGAGAATATGAAGAACTCACCTATGCATTTTGGTGGTTCTGACCACTGTCCATTTCTGCATATTACATCTATGGAGCCCCGAAGCTCATAGAAAGACTGGCAACGATACTGGACTGTTGATCCTGGAGGATATACTGATAATGGGAATGATGTGATATCTCCATTGCTAATAGATGGAGGGGGACCACAGTATTGTGTAGACTCTGGAAAATAAATAACATTTATGTGTTGAGAGAAAACCAACATGTACTTTAAGTGAAGTTGTATAAATAAATCTCCTTATATCTTCAATGTCTTATATGATGTCTGAGAGCTCAACTAATCATAATTTCTGTGATACGACCTGATAACCAAAAAATACTATAATGCTTCCTTTTACCCTAAAGTAAAATACTCTTAAGTATTAAGTGTATCTGTATTATAAGGGCATGCAAGTATAAGTATTAAGAATAGTTTTTATTTAAAGCGTGATAAAGAGATAAGTAAATCTGATCTGGTCTGTTGCCCACCATCTTCATAAAAATTTTTATTTAAAGAGGAAAGGTAAAAATAAATAACTCCCTTTCCATTTCTATTCTCTGGGACTACTGTTATTTTATGCAAATAGCATGTGCCTATCAGTACATGATCATAAACTTAGTTTTACTGAAATGAATTATTGACATACTACTTTCCATTTATTTTTCTGATTCCAAATAATAGCATCTTTCTCTGTCAATAAATGTTTCAATTTCATGTTAAGAATGGCTGGGATAGGGATGCCTGGGTGGCTCAGTCAGTTAAGTGTCTGCCTTCAGCTCAGGTCATGATGCCAGAGTCCACATTGGGCTCCCTGTTCAGTGGAGAGTCTGCTTCTCTTTCTGCCTCTCACCCCACTCTCATGCGCTCTCTCACTCTCTCTCTCTTTTAAATAAATACAATTTTTTTAAAAAATGAAAAAAGAATGGCTGGGATACAGGGGTGCCTGGGTGGCTCAATTGGTTAAGCGCCTGACTCCTGATTTCTGCTCAGGTCATGATCTCAGGCTCATGAGATTGAGCCCCACATTGGGCTCCATGCTCAGTGAGGAGTCTGCCAGAGATTCTCTCTCCCTCTTCCTCTGCCCCTTCCTCTGCTCTCTCTCTCTCTCAAATAAATAAATAAATTAAAAAAAAAAAAAAGGAATGGCTGGGATACATTCCATTGTGCTGATTTGTCTTCCCATATTCACCAAAGATATAGATAAGAAATGACAAATACTCTTATCCCAAATAACTTCTTCTTCCTCTTGTTTCATTGAGTTACCACTCCTGCATTTTTCTCAGACCAACTCTTTCATGTGGGCACAAGATTCCTTCCCCTTTAAATTCAGCAAAGACCCTACTCCATGAATTGTCCCCTTTTGTCTGTATTATCAATTTCTCCTTACCTGCCAAATCACTCATCAATATACAAACATGCTGAAAACGTCACAACAGAGTAAGGTAAAATTTCCATTTATCCATACCTCCTATCTAGCTACTGCCTCATTTCCCTATTCCCATTAGAGCAGAACTACTTGTTCCCTAGTCTCCCTGATCTGACTTTATAACCCCACATTCTCTCTTGAACACACCGCAATTAAGTATTCCCCCCTGCTGAAGTACCTCTAAGCAAAGTTACCAATTACTTCAGGTAGCTAAATTCATTGTTCAACTATCACTCACTTTGTCTAGCTCTAGGCAGTCTTTGACATGTTCACTGTCCTGTTGAACGACATTTTGCAATATGTCCTTGGCATTGCTTCTGGGACACCAGCTCTGGTAATGTGATTTATGATAAATATTTGGTCTTTCTCCCCATTGCTGGCACAGAGATCCTAAAACCCTTGGGATTTCCTAAGTGATGAGAGTGGTACATGTGTCTTTTGTTATGTAATGAGATAAATTTTGGAAAACCCATAGGTAACCTGAGGATAGGCTGGTTGCTAGGACTAACCATGTGATTAGAAGGTGGAACTTTCAGCCCCATCCTGATGTGTGGGGAAGGGAGAGGGGCTGGAGGTTTGAATCAATCACCAATGGCCAAAGGTTTAATCAATCATGCCTATGTAATGAACCCCATAAGACCCCAAAAGGACAAGGTTCTGAGAGTTTCTGAGTTGGTGAACTTTTGGAGATGTGGGTAAAGTGTGGGCTGGAGAGAGCATGGAAGCTCTGTGCCCTTTCCCCATACCTTGCCCTATACATCTCTTCCATTTGGCTGTTCCTGAGTTAAATCCTTTTATAATAAACCCGTAATCTAGTAAGTAAAATGTTTCTCTGAGTTCTGTGCGCTGCTTTAGCAAATTAATCAAACCCAAGGAGGGGGGTTGTGGGAACCTCCAATGTATAGCCAGTCAGTCAGAAGCACAGATGACAATCTAGACATGTGACTGGCCTCTGAAGTGGGGGTGCAAGGAGTAGTCTTCTAAGACTGTGTTCTTAACCTATGAAGTTTGATGCTATCTCTGGGTAGATAAGATAGTCTCTGAATTTAGGTGAATTGTAGGACACCCAGCAGGTGTCCTAGACTTGCTTGTTGGATGTGGGGGAATCCCCTACACACACACACACACACACACACACAATGTAATTGTGTCCTAGAATCATTTTATCAGCCTTCACTAGTTTTCTTCCACAACCCTATCTGGGTGCTCATTTCCCAGAGCTCTAATAATGGAGAGTCTCCAAGGCTGTCCCTTTGACCTCCTCTCTTATTTAGCCATTTGAATTCTCTATGTGGTCCCATCCAGTTCTATAGCTTTAGATATCATCTGTATACTAGCAGTTGCCAAATTTACATCCTAGCCCTGACCATTTCCAAGTTGCCCATTATACGTCTTAAGCTGCATATCAAGTAAATATACTTAATAGAAGTGGGTATCTCAAGTATAAACTTATTTCTTCTGTGGCCACTGTTGGAAGTACCCCATAGAGAAACAGTTTTTAAAAGTGAGAGAACTGGGTAACTGGATGACAATTTAATGCTTTAGAATACAGTGCAATAGATAAATCATAAGTTCCTTTTCCTGTTCTTTAGATAAAGCAAAGAAGATTAGTAAACACTTTTTTGTAGCACTATTTAGAAAAAAACTACTAACCAATACACTGTGGTAATGACTGCCATTGTCCATTTTCACACCCAATTTCTCTTGGTCCGTGAAGTAGATAATTTTCTTTGCAGAGAACAGCTACTTTTGCTTTATCCCAATAATTCACTGTGGTTAGCATGTTCTGAGCATTAGGTATCTGAGGTGGAGGTGGGCAGAATTCTTTCCGTTTTTCTAAAAAAGTTTGGAATTAAATTATTTCATTAACAAAAGCTAAGGAAAGCAGCTCAACAACATAATGCTGTTATAATTTCAGTATAGTGGAACATCAAATAACTAGTAACTCCTTCTCTATGTGTGTGTGTGTGTGTGTGTTTGTGTATGTATACATATGATGGTATAGTAAAAAATATAATTTACCTTAACATAGTTTATGGTTTGCAAAGCACTTCCATGTTATAACCACTGGATTAAAATTTGTATTTAAATAAAAATATTTGAACATATAACAAAAGTTAATAAATGACACTACAAAATTCCTCAACAAAGAGGAAATGAGACACTGAAGTAGGAAAATTTCTGCATAATAAACTGCCCCATCTATCTACTGAATGTGCCTGGTCTTCTTTTCATGTGCTATCCATAGCTTGTCCTCTAGCCTGTGAATCAGACTTCACTAATTGAAAATGTACAATAACAGTAATATCAGGCTAATCTTTTTTTTTTTTTTTTAAGATTTACTTACTTATTTGAGAGAGAGAGAGAGCACAAGTGGGAGGGGCAGAGGGAGAGGGAGAATCCCAAGCTGACTCTGTGCTGAGTGTGGAACAATAAAACAATAATTCCATTCTTTTTTTTCCCAAGATTTTTTGTGTAGACTTTGCCAAATGAAGAACCTGACCAAGAAATACTGTATGGAAAGGGAACTCAGGACTCCAAAGAGAATGCAAGGGGAAGAGAGGTGTGCGATCTGAAGTCATCTCAACACTGAGCGTGCGGTAGACAGACTTCCTGGATGCTTTATTTAGATTTTCTTGCCCTAACCTCAGATGTTAGCAGGGCACTTGGAAAAGACATGTCTTTTTGTTTCTGAGCTCTTAGAAATTTTAACAGTCATGCCGGCCTTCATTCCACCTGTAAATATTCTTTAAAAACTCTGCTATTTTATTTACGTTTAAGTTTCTGATGGCTATCTCACCCTCTCACCATTCTAGGAAGGATGAAAGCAGCAACGTGACTTTCTTTTTTCCTTGGAGAGAAATTTCTGGAATTTCATTTATTGGTTTCTTAGCTCTCTGATGGACTTTTTTTTTTAATACTGTAATTTTATAGTTTATCTTGATTTTTCTTGTTTTCAGGGTATAAGTAACATTATCTTCTTCCTTTTCTTAATAAAAGAAACTAAATTCTACAGCTATAGTAAAGTTACTCTTGTGGCCCAGCTTGTTTCATCATTTTTCCTTTTATCCTACCACATATATGTAATTTCCAGTTTTTATTTTCTACTCTAAACACACACATATGAATCCACATTTAATATATTATTAGTGTCTGAATTTATTTTTTTAGCATTTATAAGGGCTATGCTATAGCATATTGTAAACCAACCTGCTTTTTTCATGAACTATGATGTTTTAAGACCCATATATGTTTGTATATATAATACAGAGCATTAAAAGAATATTCTTATTTCTTTTGCCTAGTCTTCCAAATTCAATTATACCAAGATGTAAAGTGAGATGATAGGGGCGCCGGGATGGCTCAGTCAGTTGGGTGGCTGACTCTTGATTTCAGCTCAGGTCATGATCTCAGGGTCCTGATATGGAGCCCCCTGTCAGGCTCCGCTCAGCACAGAGTCTGAATGGGATTCTCTCTCTCTCCTTCTGCCCCTCCCCCTCCCCCATCCCTGCTTGTGCTCTCTGTCTCCAAAAATAAAATAAAATAACATAACATAAAATAAAATATAAAATAAAAAAGTAACATGATAAACAACTTTTATAACACATGCCAAGAGATTATAAAATATACTCTGCCACCTTTAAACTAGTATTACAGACATGAGAAGCTAAAGAAATGAGTTTTAAAGAGCCAGTAGTGAAGGTTTCTTTAAAAAGTGCTGTCTGCATATCATGGGAGAGAGAAGGGAAAACTCCCATTGGACTTAAGCCAAGTGAAAGTAGAAAGCTTCTAAACAACTGTTATAGAATTAATGGTACAGGGAATAGTCTCTGACCCACATAAAATTTAAGATGAACTGAAATGGTCTGTCTGGTAAAACTCCTAAAGACATAGCCTCAGTGGCTAGAAGTGAACCCATGGGAAAAGGCCAGCTGTGGGTTGTCTTAAAAGGGCTCTCCCCAAAAAGTCAACTGTGGGGAGTGAAATAACTCCAATGGAGAAATGGACTCAAAATCCAGGGCTGGTAGAGTTTTGCCAAGGCAAATACCCCTGGATGAGGGAAATCTCCAGAAACATCATTCTCCCAAGATCTGTAAATGCCCTTTTCATGGTATTTTCCTTTTCAATTATGTTTTTAATTTATTTTCAAAATTGTATTCTTATATTATTTTTCTTACATTTGTATTTTTGTCTGCTTTTTGGTTATAGAAATGCATATTTGGACCTGTCCACGATTCTTCTTGACTAGAGTAGAATTGATTAGAAGGTCTATTTATTAATCTTTTCCAAAATTAGTATTATTTCATGGATCAGCTATAAGTAAAATATTCTATTTCATTCACACTGCTTTTACTTTTATTATCTTACCTCCTAATATCTGGAGTTAACTTTTCCTAACTTTTGGGGAGATAGATAGATATCTCCAAGGCTATGATGTCACCCCAAATTTTGGGTAGGTTGCATCTCATAGGTTTTACTATATGTTCTTACAACTATCATATAGTTCTTAGTATTGTAAACACTATATTATCAAGTCATTTGGAATTGCATTATTTCACAAATTGAAGGGTAGGGGAGTAGATAAATGTTATTATTTTAAATATTATTTCTTTGTGGTTATAGAAAGTGATCTATAGGATATTAATATTTGAAACGTGTGAGAATTATTTAATGCACAGTAAGTGGTTGATTTAAGTAAACATTCCAGAGGCATAGAAAAGGTTTTAAAATTCTTGAAACTCTCAGAACAATATTTCTTCCTTACATAAAAATAAAAATATATTCAATAAAGAAATTTAATAAAAATAAAAACATTTTACTTCTTTTAAACAAATTAGTAACATTATCTTCTTGAAATTATTGCTTATTTAAATTTAACATATTCTACTTTTTACTCACAATTTCTAATGACATCGCACTCTTTTGTTAAGAATTAATACTTCAGGGCGCCTGGGTGGCTCAGTTGGTTAAGTGACTGCCTTCGGCTCAGGTCATGATCCTGGAGTCCCTGGATAGAGTCCCGCATCGGGCTCCCTGCTCGGCAGGGAGTCTGCTTCTCCCTCTGACCCTCCCCCCTCTCATGTGCTCTCTCTCATTCTCTCTCTCTCAAATAAATAAATAAAATCTTTAAAAAAAAATTTAATACTTCATCTTGCTGATTGGTATATATTTTATATGATTTCTTTCAAAGGATGATTTCAAGTGGTAAATTCTCTTGGTCTTTCCTATGTTTAAAAATTTCTTTATAATCATCATAATCACATGTAATCATAAATAATTTGGTATAGAGAACATTTGGTTGCCAATTACTTTCTCTAAGCACCTTGGAGATATTACTGTGTTTATTCTGGCTTCTTATATTGCTGGTGAAAAGTCTGAAGTCTACTCTGTTTTTTCTATTTTATGGTCATTTCTCTGTAAGAACTCTATCTTCTCTATATCTGGTTTATTTAATTTAACATGGTGCCCATTTTATAATTGTTTGTAATTTATAGTCCTGTTACTCAAATAATTTGAAAATAAGCCTTTGAGGAATGTGAGATTTAATCTTATGAAAATAATTTCTTAATCAGATCATTTTTCTTCCCTATTTTCTACTTTTGGTCCTTCACAATGTCATTGGGTTTTAGTTGTTTCCTAATGTCATTGAAGGTTGAGTTTTTGTTCTATTGTTGCAGTTCTTTTTTTTTTTTTCTTTTATAATTTCAAGAGTTTGTAATAGAGTAAAAATGGGCTTACTCTATCATCTTTACCAGAAGGCAAGGGTTTTTAAATGATAATATTTGTCTGAAAATAGTGTTATGAGTTGTCTCGAACTTCATCAACTTAAAAATTACATGTTGGAGCACCTGGGTGGCTCAGTCAGTTGAGGGTCTGCCTTCAGCTCAGGTCATGATCTCGGGGTCCTGGAATTGAGCCCCGTATCAGTCTCCCTGCTTGGCAGGGAGTCTGCTTCTCCATCTCCCTCTGCCTCTCCCTCCTACTTGTGCTCTCTAATAAATATATAAAATCTTTTTTAAAAATTACACATCACAATAAATAATTTAATTTAAAAACATACTGATTACAAGAGAAATTTTCTGATAAAGATGTAACAAGGTCTACAAAATCTTTAAAACAAACCTTACCTCTGCAGTCTGGTTCAGGATACCATTTCCCATTTATGCAGACTGATTGCATGTATTTGACCTCCCACAAACATCTGTAATTTATTCTGGCACTATGATTATATTCACTCATATATGGTTTCATCAGTACTCTTCTATGAAGCATTGGTCTTCTGCAACTCTTAAGTTGGTTTGTTGCTATAAAAAATTCATATATGATAAGAATATTGAGCAGAAACTAGCAATTATTTCAATAAAACATCTGAAATATTAATGGTATAATTAAATTATGTTTGATGCCTTCAAGCAATATCACATAAAGCTGTTCTTAATTTCATTGCATGGACTATGCTGTTGAAAAAGGAAAAAGGAAACAAAAACCTATATTCCATCTTTGAATGACAGAAAAATATGTCGAAGTCTTTTTGGGAAATGGGAGTGCAAGATGGATTAGTCTGGTCCAGGGTCTTGACTAGTGGACAGTCCTTATAAACTTCATTCAGCCTAATTTTTAAAGGCCATGAAAAGGCATACATATGTGATTGTTTTCCACTAAACTATGTTAAATAAATGTTCTCAAAACATTTCAATAATAAAAAGAGGTGATGCATGAGTAAGTCTGTGGGAAGTACAATCTCAGGAGAGAGAAATCTGGATGTCTGTTCAATTACTCCCACATTTCAGAAGCTTAGTAAAGACCCTGACTTAATAAGGCAGAGTAAGCTCAAAGGAAGATCACCCTGATGACAACACTCAGAACAAGCATTTACAATGGGCACTTGCTTGTCTAGGTAGTTTTTATTCCCGTAACTCTTCCCTATTGTCCATAAATATATAGATCATTAATGGAAACTTTCCTGAGGGTGTCAAAGGATGGGATAATGAGACATAGATTGCTCTGCTACTTCTCTCCATTTATGTGTTTTTCTCCAATAATCCCTATTTTTACATTTACCCTATGTGATGCTAGTGATTGGATGTCTGTATTCCCCTTATATAAAAATTGTTGACCATGAACATATCTAATTTACACCTTCTTATAACAGAGTCCAGTCTCTTGGGGTTGGAGAACATTCCCTGCAGATCATCATGAGTGAACAGTGACCAGGTATCTGCAACAGCTATAGTTTTCATCCCCTGGAGTGGGGAGGCCGGTTGATAATCCAAAAATCTAGATGATGAAGGAAGAGAGTGGTCCTGGGTTTTCTACTTTAGAATCTTGAAGAATAGCAACAGAGTCTGCTAGTCTTTAAAGCTTAAAATTAAAGGCTTGAATATATTGGGATTGCTGGACATAGGACAAAGGAGAACAGTAGCTGAGGACATCAGGAGAAAACTTGCAAACACTTATGCTTTATGTCTGAAAGCCCAAGGACTGCTAGAATGCAGGGTGAAAGAGCAGATCACACAGGCTGGTGGACTGATAGAAAAACCTGAAATGGATTTTACTATGTGTGTGGAAGAATCATGTAGACAAGCTAATCAGAAAATCTAGAATAGAGTTAAAAGAATTAGAGGAACAGGAAGAGCAAGGATCAGGTCTAGTTCCTAGATCATGTATCCAACTCTTTCTCTAAGAGGAGACTCCAAACACCCAGAACATAATGGGACTTAGGCTACATGACTATTGTTTTGGCTGTTATTTCTGGACCAGGCAGAGGTATTTTTATGAGCTAAAGCAATAAAATAAAAGAGATTAAACTGTAATTATGTATAAAAATAAAATATCCAAATTAATTATTAGAACTAATATGGCAATTCAGCAAGAATTGGACCAATATACAAAATTAAATTATAATCTTGCATGTAGAAAGTATAACTCTTCATATATATAAATTAATAGAAGATCTCATTTGTTTTATCAATAGAATCCCAAAGGACTTAGGGAAAAAAATTATTTAGAAATAATTTTCATGAGGTTTGATATAAGACCTGAATAAATAGATTAAAGCATTATATTCATGAGAGGAAGAATCAATAATAAATAAAATTGATTACAGTTAGCTGAATTTATAAATTTCATACAACCCCAAACAAAATTAAACCAGAATTATCAGAGAACTTGGTTTTAAAATACAGATGGATTGGGATATTTTAAAGAATAGCCAAGATGATTCCAATAATTAAGTAATAAAGGTTGTTATAATAATAATGACTTTTCCATATTAGCATAAGAATAGACAAACAGGTTAAGGGAGCAGAATAGATAATCTAGAAATAGATATATTTATAAATAGGGTACTAGTAAATGGCATATGGGGAAATAAATATTAGTAGAAAATAGAACAGACAATTCACTTAGTATTGATATAGTTTTCCACATAGAGACAAACAAAAGCACTCTAATATAATGTAAATATATCAGATAGATTAAAGAAATCTTAGTAATGAGATCATAATGCTTAGAAAAAAAGGGAATGTCTTTATGCACCTAAAAAAGTAAGGGATTCTTCAATAAGATACATATACATATACAATTGAAGAAAGGAAGATTGATAAATGAGTTTAAACAAAACCTTCCAATGAAAAAGACATCACAGAAACATTACAATAAAACAAAAATACTTTAAAACATTTATAATATAATTATGAGAATATTCAGTTCAGAACTCAAATAAATCTTAAATCAGTAAGAAAGTACAAAATAAAAGAAAAATGCTCATTGCACAGAAGAGAAAATCCTAGCCGCCAACAGATACTTGTACTGATGCTCAATATTACTATCATTCAGAAAAATAAAATTAAATATGAGATCATGATTTTGACCCATTGACCTAGAAACAATTAAAAAATATTAAAATATCAAGTGGTGACAAAGAGGAGTAAGGTCTCCGTATATATTTGGCAGTACCTTGTAAAGTCAAAAGTATCTACAACCCAAATCCATTAGCTCCACTTGTAGATGTATACTTAAGGAAACATTGAAGCATGTCTTTTATACCAGGACAAAAATAAATAATTTCCATTTCCAGTAGGGTAATGAAGTAATAAAACAAGGTACATTCTTAAGGTAGATTACAACACAGTAAAATTACAATGTTGAAGGAAAGAGCATTTTGCAAGTAGACAATAATTGTGTAAGTTTAGGAAAAAAACACAAAAATCTCATCCTACAGGTTTAAAAAAATAATATATATATTACTTATATATATTTATAAATAAGTACAAATTCTACTCAATTGGGATTTCCTTCAGGAGGATGATAGGATAATGGATACTTCCCTTTTTCTTCAATGCTTTTATTTAAATGATTTATTCTATTACCAAGTATTTGAAGAAAATAATGTCAAAATGTAAATTCTGAATAGTGGAACATGAATTTTTTACAGCATTCTCTTTGTTTTTTCCCCATTTTTTTCAACTTTAAGCAAAAATTAAATCAAAGTACCTCAGCTATGTCTTCTCATCTAGAACCTCTCTGGGTCTACAACTTGTGTAGGCTGAGGAGGAGAGATATGAGGACGAGTTTTGAGACATTAAAAATGTCAAATAAAGCCTATACAGACTTCCTATGTGTATGAAAAAGTCTAGACCAACAAAAAGTAGAGTGTAGGCATATGAGACGAGAAAAGAAAGCTGATACCAAATGGACCATGCCCCAGAGGAGGAACCTATGGAATAAAAACCCCAAATAATTATGAAATAAGTTACTGACACAGAATCTTAATACTTTATGTAAACCTAAGTGAATGATTACTAAGGCAGTGAATTAGAGATTGGGTCCCTACAGACGGGCCCTGCCGTTCTGACACTATACAATCTAAGTGGGAAGACAAGTATCTAACAGGTACAAGACAATGTGATGTGATAAATGTACAGTCAGCACCATGGAGAGACTATCTCGTTCTACTAGAGTTTTGAGATCAGAGTGGGTAGTGGAAAATGAACCCGGAGAGGTTTCAGAAGTGAGTAAATTTTGAGTTGAATCTTGAAGGTGAATAGTTTTACATGTGATTAAACTGGAGAAAGATAGGAGGGTTCCCCTTTCTCTGCATCCCCGCCAACATCTGTCGTTTCCTGACTTGTTCATTTTCGCCATTCTGACTGGTGTGAGGTGGTATCTCATTGGGGTTTTGATTTGGATTTCCCTGATGCCGAGCGATGTTGAGCACCTTTTCATGTGTCTGTTGGCCATTTGGATGTCTTCTTTGGAAAAATGTCTGTTCATGGCTTCTGCCCATTTCTTGATTGGATCATTTGTTCTTTGGGTGTTGAGTTTGATAAGTTCTTTATAGATTTTGGATACTAGCCCTTTATCTGATATGTCATTTGCAAATATCTTCTCCCATTCTGTCAGTTGTCTTTTGGTTTTGTTGACTGTTTCTTTTGCTGTGCAAAAGCTTTTTATCTTGATGAAGTCCCAATAATTCATTTTTGCCCTTGCTTCCCTTGCCTTTGGCAATGTTTCTAGGAAGAAGTTGCTGCGGCTGAAGTCAAAGAGGTTGCTGCCTGTGTTCTCCTTTAGGATTTTGATGGACTCCTGTCTCACATTGAGATCTTTCAACCATTTTGAGTCTATTTTTGTGTGTGGTGTAAGGAAATGGTCCAGTTTCATTCTTCTGCATGTGGCTATCCAATTTTCCCAACACCATTTGTTGAAGAGACTGTCTTTTTTCCATTGGACATTCTTTCCTGCTTTGTCGAAGATTAGTTGACCATAGAGTTGAGGGTCTATTTCTGTCTTGATGATGACAGCTTTGTAATAGAGCTTGAAGTCTGGAATTGTGATGCCACCAGTTTTGCTTTTCTTTTTCAACATTCCTCTGGCTATTCAGGGTCTTTTCTGGTTCCATACAAATTTTAGAATTATTTGTTCCATTTCTTTGAAAAAAGTAGATGGTATTTTGATAGGGATTGCATTGAATGTGTAGATTGCTCTAGGTAGCATTGACATCTTCACAATGTTTGTTCTTCCAATCCATGAGCATAGAATGTTTTTCCATTTCTTTGTGTCTTCCTCACTGTTGGTGGGAATGCAAGCTGGTGCAGACACTCCGGAAAACAGTATGGAGGTTCCTCAAAAAGTTGAAAATAGAGCTACCATACAACCCAGCAATTGCACTACAGCATTACCCCAAAGATACAAAGGTAGGGACCCGAAGGGGTACGTGTACCCCGATGTTTATAGCAGCAATGTCCACAATAGCCAAACTACGGAAAGAGCCAAGATGTCCATTGACAGATGAGTGGATAAAGAAGATGTGGTATATATATACAATGGAATAATACAGAGCCATCAAAAGGAATGAAATCTCGCCATTTGCAACGACATGGATGGAACTGGAAGGTATTATGCTGAGCGAAGTAAGTCAATCAGAGAAAGACATGTATCATATGACCTCACTGATATGAGGAATTCTTAATCTCAGGAAACAAACTGAGGGTTGCTGGAGTGGGGGCGGTGGGAGGGATGGGATGGCTGGGTGATAGACACTGGGGAGGGTATGTGCTATGGTGAGCTCTGTGAATTGTGTACGACTGATGAATCACAGACCTGTACCTCTGAAACAAATAATACATTATATGTTAAAAAAAAAAAAAAGAAGAAGAAGAAGATAGCAGGAAGGGAAAAATGAAGGGGGGAAATCGGAGGGGGAGATGAACCATGAGAGACTATGGACTCTGAGAAACAAAGTGAGAGTTCTAGAGGGGAGGGGGTAGGGGATGGGTTAGCCTGGTGATGGGTATTAAAGAGGGCACATACTGAATGGAGCACTGGGTGTTATACACAAACAATGAATCATGGGACACTACATCACAAACTAATGATGTAAGGTATGGTGATTAACATAACATAATAAAAGAAAAAAAAAGCAGCTGTACCATTATACATCCCCACCAGAAATTTATGAGGTTTCTAATAGGTATCCTAGTGGGCGGGAAGTGATATCTCATTGTGGTTTTGATTTGTATTTTTTGTACAAATTTTTTGATTTGTATTGTAATTTTTATTATGTCTTCTTTGGAGAAATACATATTCAAATCCTTAAAAAAAATGGAGAAAGATATTTCAGGAAGAAAGCAAAGGCACAAATGAGGAACGGCATGGAGATTTAAAAGAACATGGCTTATCCAGAAGCTAAGGAAAATCAGTTTTGCATAGCTCCATCACATGGTGAAGATGAGATGCAACAGTAGATACCTGGAAAAAAGCAATCTGATATTATTCTGAAGCAGAAGTCCCAAACTCTCTTGGTTCACAGAGCCCTTAGCATCTCAGTAATTTTGCACAGGGTACATAGGTCAAAGAAAATCTTTAACAATTCATTTTTTAAATAATTAGGAACAAAGAATTTAACATCTTATATCCTAATTATTTAATACCTTATGGGCACCAGCATGTGCTGGTCTAAATATATTTATTGATTTAAAAAATTATGAACAATCAAATACAAAAGTAAGAAATGTATTCTCACCAACACACTTAGGAAGTTCAGTCCATGTTCCATCAATACAGGTAATTACATTATTTCCAATCATTGTATGTGTATCTCTGCAATTCAGCTCCACAGAAACACCATGTTGAAAGGGAATAATAGAGAACCGGGCATAGCCATTCTTGAGGTGAGGTATGGAGCCACATGCTTTAACTTGTCCTAAGAAAATGTAATAAAAGATCTGCTTGCTTTTAAAATATTTTAAATCGTTTTATATATGTATTTATATATAAGTGCAAAGTTTAAACTGTTCTGTTTAAATATTAACATCTATTTACCAACGCAAGTGGGCAAATTTGTCCATTCTCCATCGATGCACTGTATTTTCTTAGGCCCTGTCATTAGAAAATAGGGAGGGCACTCATATTCCACCATCTCACCGTGTCCATATTCTTCTTTCCTTCTCTCTTTTATTGTACCATTGGGGAGTTGAGGAGGTTGACCACATGACTGTACTTTTCCTATCATTAAAAAAAAAAAAACTATTTAAATAATGCTTAAAGAGTCTAATGAATCCGGCAAAATGTGGAATTACTGTTTTGGTTGACCTAGAACTAAATTACATTTTTGCTAAATTCCTATTTTTTTTAGGTTTGCTTTTTACCATGTACATAGTGTATTAACTATTCTTTTTCTCAAATATTGACTTTTTATTATAAACAATTCTGAACAAATTAAAGAAAAATGAACACATATACTGATCACCTAGATATATATTAATGTTACATTTTGCCCAATTTATTTAATTTTTTTTGCAAAGTAATTTATTTATTTAAGATTTTACTTATTTGAGAGAGAGAGTGTGCACAGAGCGAGAGAGAGAGAGAGAGAGAGGGCACGAGCAGGGGGAGGGGCAGAGGGAGAAGCAGACTCTCCACTGAGCGGGGAGTCTGATGCCAGGCTTGATCCCAGGACCCTGGGATCATGACCTGAATGGAAACAGACACTTAACCGACTGAGCCACCCAGGTGCCCCAAAATAATTTAAAGTAAATGATAGACATAGTAAAATTTTACTTCTAAATTCTTCAGAATGCCTATCTAAGAAATAAGGACATTGACCTGCATATACAAAACACCGTGTTGCATTTCTTTAAATTAACAATAATTTTTAGTGCCATCTTACATTTTTTTCTATATGTAACTATCCTGATTGCCCCAACCCCCAATATTTTGCAGGTTATTATAACCAGGATATTAATTGTGCCCTGAAGATTTTAAAGTAGTTCAATAATCTGGATATCATATAAAAGTAAGTAGTTATTGAATATGTGGTATGATATATACATGCAATTATATTTATCACATATGTTTTTATTAATTAATATCTATAAATATATAAAATAATTTTATCAAATATTTTTAAAAAGTAATGTCATCTGAAGCAAGTAACAAATCATTGGTTTATATTGAATAATTCATATGTTTATGATTACTTCTTGATTACTTAATAAAATATAACAAGACCCATACAATATTTTTTAAAGTATGATTTTTTATTGAATTTGGGGGAAAATCCCTAACACTTCCCCGTTCTGGCAATTATATTTTGATCTATAAAATTCCATTATACATTTCAAAACAGAAGTAGAATTACCCCTTGATAAAGGAAACATAAATAATCTACAGCCCAGCACCTCCTCTCCTTCTCAGTTAAAATACTACCTTTGCCATTTTTTTGCAATTTGTCAGATTATATATATAAGACCAATAAAATACATAGACATTAATATAAATTGATATAAGTTGTTTCATCAGTTCTAAAATAAATATTGACCTTTGCATGTTGGAAAATTAGGTGACCATCCGAAGTGATAGCATTGAACTGAATCTGGTCCAACTCTTCTGAGTCTTTCCCCACAGAAAAATTGCAACACATCTCCAGCATTGTATTTTGCTTTTCTTGGATAAACATCTAGATTTGCTTTTAAAACTGGAAGAAGACATTCTATATTGAAAATAAAATAAAAGTAAATAAATATATGTGAAATAATCACTGCAGTATTACATTTAATACATGCTATTAAATAGCAGGGGGCTTCATACCCAGAGGCACTTATATTCTTACCTTCAAAAAAAACCCTAATTATTTACACCCAACAAATATGTGTAAGCCCCTTTAGAGAAATTAGGGTTGAACAGCAAGGTAAAATTTTGTATGACAATCTCCTCAGGACTGTAATAAATAAGTCCCGAGCAATCATATAAAGTAAATTATTTCATTTATTTATTTAACAATAAAGGTTTAATAACTTTTATTTGTCTATAAAACGGCATATGAATAGTTTTCACAGATCACATGAAAATCAGTTTTTCAAGTAGTAACAATTAAAGTGCAACATATTTAATTAAATGATAGGTATGTTTAAAAAGTTAGTACCTGGAATGGTCCAAACAAGAATTATGTCTAGTACATTTTAAGTAGGAGGGAACATTAAAAAGCAAATAATTCCTAACTTTACAAATGGGGAACTGTATTTAGTATATGGACTTTTTAAAAAACACATGGCCAAGTTGCTTCTAGGTGTTCGGAATCTTTCCATTATACCCAACCACATCTTTAATATCTTTCTAAAAACCAATGCATTATGAATACCTTCTGATTCAAGTAAAAATGGATATATATATATATATATATAAATAGATAGATATATGAATATATATGTGTATTTTTCTCATTTAATCTGTTATTCATGGTTCATCTCTTAAAATTAGATATTGAAATTCACATGTGAAAATATAAATGACAGGGGCACCTGGGTGGCTCAGCTGGTTAAGCGTCTGCCTTTGGCTCAGGTCATGATCCCAGAGTCCTGGGATCGAGTCCCACATCAGGCTCCCCCCTCAGTGGGGAGTCTGCTTCTCCCTTTCCCTCTGCCCCTCCCACTGCCCATTCTCTCTCTCTCAAATAAATAAATAAAATCTATTTAAAAAAAGAAAATATAAATGACATTCAAGACAAATACTCTCAATAAATCAAGCATATATCACAAAAATATGATGAAATATTTTCTAACTAAATCTCAGAAATATTATTTAAACTAGACAGTTTTATGCATTGTTATTGGCAATTGAATACTTTAATAACAGTTTGTTCATATCCCTCTGAAATGTGACTCACTCAGTTTTATGAAAAGTTGCACCCCTGTATCTCTGTATTTTATTCCAGAATTTTGCATGACAATTCTTTTTTGGTTGTTTATATTCCCTTTCTAATCCAATTGCAAAAAAAAAACTATTGAAAATGATTGATCTTGGCTGATGTAGGATTTTTTAGCTGATTTATTCAAGTATGGTTATTACATGGTATTATAGATAGAACCATGGCCTCCCCAAAATGTCCATGTCCTAATCCCTGAAACCTGCAAATATGTTACCTTCCTTGGCAAAACAGACTTTGTAGATACAATTAAGTTAAAGACCTTGAGATAGAGAGATTATTTTGAATTATTTGTATGATAGTGGACCCAATGTAATCAGAAGTGTGCTGACAAAAGGAAGCAGAGGTGTCAGAATCAGAGTAGGAGTTGTAGCAACAGAAGCAGAGATTGAAGTGATATGAGGAAAGGCAGTGAGCCAAGAAATGCAAAGGGCTTCGAGAAGTTGTAAAAGGCAGAAAACAAATTCTTTCCTAGGACCTCCAGAAGGAACTGTGATTCAACATCCTTGATTTCAGGACTTTTGACCTCCAGAACTGTAAGATAATAAGTTTGCATTGTTTTAAGTAATTAGGTTGTGGTAATTTGTTACAGCAGCAGGAGAAAACTAATAAATATGGGAAAAAATGTACAGCCATATTTAAGGAAGGGTATGATTTGGCATGACCTGAAGGCATTCTATCCTGCATTTAAGTCAAAGACTCTGTGCCACACCAAGATTGAACTGTAATATAAACTACGGACTTTGGGTGATTATGGTGTGTCAAATTGTTCATCAATTGTACAAATAGAGTGCGCTGATCAGTCAAGCTGATAATGGGACAGATTATATTGCATGTGTGGGGCAAGGGGTATATCTCTGTATCTCCCACTCAATTGTGCCATGAAACCCAAAAATGCTCTAAAATAAACAAAAAACCAAGTCTCTGACCATAGATTTCTTTTTAAGATTTTATTTATTTGAGAGAGACAAAGCACACACAGAGGGAAAGGGAGAGGGAGAAGCAGACTCCCCACTGAGCAGGGAGCCTGATGTGGGACTCCATCCCAGGACCCCAAGACCATGACCTGAGCTGAAGGCAGACACTTAACCGACTGAGCCAACCAGGCGTCCCAAGTCTTGACCATAAATTTTGAGTTTATAATCAAATGACAAGGAAAAGGATGAAAATCAAGGAGTAAAATATCTAAAGTTGCTGTAGCATGCATAGCAGACTATAACTTGGGTAATGTTTGCCTCATTTTGAATTATTTGGCAGTTTGAATTCAAGGTACCTTCAAAACAGCGTTCATCTTGGTCGTAAATATTACAATGCATGTAGCATATAAACAACCTTATTTTGGATGAGCTAAGTGCTTTTCAAAGATCTGTTATTAAATCAATATTTAACATTGGTCTCTTAAAGCTATGTGGAGTCACCTTAAATTTTGATGATTGTTCATTAGGAAACATCTTTCAGTAGAGTCTACTAAAAAGAAATACATTCAGAATTGCTTTTTATTTCCTAGAAGAAAAAGGACTTACCATCTTCACCACATCTTATGGAACCTGTGGTACTTCCATCTCTGTCTTAGATCCATCATGGCATTCACAGTCCAACTTGTCACTGAGTTTAAACCATATGCCCTTACCTTTGTTTCTGGCATTCACAAATACTGGCATATCATAAGACTCAAAGGTGTATTAAAAATCAGGGTCTTATTTCTAATGTTATCCCAAGCACACAACAAGCGGACAAAAACCTTTAATCATTATGTACTAGTGGATAAGTGACCTTTTAGGAAATTTTATTATGAATAATTTAGTAAAAAATGATTTTATGCACATTTTCCTTATACATCAACACCTAAATAAATTATACTATTTTTAAATATACATAGGTATTCACCTTATAAATATATATATGTCTATGTATATATCTACCATGTATAGTATATTATATATTCTATTGGTGGTACAGTAAGTGCCTGATGTGTGTGTGTGTGTGTGTATATGTACATGCATATGGAAATGTATCCTCCTTACAGGAAATGTTAGTTCTCTAGACAGAGACTAAATAGGTTATCACTCACAAAGAGCTATATTGCCAGTTCTCTGAGCTCCAGTCTCTAATCTGTCAGATGCCAACTAATCAGATGCAGTGACAGCCCGAGGTGATCGTTGTGCTCAGGCTGTGGTTCTGCACCATAGGAAAGGAGCCTCTGAAGTAAGAGACTTGGAGCTTGTACAGGGTAGCTGGCCCATTGGCCCATCCTCCCCACAAGAGAGAAAGGGAAGGAGACCTTTGCTCTGGAACAGAGACAAATTTGTGGGGAGAGAGAGGAAGGTTTTTACTCCTCTGAAACGTAAGCAAATGGCTCCAGAAAGATGTCTCTCAATCTCACTTGAGGGGCATATACTCTAACGTCCAAGGCTTGTTTGCAAATCATTTTCTGGCCAAGTTTGCTAGCACTCTTCGTTCAGAAAGCCTGGACCATGCAGAAATGTGAAAACCTCATAGGAACTGTCTCCTAATAATGGGTGGTAATGAACTTATTAAAGCATAAAATGCATGTAGACGAGTATAAAAATCAGAAGTTCAGTAAGTTTTTACAAAATAAGCACACCTCTGTAACTGCCATCCAGCTAAAACAACAGAATTATGACTCACATGTTCGAAGTTCCTCATGACCTGTCTAACCACTAACACTCTTTACTGCAAACACCATAGAATAATTTTGCCTGTTTTAAAATTTATGGAATTTTTTAAATCTCATTTTCACATTGGTGAATGTCAGATTTGTTTTTGTGATTAGCTGTAGTTTATCACATTATTTCATTATTTAAATAGATCAAATTTTTAAAGGTTAAGTACACATTTTAAAATCATCTAAAAGGACAAGTCAGTGGCAACATCCTTCTGATAGAATTACTAAAATTTAAAATTTAATTTACTTGCATATTACTTTCCTAAAGACATGAAGTTGCTTAAATATGAATAATATGGATGACTTCTTAAGACTGTAGCATTAAGAGTAAAGTCAATATATTTTTTTAAAACATGTGATTTACAATGTTAACACTGCCACAAAATTTAAAAGCATATGTATATCATGATTGATTTAATGAAGTGATTAATGATTTTATCAGCATTCCCGCAGCTTATTTTGGGGAACAAAAGGTGTGCAAGCTTCCAAAAAAGTTTAGAACTCTTGTTCTAGATATTTATTTTTCTCTATTCTTTTTCTGTACTCCTATTTTTTCATCTTTCTGAATCTCTCTCCACCATTTCGTTATCCAGTCTTTATTTCTTCCTTTATCACTCTAATTCTTGTTAAAAGCCATTTCTCACTAAATATTTGTCCATAAATATAACACAGTTGGTAGAAAATAAGAGCTTCCACCACACATGGAAACAATTTAGGGATTTAAAGAAAAATTGTTATGTTTTAATCATTGTTACCTAGAGAGTTTAACATAACTAATTTTGTGGATCAGTGACCTTAGCTCAAATAGGTGATCATTTACTCATGGACACAGAGGTGATTTTTCTCAGAACCCATGTCGGAATCCAGTTGCCTGAATGTCATTGACTTTCCATGGTGTTCTTGATCCAACACCTAACCCTGGATACACAGAATTTTTCAGAGGCTAATGAAGTCTCACAAAATGTACTCAGGAGCCAGCTTGTGTGGATTACTACTGGTCAAACTGAGTTGTCAGGCTTCTAAAATACAATTGTTGGGCTGACAATTGCCATTATCCCACAAAATGAAGAGAGATGGTTCTCGAGATGGAGATGACAATGAAATATTTATACCATAACTGAAGCCTTATAAATCATGAACCCTGTTCAACCACTGGACATTTCAGGTAGGAAGTCAATAGATGTGTTCTTTTGTTATTTTTCTGTAAGTATTCGTCACTTGTAAGCCCCTTGTAATTGAAAGAGATTGTGGCCTAACTGGTAACTGAGTAAGCATTTTAATTCAAGCTGCTTTAAAAAGACTCTATTTTCTAGAAGTTTAAATTTAAATAATGCAGTTCTGGAATAACATTTTTTTAAAAAAGCGTATCATTAGGCTTCATTTCCTGATAAGATAGATTAGCTGGTAACAGCATACCCTCCTATCAGAAAAAACATTAGAAGACCGTACAAAACATATCTCTAAAAGACTGGAAACTATGCAGTGCAAGTCTGTGATGATAAAAAAAGGCGGGGGGGGGGGGCACCCAAACCCAAACGCACAGTCTATGACTGTTTCAGCTTTCTACTAGGAGAGCACTTTCCAGACTGTGTTGTGGGGGCAAGGGGTGTGGGGGAAGCTATGCAGAGTCCAGGGGTCTTCCTGAACTGAGAAGAGCAAGATCACAGTATTAGAGACCATGGTGGCTAGAATGGCTAGAGTTTACAGGGCAGAGTAACAGAGAGAGGGTATTATGAGGAGAAAGAGCTAGAGAAGTTTTCTGAAGAGTGTTCTTGAGTCTTTGGTTGAGTACTAAGCTGTGCAAGCATAGGCTGGAATTCCATGAATTATCTTAAGAATGATTGCCAGAAGAGTTGTAAAGATGAAGAATTGCAAGTGTTCACCCAGGTCTGGGAGATGCCTTCATATTATACAGTATCTTAAGGAGTTGTTTTCCAAAGCCACTGACAAATAAGCATAATGCTCACAGGTACAAAATATTTTAAACATAGAAACTGATGGTTTATTGAATTAAGCCTATGAATTTAATATACACATAAAATAACTATAAAAAACTGTCTTATTGGGGCGCCTGGATGGCTCAGTTGGTTAAGCGACTGCCTTCGGCTCAGGTCATGATCCTGGAGTCCCGGGATCGAGTCCCGCATCGGGCTCCCTGCTCAGCGGGGAGTCTGCTTCTCCCTCTGACCCTCCCCCCTCTCATGCTCTCTCTATCTCATTCTCTCTCTCAAATAAATAAATAAAATCTTTAAAAAAAATAAAAAACTGTCTTATTCATAAGACATTTTAACTAGGATTGGACTTACGTTCACTTAAATAGTCTATTTTCAGTTTAATACTCCAGTTTTAAATAAAGTTGATTTCCAACTAACCTGATAATTTTCATGTAAGCAATAAAGGGGTGTTCCTTTAACATAAAGGGACTGCCTTCTAATATTTCTATTTATTGCATGCACCAGATTCGTGTAGGCAGGCAAACTATGCTATTTGTATATCTATCAGACTCAACTGGAACTGAAAAACAAATGCATAATGATAAAAGCCAGTGGTGATACCTACATTTAGCCCCTGACAATAGATATATTTTTTTAAAAATCACATCACATGTCAGGATGTGAAAGGACAGCATTTTACTTACTGGTGGAGCTGCATTTGGGAGGAGAAGACCAGCCATCTTCCAAACATGAAATGGTGTCACTATTACCAGGAAGGCTGTAGCCGACATCACAGAAAATTTGTACAGTGTCACCTTCCAGGTGTGTTTGTCCTGAAGATGCAGAATGACCATTTTCCACAGAAGGAAAGAAACACAGTCCTAAGAACCAAAAATTGTTTAATGTACAAGATGGAAGTGGTAAAAAAAAAAAACAAAAAACCTAAATTTCCTTTTTACAGTATTTTAAGAAGAATGGCAAACTTTCAAAACTGAAATCAGGTATGAAAACAAAATTCCTAAAGAACTCTGATCATGCTACTATATATATGATATTACTTTACAGAAGTAATTTAGAAGAAGATATTTAATTTACAGAAGTAAATTAACATTTCATTCTGTTCTATGGTTTTTACAAAAAATATTTGATTTTTATAAACTTTTCTAGGTACAAAATTAGATTTTAATATATCCATTTCTCTCTTAATTCTCCTAAATGTTTCTTACAGAAGGAGAAAGACCACTACTGTCTCCTCTGTTGGCTCATATTTTCTGCCTGCCATTGTTTTTTTCTTTTTTTTAGATTTTATTTATTTATTTGAGATAGAGAGAGAGTGGGGGGTGGGGTGGGCAGAGAGAGAGGGACAAGCAGACTTCTCGATGAGCACAGAGCCCAGCACGGCGCTTGAGCTCATGACCCTAAGATCATGATCTGAGCCGAACTCAAGCATCGGATACTTAACCAACTGAGCCACCCAGGCACCCCCCATTGCTTTTTTGCTTAATATACCTATTCTCTCTTGAGTCTGCTCATCACATTCACTTAAGGATTAATATAGATATCACTGTAAGAACAAAAGACGTGTTTTACGGAAAATATGAAAGTGAAAATATTTACACTTACACAATCTTTTCAATACTCAAGAGAATGGTAAGTTTCAAAACAGAATGTGTATGTAAAAAGATTTGTTTTAAAGGAAAAATATGCCCAGGCTAATACCAAACAAATATTAGGGAATACATATTAATAGTCAAATACATAAATCATCAGTTTAAAATTAAAATGTGTAAAGCACTTCTAAGTAACACGAGAAAGTTCACATATCTATTCTTCATTTGGTTTTCATAAAGGGCTTCTCAAGAAAGGACTACATTTCTCATCTTCGCTGGCTAGTCCTGATCCCTGTGATTGCCTGCCAAGGGCCTGACGTCACATCTGGTACATCTCTATTTACTGAATGATGCATCCACATCTACTGATCAGGGCATTTACTCACTGAGACACTTGGGTGTTGGTGACCATCCTTCTTCTGTGCAGATTATGCGAGTCCAAAAGGATCGTGAAGGAGATGTAAAATCATATTCACAAGAATAATAATAAATTTCCCCAACAGTAATTAGGGAAGGCTCCTCATCGTACTCTTTACCATATATAATTCCGTGGTTTATTTTTGGAAAACCACAATAGGAAAACGCTGGGAAAAATAAAACAAAACTGAAGAATTAACCTACATTAGTGAATCATTAAGTCATCTTTTAATCATCTCTTTGATTTTTTTTTTCTTTCATCCAGCTCAAGTTCCTCTACCTTACATGCCTTCCGGTGTTCTAATCAGTCGAGAACGAAAAACGGTCTCTAATTAAGAGTACAAGAGTATTTGAAAAGTCCGTTGTCGATGAACATGAGATTTATGTTTGGAGTCACGTGGAATAAACTCTCTTCCGCAGTAACTTCGCGAAGAGAATCCCACGCAGCGATCTATGAGCGGCGGCCGAGGGGAGCAGGTCGCGGGTGCACACCGCGAGCTGGCAGGCAGGGACGGAGTCGTGCGGGCTCCCCGGGCCTTTCCTTTCTCTACTCTGATTCAGTCTCTGTGCTGTCTGGTTTTTCCCGGTGCTGGGAGGATGAAGCAGTTTTGTTTTCTCCTTATGTGAATAAAGAAGACAACTTCCAGAAACTCAGCTCACCAGCCAGTTACCTCGGGAAACTCTCTTTTGCCTTTGCCTAGAGGTGACTTTCCGTGTGGCACAATATTTCACACTAGTGATTCCTGTGCTTTTTAACCTGCGAAACCTGGGGTTACTTATCTGTTTACAATTTGATACGAGGCGGAGGAAAAGACCCGCCATTAAACATTGACAGTCACACCTCCCTAATGCTTTTTCCAGACCTGCTTTACGCTCCCCTCATGCATTTCCATGCATTTCTACCTATGTATACTTTGCTATGCAGAATAACGTCCCTTCCATTCTCCAGTCGTCCCCCTTCTACCTATCCTTCAACACTCATTCTGCAACATTTAGCAAAAATATTCATTGTGCGCACAGCGATGTGATACTTCTGAAAGTTAACTTCTCTTGGCAGACCTCCCTTAGCCAGTCACCCCCTCCAAAAGTGGGAGATGATGTCTGCTGTCTCTACATTCTGATAAAAGCTCATGACTACATTTCCAATGAAATCGAGACACACCCTCATATATATACACACATGTATCACACGTATCTACATAGACGCACATAGTCTTGCAATCTATTTACTTATTGACACGTTTTGCTTTCCTCCAAGGACACTCAAAGCTGTAGTGAGGCACAGAGTTCTCACTTCTTTTGAGCTTCTTTGCTGCAACATGCAGCATAATATAGTGCTCGATCAGTATTTCACTATGGAACGTATGCAGGGTTCTTATATAAGCGTGACTTTAACGCGCTGTTTTTGCTCTGGGACCAGAGCACCTCAACACGCACCTCAGCCTAACTGCAACACAAAATTAGAAGCCATTTAACAGCGACACAAATTCTGGATAGAGCTTCACTGAGGGTTCTCCGGAGACTAGTTTGAAGTTTGAATATCTTTTTTCTGGGCTCTGGGTTGTAAAAATTCTACATATTATTCTCATATTTTACACTTCTTTTCCCTGCTTTTTGCCCATTTAGAAATCCTCTCTTAATGCCATCACTAACAGATGTTTAAAACAATATTTATCAGACACACAGGTTAAAAAAAAATCAAATACACCTATTTATACAGTTCTTCAGTGAGGCTGTTGTACAGTCTAATCAGAGAATTTGGTACTTTTAATTAATTTTAATTTAATTTTTAATTTTTAATTAAGCAATGCCTGTTGTACTTTTACCCCCATCAGCTAATTGCTCTCCTGTGAGTCTATCTCAATGTTAAAAGTAGTAACAAACAAAAGGAGTTTCCAGTCTATAGAAATAAGGTTTTATAACTTTTATGAGGGTGGCTCTTAAAAAGTAAAGCATTTTTAATGTTCCTATTTTTCTCAAGTTAGGATTAAAGAGAAACTTTCCCCAAAGAACGTCCATTATATGCAAAAATTAGCAAGCAACACAATAGCAAAATAAATCCCTTCTGGAAATCAAACAATAAAAGGTAGGACTGAAACTCCACTTCCACATGTGGTCTAATCAGCGGTCTTGGATCTTGTTAGAGGTTTCGTTTGCAATTATTTGGATATGATGATTTTTATTTCAACATGAAATAAGATGAGACAGTTTTTAAAATATTGTAAGATGTGGTTTATAGTTTTAATAAAGGATGGACAATTTCTTTTCACTTTTAACATTTGCTGAAGAGCTCAGAAAAGCAAGTAACAACCAAAAAAAAAAAAAAAAAAGATAACAACTCATTGACATTTCACTGGCTTATTACACACAAAAATTAGTATATACTGCACTGTTTTAGTAAAAGAGATTCCCCTTCGTTGAATGATAATTAGATTGAAAAAGGAATTTCCTGGTTTAATAATATTTAAATCTTAAATTAACAAATCTATGAAAATGCAAATATTTTGAAGGTGTCCAGATTTTCTTGGGATGCTTTTTCTGGCCAGTGGCATTGCAGAGTTTATGGAGAATTACACTGGTACTTAACCCTTTTGACTTTATTATATGCAGCTTTTTCATCCTGTAATTCCTCTCCAAATGTTGTATTTGGTGGCTATTCACACGGACAGAGAAAATAATTTCATTCTATTTTCTCTTAATTTCATATTAGAAAACATTTTGATAAAATAGATTAAATTATAAGCCTTTATTTAAAATGTTCTTACCTATTTATTCATTTTAAAACATACACACTAATACACACCCAACACACACATATGAGAGAGGAACTAAATATTCAGGTCTGCTTTCGTGTTTTCAACTTACCTTGCATCCCGACAGTAGAAATCCAGAAGATTAGAATGGCATTAATTAAAAGCAGCATGCTAGATTCTCCTGAGCACATATACTTCGAAATGGTCCAACAATGGTGGTCTTGCTCCAAATCTTGCTTTCATTTGGGGTGATACGCATGACTTTTGAATTTCAGTGCATTCAGTGCCAGGAAGCTGGTGTAGTGAAATACTTTCTGTAAATATCAAAGTTCACACAGGGTAGTGCAAAAAAACTAAATAATCTCTTATTCTGTTTTCACATCAAGACTCTAAATAGCTGGGCAACTTCCTTGCTGCAGTTACAAAGTTTCTACGTTTGACGCACTCAGAAATGGACCTCGGAGGAGGGGAAATGAAGCCCTCCCTTGCCTCTCTTCTTGCTAGCCATGAGGTCAGCATTTGAGAAGGCAACCAAGTGTAGGTCATTCTAATGTCATGTCCATCTTTCGTTATTATAAATTCCTCTTCAAACTGGCACTAGGAATCAGGCTCCCTCTTAATAATTGTTATACATTTGTAGATATTTTTTTAAATGTAGTCAAGAATAATTTTGTGAAATAACGCTTCCTGAAATTTTTGAACAAAGTGTATTTCAAACTCCTTTAGGCGGGACTGGCAAGAATGGCTAGGACAGGAGTGTGGTAGATTCCCTTTCCAAAAGGCAGAAATAAAACTGGACAAAATTATTAAAAAAAATAACCATTTATAGTTTCTGTAAATTGGCCAAAGAGCATACTGTTGAGAAATGTTTATTAAAGAAAATCTCCGTAAGTCTCACTAAAAAAAGAGTGGCTACTCCCATCCTTCTGTGGCTCACACGTTTGACTCAGATGGGCAGGCAGGCCTTGTGACTGGTGGCTTTGCTGCCCTTCTCGTGCAGGATGACTTTGTAGCAGATCTTGGAAAACATCCACACCCAATGACACTGTTGAATACAATAGAGATTATAGTGGGAAACAATCCAGGAAGGCTAATGTCTACATGATACTGTTGGGGCAAGTAACAAAATGGCAGGCTAGCTGGAAATTTAACAGGGAAATTTGGAGGAAAAAGGCAAAAAGGACCCCACTAAGATAACACTTACTGCTGGTGGTCCAGAAGTCACTGGACATAGAACAACTGTGCCCAGAGAAATCAGAGAGGGCCCTGTGACCTGCTAGTCCCTGGTTAAATGTGGAGCAGGCTTGTACACTCCCTGAACATTGAAAGCATTTCCTAACCCACATAACAGTTTCAGAGACAAAAGGTAGGATGTTTAGTGGGTCGATGTGTTTAAACATAACCTCTGACCCATTATGGGTTGACTAACTCCAAGGCTTAACCGACACAAATGTGCATATTCCCATTGGGGGCAGAGCTGGGGCATCAGGACTGTTTGGGCAGAGTGGGGCCAGGAGCGCTGACCAGGGCACTCTCAGATACCTGGGGGCCCCTGGTTGCTGATGAACATCAGGACCCCATCAGACAGCCAGTCCAAATGGGGACACTGTTGTCAGGTTAGAGCTGGCGTCTCAGAAAGACTTTCCGTGGGTGGGCTCCAACTCGGAGGGCACTGAGGTCATTGGGGTGCCCCGGCAGCCCAAGGCTGGGTGACAGGATACAAGTACACATGAGCAGGCCTGGAAGTTGAGGCAGGAAGGAGACCTGCAACAGGCAATGGTGGGCGAGGCGCATCACAGGGGAGAGCTAGTGGGGGTACGGGGTATCAGCCTAATGAACAAGGCCTACCTACGCATTATGGAACATCCTCCCCAAAAGAAGAGCTGCAGGTTTTTCAACTGCCTTACTAGGAAATGGCCTGCCTGGCAGCACAGGGTATCCGCCGTATGGAGACCCAGGGGAGTCCTGATTCCTACAGAAGCCCTAGAGCCTGGCAGGCAGTAAGTCTGCATGCTGACTGCCTGTTGCCCTTTCGCACCTATTGGCTCAGAGCGATTTTCAAAAGGTGGGCTCCCTCCACACCAGGGATGATGCTGGTAGCGGAGGCCTGAATTCCACAGGCTTAGAGGGCAGGGTCTGCCCAAAGCCAGCTTTTAGGGTACATACTGGCCATGTGCAGGCCTCCCAGGTAAGGGTAGTCAGGGACCTGGAAAAGAAGGCAAGCGTCCAGAGATCCCAAGTTCCAGGAGCATGCTCTTGGGGTACAAAGAATCTGCCTAATTCTAAGCCCCAACCTATGCAAATGTAAATATTCCCTCTGAAGGCATAGCTAAAGTAGTCTGGATTGCCTTGCCCTGCATGGACCATATAGAGGTCATGCTTCCTCCAGTAAGAGACCCCCCTTGGGAGCCCTGGTTGCTAGAGAAGCCAAATACCCCAACAGGCAGCTAGTCCAAATGGGGGCTCATTGTCTCTAGTTTAAGCTGGAGCCTCAGGATGATTTTAGTAGGGGTGGCTGTCTCCACACTGCAGGCCAGCAGGTGTTTCGGGACCCGCCTGACCTCCACAGGCAGAGAGGGCCCTGACAGCCAGAAGCCACCTAACAGAATATGGACCACTCAAGCACAGGCCATGCAAGTCCAAGTAGCCAGGGTATCCAGGGACCTGGAACTGGGCGATGTTGGCTGAGGCTGGGTCACAGGAGGGGGCAACTGGGATACCTGGCATCTGCCCGATACCAAGGCTTAACAGACAAAAAGGCACATATTCTCCCTGAAGGCAGAGCTGGAAGAATCTGCACTGCCCTGCCTCAGTGGGGCAAGAAGGGGGGTCGAGGAACCCCGTAATAAGAGACACCTGGGATCCTTAATTGCTGGAGAAGCCATTGGGCAGCCACTTCCAATGGGAACGAACAGTCAGCAGTTAAAGCTGAAGCCTCAGAAAGAATTTCAGGCTCTCCCCACGCTGGCAGCTAGTGGGTATTTGAGGACTGGCTTGAGCTCCACAGGCCTCTGAGGGCCCCCAAAGCCAAGGGTTGGCTGACATTGCAGGTCAGGGCGGAAAGGGACCCCGACATGGGCGATGGCAGGTGTGGCGGGTCTCAGGAGGGGGCTATTAGGGAACCTGGCATCCATCTAATTCCAAGGCTTAGCCTCCACAAATGCATATATTCCCCCTGTAGGCGGAGCTGCAGAAATAAGGTTGGCCTTGCCTGGGCAAGGCTAGGCTAGATGACCCGAGGATCCTCCAATAAGAAACACCTGATGAGCCCTGATGGCTAGAGCAGCCTGATACCCCATCAGGAAGCCAATGCAAATGGAAGCAATGCGGACTGTTTTAAGCTGCTGCCTCAGAAAGATTTTCAGGGGGTGGGGCTCCCTCCACCCTGAGGTCATTCAGGTGCCTGGGTTCCGGCTGGAGTTCCACAGGCCTGGAGTGCCCCCTGCAGCCCAAGGCCAACTGTAGTGTGCCAACTGCGCATGCGCGGGTCTCCAAGGTTAATTTGGCCTGGGATCTGGAACAGAGCGCAACTGGAGGATTTTCAACAGCCTCGCTGGGGAGGGACCAGGCCCACAGGACGGGGTATCTTCCATTTGGAGACATCAGGGTGTCCTGGTTCCTAAAGAAGCTCAAGACCCCATCCAGAAGCACGTCCACATGGGGACCATCTCCCATTAGTAGGGGTCAACTAGAAGCGATTTTCTTAAGGTAGGCTCCCTTCTCACGGGACGCTATGTAAGTGGTGAGGGCCTAGCCAGGGTTTCACAGGCTTTGAGGGCTGGGTCTGCCCAAGATTGGCTTACAGGATATGCATGTGCCTGCATGGGGGTGTAGGTCAGGGGAGCCAGGAACCTGGAACAGGGCAAGCATCTGGAGATGCCAGGTCAGGGGAGCAGGCTCTTGAAGTTACAAAGCATCTGCCTAATTCCAATCCCTACCCTACAGAATTGTGCATATTCTCACTGAAGGCAGTCCTTGAGAAATCTAGAGTTTCCCCCAATAAGAGACACCTGGGAAGGGTGATTGATGCAGAAGCCCAGACCTCAGGACAGTAAGGCCACATGGGATTGACCGTCGCTCATTTCAGCAGCTCAGAGTGATTTCCAGTTTTCAGGTAGTGATTGGGATACAAACGTGCATATTCCAGGTGAAGGCAGACTTTGAATAGTCTGGACTCCCTTGCAGGGCTAGATCAATGGGATGGTAGGGGTATCCTGCAATAAGAGACTCCTGGGAACTTTGATGGACGCAGAAGCCCAGGACTTCAGCATGCAGTAAGTCAACGTGAGGACTAACTGTTGCCCTTCTCCATGGCTGTTACAGAGCAATTTTCGGGAGGTGGGTTTGGTGCCCCCCACTGTTGAGGCACAAGAGCAGGCTATCAGAAGTACCTGGCATCTACCTGTTTCCAAGACTTAAGCTACCCAGATGTGCACATTGCCCTGGAAGGCAGAGCTGGGGAAATCTGGTTGGCCTTGCCTGGGCTATGCCTGATGGCCAGTTCACTCTCCAATAAGAGATACTTGGAGCCTTGATTGTTGGAGGAGCCAGGTACCCCACCAGGCAGCCAATCCAAATGGGGGCCATTATCAATTTAAAGCTGCTGCCTTAGAAAGATTTTCAGGGTTGGGCTCCTTTGTCCTGGAGGCTATGCAGGTGGTTGGATACTGGCCCCGGCTGGAGGACCTATGCTGCCCCCAAACTGACTACCCGAGTGCATACTGCACAGTGCAAGTCACACAAGTCAGGGAAGCTGGGGACCCGCAGCAGGACAAGTGTCTGGAGAGGCCTGGTTTCAAGAATGAACTCTAGGGTGTCCATGACATCTCCCTAGGGCATATTCCCCCTGCAAGTAAATCTGGAGGATACTGCCCTCCTTTCTTAGGGCAACGCTGAGCAGGCCAGCTTGGGTATCTGTCATCTAATAAGAGATACCCGGGAGTCCTGCTTGGTGACAAACCCTGGAACCCTTACAGTCAGCAAGTTCAAATCAAGACTGACAGTGGCCAATTTGTGGCTTCTGCCTCCAGGTGATTTAGGGGCTGGGCCCTGCCCCATTAGCCTGGAGGGGCCCAGCTGCCTCAGGCTATGAACAGCATGAAAGCCCGTGCATGGTCAAAGCAGTTCAAGGTAGCCAGGAACTTGCAGAAGGGTATGGATCCAGGTAGGCCATGTCAAGGAATAGGATGGTGTGGACAAAAGGCATGTGCCTCAATTCAAACTGTAACCCATGCAAATACACAGGCTTCCTTTGAAGACAGAGCTGGAGGATACCGGTCTGCCTTGTCTGGGCGGGGCTGGGTTTTCTCATTGGGGTGTTATCTAGCAAGAGACACCTGGAATCCTGGTTGCTGAAGACGCCCAGGACCCCTTCAGGCAGGAAGTCCAAATGGAGACTGTTAGTGGCCAATTTGCCGCTGCAGCCCCCGGGGTGATATTTGGTGGGGGGCACACTCCACACTGTAGCCTAAGCAGGTAATGGTGTCTGGTACAACTTCCATTCCTTGGAGGTTCCCAGCTGTCTCGGGGATGAACTGCATGTGTAGCAGTGTTCAGGGTAGCCAGGGACCTGGAACGGAGCACTGGTCTTGGGAGGCTGGATTAGAGGAGTGGCTCTTAGGGACAAGATGTATGGGTACTTGCAATCCCTATCTTTCCCCACAGGCACTATCCCCTCTGAGGCAGAGCTCGAGGTTGCTGGACTGCTGTGGTTGGTTGTACAGGGCCAGGAGCTCTTTCCAGGTATTATCTAATAAGAGACTCTTGAGAGCCTTGTGGGAAGGAAAAGCCCTGGACCCACTCAGGCAGCAAGTTCAAATGTGGACGGACTGCCCCCAGGTTGTACCTGCTACATCACGGTGATGTTTGGGGCTGGTCCCACCCACACTAAACCTATGCAGGTGTTTGGCTGCAGGGCCCCAGCAACCCCACGAGGCTGAAGTGGTACTTACTGTACACGCACGGGCCAAGATGAGAGGTCAGGTTAGCCAGGAACCTGGGACAGGGCAAGTGTCAGGAGAGGCCATGTCACAGGTGTGGACTCGGTGGTGCAAAGTGTCAGGTTAATTGTAAGGCTACTCATCATCCATCATATAATACTCCCCCTGAAGACAGAACTGGACATTTTCCAACTGCTTTGCCAGGAATGGGCAGGGTATGTAGGACAAGGTATCTTCCATTAGGAGACACCTGGGAGTATTGATTCATAAAACAGCCCTGGACCCCATCAGGCAGCAGGTCCACATGGGGACTGACTGTTGCCCATTTGCAGCTGCCGCTTCAGAGCATTTTTCAGAAGGTGGGCTCTCTCCATGTCAGAGGCTATGGAGGTGGGTGGTGGCCTGGCTGGAGAGCCAGGTTTGCCAAAGGCCAGCTAAAGGTATATTCTGTGCATGTGCAGTATGCACAGGCCAGGGTAGCCAAAGATCTGTTACAGGATCAGGCTGTTGGGGTTACAAGTCACCTGCCTTGTTTCAAGCCCTAACCTAAACAAATGCACTTATTTCCCCTGAAGGCAGATCAGGAAGAAGTTGGACTGGGCAGGGTGTTGCTGGGCAGAATGGCCAGGGCATCCTCCAATAAGACACCTCAGAAGCTTGATTTCAGGAAAAGATTTGCGACCTCATTAGGCAGCCAGTCCAAGTAAGGACTGCCTCTCACCCATTTAAAGCTGTCACGTAAGAAAGATTTTCAGGGAAGGGATCCCTCTACCCAAGAGGCTATGTAGGTGGTTGGGGACCCTCTTGAGCTGGAGGGCCCATGGGCACAAGATGTGGTGCATACAGCATATGTGTTGGCTGTGAAGGTCAGGGTAGACAGGAACCTGGAATGGTGACCTTTTGTGGGTCAAAGACATCTCCCTAATCGTAAACCCTAACCTTCATATATGCACCTATTTCCTCCAAAGGTAAGACTTGGGGAAACTGGATACCTTGCCAGGGTGAGGCTGGGCAGTCTGATTGGAGTATCCTTTAATAAGAGAGACCTGGGAGTCTTGATTGCTAGAGAAGTCCAGGACCCCATCCGGCAGGCAAGCAGTCAAATGGGGACTGTTTCAAGTTTAAAGGTGATACCTCAGAAGGATTTCGGGGGTGAGCTCCCTTCATCCTGGAAGCTCTGCCAGTAATTATGGACCAGCCCAGCTCCACATGCCTGAAGGTCATTGGCTGCCAAGTTCAGCTATTGGGGCACATGCTGCACATTTGTTGGCCATGTAGATTTGGAAAGCCAGAGACCTAGAACCTGCAATGTATGGAGAATCCAGGTCTCAAGAGTAGTCTCTTGGGGTTCCATGGCATCCTCTTTATTCCAAGCCCTAACCAACCCAGATGCACATGTGAGGGCCAAGGCAGCCCACCCAAAATGTGCCACTTTGGCATATTAATAATTTTGAATTAAAGTTATGTAAGAAACAGTGCAAGAAAGACACCCAGATTGCCCCCCTTTGTCTCCAGAAAGCAGGAAATAAATTTTGCTTTTTTCTCCTGTTAATCTATCTTATGTCAATTCAATTCTTAGGCCAGCTAGAAGAATGTTGAAGAGTACAGAAATATTTTGCCTCCACAACACTTGGTGTAATCGGCAGGATAAAATTCCCTGGCTGAACACAACTGCAGCTGAGAGATCCTGAGACACCTGACAAAAGCAGGAAGTAGGTAGGAATTTTTGCCACATCAGCCCCTAGCTCTCTGCCTGGGGCGGGGGAGTCTAATGTACCTGCAAGTGGTAAGAGTCCTTTTTCTCTCTCTTTCTAAATTTAGATCAGCTGGAGAAAATATTTGTGGAATCAGTTGCTTGGATTTGGCAAATCTAGTAAATTTGGTAGAATAGTCTTGGTTTGACTGATCATTTCCTCCCTGAGGTGGTCACTGTTTTCCCTTATCTTTGTGTCATCTGTCATAAATAGGAATTACTATGGGGAAAGAATGCAGGCATGGGCTCTATCAGCCTGCTGTTTAAGTTGGGCTCATAGACTGGTGGGTTCACAGTTCTCCCCAGACTGGTGTCTGTTTGGACAAACTTTGCTGTGGGCTCCCTTTGTAAAAACCAGATGAAGTTTTTCCTTTCATCTTATTCTACGTCCTGAGAGCTTGACTTTGTGACCAACAAGAATATTCTGTTTGTCTCTACCATTCAGAGGGTACACCTTGGTGGTCAGTTGAATAGACTGGTTATATAAGGTTATAAGCAGCACTCTGTCCAGTAATGCCAGGGGTTTGTCATAAGAGGTTGCAACCCAAAGGGACCTTTGTCATCTCGAACTTTGTTGCTTCATAACCCTGGAAAAGTCACATTCCAGTAGTACCTGCCTGATGAAATAGCTTAGGGGGTCTGAGACTGGAAACATCTTACATTTTCATGGGGGACCAGAGACACTGTCTTCACTACACTATCCTTTTTGTTATTGGACAAGGGCCCATTGCTCAATGTACAGCAAGCCAAACACTGATGTTGGTTTTGTGGTAGAGAAAAAGGGTTTTATTGCAGGGTGCCAAGCAAGAAGATGGGAGAAAATTTCTCAAATCTGCCTCCCCAAAGGGTTTAAGTTGAGTGTATTTAAGGATAAGGGGTCAGGATGACAGGGTATGTAGGTTGAATGGAATATGCTGATTGGTTATATGGGAAAAGGGAGGTGTGCTCCTTTCTGAGTATGGGAATTCAGGAATCCCGTCTTTTCATGGGACACATGTTCATGAAATAGCAGGGTAAGCATGACAACTGGGGGGTATCTCAGAGTATGTCATAACAGAAGTTACTTTTGTTCACTCTTGGTCCCTTCTGTGCAACTGCAAGAATTCTTCCTGGTTTGCTCCAGTCTCAGCTAGTCTTGCTGGTGGTCAGTCAACTTTTGCAAAACAAGCTCATAGATCAATCAGGTTAACCAGAGTTTCCCTAGAGTAGAACAGCCAAGCATTTTTTAACTCAGCATATCGGTTTTAGTCCCCTCTATCATTAGATCATTCCCCAGTCTTGAGGGAATGGGATGATGACCACTCTGGCTACTTCCTGCTGGTCTTAGGGGTACAGTTTGGGGCTTGAGGAATGAAATTATTTTGCACTTACTTGGAATTATTTTCTTATTCCTGGCTCTGCATGTACATTTTGCATAACTCGGATATTAGTTCCTTCTTTGACCATCTTGGAACAACGTGCACACATTTTGTCATTTCAGATCTAATAATTAGTACGATGCATATGGACCTGTCCATTTTTATTAGTCCCTGTAACATCAATGCCTTAGAGGATCCATGAAAATAAACCTGAAAACCAGTCTGATCCCAGAATCCCCATGTCACTATATCCAATTTTTTGAAACATAGGCAACTGGTCTTCTCATGTTACCAAGAGTCTATATTAACCCTCTTAAGACTCACCCTCTGTCTTTCATGAATGGACGAGTCAAAGGACTTTCTTATATCTGGAAGTCCCAATGCTGGTGCCTTTAACAAATTTTTTAATAACGAGGAATGCCTGGTGACATTCTCCTGTCTAATTACAGAGTTTATTGTTTCCTCAGTTGAGGGCTTCATGGAAGGGCTTAGCTGTGAACCCAAAGTTGGGAATCTAGATATGGCAGAATTCTGCCAATCTCCACAGTTGCCTCTAGGTAGTGGGTACCACAACCCTGGCTAATGCCTCTTCCCTATTAGGGAGGAAACTTCTTTGCCTCTAAGACCATTAAAACAGCAAATATTTCACAGAGGGTTGAGAAATTTGTCCCTCTTTTTTGGATACCTCATCCCCCGTCAGCTAGAAATTTCCTTTTTTTTTTTAATTTTTATTTTATTTTATTATGTTACATTAATCACCATACATGACATCATTAGTTTTTTTTTTTTTATTACACTCTGGAATACATCATTAGTTTTTGATGTAGTGTTCCATGATTCATTGTTTGTGTGTAACACCCAGTGCTCCATTCATTACGTGCTCTCTTTAATACCCATCACCAGGCTAACCCATCCCCCTACCCCCTCCCTTCTAGAACCCTCAGTTTGTTTCTCAGAGTCCAGAGTCTCTCAAGGTTCATCTCCCCCTCCGATTTCCCCCCCTTCATTTCTCTCTTCCTACTATCTTCCTTTTTTTTTTTTTAACATACAATGTATTATTTTTTTCAGAGGTACAGGTCTGTGATTCATCAGTCTTATACAATTCACAGCGCTCACCATAGCACATACCCTCCCCAATGTCTATCACCCACCCCATCCCTCCCACCCCCCACCACGCCAGCAACCCTCAGTTTGTTTCCTAAGATTAAGAATTCCTCATATCAGTGAGATCATATAATACATATGATCTCAGCTAGAAATTTCTGAGTCAAAATAGTCTTTAGTCTCTGGTCTTACTGGCTATCAAAATGTCATCCACATATTGAAGCAAGGCACCCTCTGTGAGCTGAAGTTCTCTAAGATCTTTAGCCGGAACCTCACCAACAATAGGGCATTCTTAAATCTTTGGGGGAGTACAGTCCAGCAATATTGCTGCTTAACCTTAGTGTTCAAGTCTTCCCATTCAGAGGCAAATAGTTCTTGAGATTCTGGACTTAGAGGCACACAGATAAACACACACTTTAAGTTGAGCACAGTGAACCAGTGAAAATCTCCACACAAGGTGATAAGCAAGGTATAAGGATTAGGTACCACCAGGAGACCATATTCCATTATTTGTTTAATTGCTCTGAGGTCTTGGACAAATTGATATTCTTTTGTGCAGTCTTCTGAACCAGCAAGATTGGAGTGTTGGAGGTGAGTGGCAGGACTGAATTAGTCCTGTTCCAAAAAGGCAATCACCAGAGGCTGCAAACCTCATTTAAGATATTCCCTTAGGGAACACAATTTTAGATTTGGAATCCTTGCCTTAGGACAAAACCTCACCTGTATAGGTGCTATGGTTTTTGCCCATCCAGTCCTCCCATCTGTCCAGATGTTGGGGTTTACCTTTTGTAGACTCTTCTGACAAGTCCTTCAGCTCTTCCTCTCCTTATTGTAATATTTCCTGGAATGCACAAGTTTCTCTGGTAGTACTTTGGTATCTATTCGCCCAGACAAAAAACTGACTTGAGTATTGAGCTTATTCCACAAGTCCCTTCTGAAGAGTGGACTGGGGCACTCAGGCATATACAAAAAACTATGTTTCAAAGAAGTTTTTCGAATTTGACAACCTAAGGGTTGGAAGAACAGTCTTTGCAAAGGTTCTCCTGATACTCCTGTTACTTTCATGGAGGATAATTTTATTAAGCAAGTATTTAATACAGAATAGGTGGTGCCTATGTCAATCAAAAACTCAGTCATCCATTTTCCCACTTTCAGTTGTGCTGGGGCTCCTTGTGAGAAAGGTTAATGGAGCCTGTGGGTTGTAATAGAGTGAGGGCTTCATCACTCTTGATCAGTCTCAGTAGGCTGGGACATTTCAAAAGTAATGAGATCTTGCTCCCTTTTTTCCCCAGGAGCTTTATTTAATCTAGGGGCAATTCTTTTTTCCAATGGCTCTCTTGTTTACAATAGGCACATTGCCAAGGCCCTATTGTAGTGTGCCCCTTCTGATTCTGCTTGCCAGGAATTCTTACCTTGGGTCTGTTACCTCTTCTTTGTCCTTCCTGTGTGAGGGCAGTAGCAAGCAAGGTCACGTGTTTCATCTTGCATCGCTCCTTTTTCTCCTGTTCCTGATCTCTGCCATTAAAGACCTTAAAGGCAATTTCACCCAGTTGTGACATAGACATCTCTATGGCCCCTTCCAAACTCTGTCGTTTCTTTTGAATATCTAGGACACCAGCATAATTCCCCCTGTCATTTGCATCTCAGTTGGGGTCAGCCGCCAGCACCACCATGGCAGCTGCAGCCCTTATCAAATTGCCTGGAGCGTCAGCCTGGAGCTTATCAGCTTCTTCTAACATCATTCTCCACTCTTCTGACATAAGGAGAGTGGTGAGTAAACTGTGTACATTTGCCCGGATGAGGTTATGGTGGCAAAATTGGGGAGAACAAGTTTTCCATTCCTTTGGGGTCATCTCTATATGTTGGCGTATTATTTTTCCAATTAAGCAAGTTGGAAGTAGAGAAAAAGGGAATGTACCCAAATCATTTCAGTCAGTTGATCACCATTATTTGTTTCCCCAATGGGCACTTGCCTTAAAGGGAATTGCCCTGCCTGAATTTGAGTGGCTCCCTGGCCAAATTTTGCTGCCTGCCCTGTTGGGTATGAGAAGGAGAGACTATTCCTTTTTGTTCTGATTCCTATGAGCCTGGAACCCTAGAGCCCATGGCTCTGAGGTTTGCGCAGCTGAAGCCCCTGCTGCACCTCCCTATGGAGGTCAAACTGGAGCCTTTGGTAAATTCAGCTATATTAGTTGAGGGGTCATCCTGTCACTCATTAGACTCTGGTGAAACCTTTGAGGGTTTATCCCCCTGTTGGACCATATAGTTTCTTCTGTACCAGCTTGTTCTGCTATAACAGCATGAAAGATAGCATGACAGAATGTCATCCATCTCGTTTCTTCTCTCTTTTACAGAACAATTCTAACTGGAGAATAGTATTATAATCCAAAGGCCCATTTTCAGGTCATATTTCTCCTAAGTCCAGGGAGCATTGTGGCCAAGCAATATTACAGAAAAATATCATCTTGTTTTTCATGGGATCATAACTACTAGCTGCCCAGTTTTTAAGTATGCATACCAAAGGGCTGCATGAAGAGATCAAATTACTATTACCCATGCTTTGGTTTTGATTTACTTCCTTTATCCTAATCAAGATATTGCCTAATACAATCCTAGCAAAACTAGATGCACATTATCAAAAATTCAAGAAACAAGAAAACAAGAGAACTTCTATGGGTAGGGTCCCTAACTCTTCCTTGATGTCAGGGTTTCCCCCAACAAAGGCTTCCTTTCAGAAGTCAAAGTTTCCTTGTGGAACTCTATCAAGTTGGCCCCTAGAAGAGGATCAAGGAGAAGAAAAACTTGTCCTGTGCTGTCACACATGAAGTATTCAACAACAGACTTTTTCCAAATCAAGTCCTGTTTTTCCACCACAAAAATGAAACTAAAATGCGGAAGGGTGACACAATCCCACCATGCGGGAATCCCTAGACACCTCCCTGGATCAATGGTCCAGGCAGCTCTGGATCCTTTCACAGAATCCTGGGCAAGCAAGGGGCAGTGAACCATAGACAGGTGTCCAGAGAGGACTCAGAGTCCCTTCTTGGTCACCAATTTTGTTACTGAACACGAGTCCATTGCTCAGTGCTCAGCAAGGCAAATAACACTGAAGCTGCTTTTATGGTAGAGAAAAAGGGTTTTATTGCAGGGCACCAAGCAAGGAAATGGGAGAAAATTTCTCAAATCTGCCTCTGCAAAGGGTTGCAGTTGGGTGTATTTAAGGATAAGGGGTCAGGATATCACAGGTATGTGAGCTGAATGGACTATGTTGATTAGATATAGGGGGAAAGAGAGGTGTACTCCTCTTTGAGTATGGGAATTCAGGAATCCTGTCTTTTCATGGGACACATGTTCATTAAATGGCAGGATAAGCATGATGATGGGGGAGATCTCAGGGTGTGTCATCACAGAAGTTACTTTCATTCAGTCTTGGTCCCTTCTGTGCAACTGCAAGAATTCTTCCTGGTTTGCTCCAGTCTCAGCTAGTCTTGCTGGTGGTCAGTCAACTTCTGCAAAATAAGCTCATAAGTCAATCAGGTTAACTAGAGTTTCCTTAGGGTAGAACAGTCAAGCATTTGTTAATTCAGGGTTTTGGTTTCACTACCTGTCGAATGAAGATCTTTGCTTTCTTAGACTATTTTTGGGAGTAAACTTTTGGATCATGGGGGCTGTGTTATCTATGCCTTCTCCAGGGACGCTTCTTGTGTCCATGGTCTAAACCTGGAGAGTGGCTCCAGTCTTTTTTTAATTAATTAATTAAAATTTTAATTCCAGTGTAGTTAACATACAATGTTACATTAGATTCGGGTGTACAATACAGTGATTCAAGAGTTCCATATATTACTTAGTGCCCTTCAAGGTAAGTGTACTCCTACATCCTACCAACAGTGCACAAAGGTTCTTTTTTCTCCATATCCTCAGCAACACTTGTTGTTTCTTGTGTTTGTGATTTTAGACATTCTGACAGGTATAAGGTAATATCTCATTGTAGTTTTGATTTGCATTTCCATGATGATGTTGAACATCTTTTCATGTGTCTGTTGGCCATCTGGATGTCTTCTTAGGAGAAATGTCTGTACATGTTTTCTGGCTATTTTTAATTGGGTTATTTGGTTTTTGGGTGTTGAGTTATAGAAATTCTTTATATATTTTGGCTACCCTTTATCGTATATGTCATTTGCAAATATCTTCTCCCATTCCATAGGTTGCCTTTTAGTTTTGTTGTTTCCTTTGCTATGCAGAAGCTTTTTATTTTGATGTAGTCTCAGTAGTTTATTTTTGCTTTTATTTCCCTTGCCTTCATATCTAGACATATCTAGAAAAATGTTGCTATGACCAATATCAGAGAAATTACTGCCTGTGCTCTCTTCTAGGATTTTTATGATTTCAGATCTCACATTTAGGTCCTTAATCCATCTTGAGTTTGTTTGTGTATGATGTTAGAAAGTGGTCTAGTTTCATTCTTTTGCATGTAGCTCTCCAGTTTTCCCAACACCATTTGCTGAAGAGACTTTTTCCTATTGCATATTTTGCCTCCTTTGTCAACTAGATTATATATTTGGGAGTTTATTTCTGAGTCTTCTATCCTGTTCCATTGATCTATGTTTCTATTTTTATGCCAGTACCATACTGTTTTGATTACTACAGCTTTGTAATATAACTTAAAGTCTGGAATTATAATACCTCCAGCTTTGCTTTTCTTTTCAAAGATCACTTTGGCAATTTGAGGTCTTTTGTGGTTCCATATAAATTTTAGGATTGTTTGTTCTAGTTCTGTGAAAAATGCTGTTGGTATTTTGATAGGGATTGCATTGAGTATGTAGATTGCTTTGGCTAGTATAGACATTTTAACAATATTTTTCCAATCCATGAGCATGGAATGTTTTTCCATTTCTTTATGTCATCTTCAATTTCTTTCACCAATGTTTTATAGTTCAAAGTATAGCTCTTTTACCTCTTTGGTTAGCTTATTCCTAGGTATCTTATTATTTTCGGTGCAATTGTAAATGGGATTTTTTCCCATAATTTCTCTTTCTGCTGCTTCATTTTTAGTGTATAGAAACAACAGATTTCTGCACATTGATTTTTGTATCCTGTGACTTCATGGAACTCATTTATTAGCTTCAGTAGTTTTTTGGTGGAGTCTTCTAGGTTTTCTGTATATAGTATCATATCATCTGTAAATAAAAGTTTTACTTCCTCCTTACCAATTTATATGCATTTTATTTCTTATCTGATTGCTATAACTAGGACTTCTAGTACTATGATGAATAAAAGTGGTGAGACGGTCCTTGTCTTGCTCCTGACTTTAGGGGGAAAGCGCTCAATTTTTCCCCATTGAGTATGATGTTTGCTGTGGCTTTTTCATAGATGACCTTTCTTACATTGGGGTGTAGTCCCTCTAAACCTACTTTGTCAAGGGTTTTATCATGAATGGATGTTGTATTTTGTAAAATGCTTTTTCTGCATCTATTGAGATGATCATACGGGTTTTTATCCTTTCTCTTATTGATGTGATGTATCACATTGATTGATTTGCAAATATTGAACCACCCTGTATCCCAGGAATAAATACCATTTTATTGATTTTTTTTTTCATTTTATTGTTGGATTGTATTTGCTAGTATTTTGTTGAGGATTTTTGCTTCTATGTTCATCAGAGTTGCTGGCCTATAGTTCTCCTTTTTTGTGGTCTTTATCTGGTTTTGGTATCAGGGTAATGCTGACCTCAATGAATTTGGGAGCTTCCTTATATTTTTGGGAATAGTTTGAGTACAATAGATACTAAGTCTTCTTTATATGTTTGGTAGAATTTGCCTGTAAAACTGTTTGGTCCTGGACTTTTGCTTGTTGAGAGTTTTTTGACTATTGATTCAATCTCCTTGCTGGTAATCGGTCTGCTCAAATTTTTTTATGTCTTCCTGCAGTTTTGGTAATTTAGGTTTCTAGGAACTCATCCATTTATTCTATGTTGTTTAGTTTGTTGGCATATAGCTTTTCATAATTTTTTCTGACAATTGTTTGTGTTTCTGTGATGTTGGTTGGTATTTCTCCTCTTTCATTGGTGATTTTGTTTATTCAGGTCCTTTTTTTTAGGAGTCTGGCTAGAGGTTTATCCATTTTGTTGATGTTTTCAAAGAACCAACTGCTGGTTTCATTAATCTATTCTGTTTTTTTAGTTTCTATTTTGTTTATTTCTGCTCTGATCTTTATTATTTCCATCCTTCTGCTGGTTTTAGGTTGTTCTTTTCTAGCTCCTTTAGGTGTAAGGTAAGTTTCTTTGAGATTTTTCTTGCTTCTTGAGATATGCCTGTGTTGCTATAAATTTCCCTCTTAGAACTGCTTTTGCTGCATCCCAAAGATTTTGGATGACTGTGTTTTCATTTGTCTCCATTTATTTCCTCTTTGATTTCTTGGTTGACCCATTCATTGTTCAGTAGAATGTTATTTAATCTACATGTAAATGCATTCTTTCCAGATTTTTTCTTGTCATTGATACCTAATTTCATAGCATAGTGGTCAGAAAAGATGCATGGTATGACTTTGATATTTTTGAATTTGTCAAGACTTGTTTTATGGCCTCATATGTGATCTATTCTGGAGAATGTTCCATGTGCACTTGAAAAGAATGTGTATGCTGGTCTTCTAGTATGGAATGTTCTGAAAATATCTTTTAGATGTATCTGGTCCAATATGTCACTCAAAGCTACTGTTTCCTTGTTGACTTTCTGTCTGGATGATCTTTCCATTGATGTAAATGGGGTGTTAAAGTCCACTACTATTATTGTATTACTATAAATTGCTTCCTTTGTTTGTTAGTAGCTGCTTTATGTATTGGGGTACTCCCATGTTGGGTACATAAATATTTACAATTGTTACATTTCTTGTTGGATTGTTCCTTTTATGATTATATAGTGTTATTCTTTGTCTCTTGTTATAGTCTTTTTTTTTTAAAGATTTATTTATTTATTTGAGAGAGCGAGAATGAGAGAGAGTACATGAGAGGGGGGAGGGTCAGAGGGAGAAGCAGGCTCCTCGCTGAGCAGGGAGCCCGATGCGGGACTCGATCCCGGGACTCCAGGATCATGACCTGAGCTGAAGGCAGTCGCCCAACCAACTGAGCCACCCAGGCACCCTATAGTCTTTGTTTTAAAGTCTTTTTTGTCCAGTTTAGTCTTAATAGTGTTGTCAGTGCAAACAACTAACCCTGAGGATTGAGGATGATGTTCATAATGAAAGTGTTGTAAAATCAGCCAAACAGCACAGATGTGTCAAAGCACCTGACCAGTACAATGGGTTTCTTAATCACTATGAAGTTTGAGAGAGGTATCCCAAGTAAGGATAATCTTTTCTAACATGATTTTAGCCACAGAAGAGACATTGGAAAGCTTCAGTCCAGTGAGAAAACATACAAACCATTACTAGAACATTTTACCCATGAGTTGGAGGGAGCTGTATGAAATCCATTTACTAAGCCTCAAATTGTTCATTTGGCAATTTAACATGCCCAGGGCCAGTATGGATAGGTTTCCCAGTATTGTAATTTGGACAAGAGGAACAACCAAGGAAGGCACTTTTTGTGGTATGGTTAATATTTCCCCACCAATACTGGTTCATGAACACTACCATTTTATCAGTAGAACAGTAGTTTAATGCATAAACAGTTGAAAGTAGTAGGAATTTTAGAATTTCTGGAATAGCTGGAAAGTTATTTGGTCCAAACCAGAGTTATTTTTATCAAACCAAGAATTATTACATTTCTAATATTGTTTCTTCTTTTTTGGGGCCAATTGTTGGGCATCTCTAATCAGTTTTTCTCAATTGTCATTTGAGAGAATATCCCTTTGAAACATGACACTGGTTTAACTATTGGTCTCTGTGAGAGCTGCATATTTGGAAATATCAGCAAGGTAGTTTCTTTTGATACGCTGAGAGTCAAGTCTGGAATTTCTGAGAAGCTTAATAATAGCTAGAGTCCCTGGCAAAAGTTTGGTATCTAATATCATTTTGGACATAGGAACCATTTTTAAATGTATTCCCATTGGAGGTAAGGAGACCTCATTGTTTCCATAGCATTCCAAAATTATTAGAGACCCCAAAGGCATCAGTATAAATATTTTTAGTTTACCCTTGGCTAAAGTACACACTCAGATAAGGGCATATAACTCAGCCTGTTGGGCTGAAGTAGCCAAAGATAAAGGTGCTGCCTCAATGAATTCAAAAGGAGTTGTAATGGCATGCCTGGCATAATATTTACCATTTTTATTCTTTAATAACCATCAGTAAACCATGAAAATGCATTGGTTAGTGGGGTTGGTTAGAGGCGTTTCCTGTAAATTGTCACAAGGAGTCAAAAAATGCAAATCTCCATCCTCAGCCATTAGGTTTTTCCACAAGTAAAAAAGGAGTGTTACAGGGACTAGTGTAGCAGATAATGAGACCCTGAGCCTTGTAATCTCCTGTAATGGGCTTGATACTTTGAAGGGGTTCTCCATTTGTAGGGAATTAATTCTAGGGAGAGGTTTTGAGTGATCTATTTGAATCTTGATGGGAGGTACACTGTGGACTCTGCCAATATCATTGAAGATTTTGCCCATAAGGAGGACGGTAGTTGATCTAATAGGAACAAATGATCAGTGTCCTCAGATTCAGCTATAGCGCCCTCAGAGACTAAGGATAGAAAAAATGCCAAAGCATCATTTATTTTCCCTGCTTGACTCTTTTAGTTACTACTGTCAAATTCTAGAAGTATTTTCCCCTTTAGAGAAAAAGAAACTCCTGCATGGTATTTTTCTAAGAAATCTCGAAATAAATACAGGTGGAGGAACTAAAGAGAAAAGAATGTGTATCCCTCAAAGGGCCTAGACAAAAGGGAATAGGTTCAGAGACAGGAACTTGTTGGAGTTTATTAGAGCCCCTCACTGTTTGAACTGGTTTAGTACTCCAAGACAGGGGCTGCTTTATAGCAATGGGGTTGAGCACCAAGAATGTAACTCTGGTGTCAGTAGGAGCAGGGAGAGATTCATTCCCAATCTGAAGAGTGGTTTCTCTGATCTGATTGAGAGAGAGGATTGGGAAGGGCCCCTGTAGCTCCTTGGAGCCCCATCAGTGGAAATTAGGAGGACATTAAAAAGGTTGGCCAGGGGCTCCTGGGCGGCTCAGTTGGTTGGGCGACTGCCTTCGGCTCAGGTCATGATCCTGGAGTCCCGGGATCGAGTCCCGCATCGGGCTCCCTGCTTGGCAGGGAGTCTGCTTCTCCCTCTGACCCTCCCCCCTCTCATGCTCTGTCTCATTCTCTCTCAAATGAATAAATAAAATCTTTAAAAAAAAAAAAAGGTTGGCCAGAGGGTCGAAGGCACCTGAAGCACTTAAATTTGTAACAGTCTTTTCTTCCAATGTCCTAGTTCTTTGCAGTAATAGCAGAAACTAAGCTTCCAGTTTTGTTTAGAGGCCTTCATTCCCTGAAGTTGAAATTGAAGATTTTAGTGGTCTTTCCTTTAAATAATTTATCTAGGGTGCAAATGAGCTGGTTTGCCAAATTAACTAAATCTGGAGTGGATATAATTTCCCATTCCATCATGGTCTTTTTAACCTTTTAAAAGGGAAAGATCTCAGATCTGCCCATTAATAAAGTGTTAAATGCTACCCAAGGGGATTCAACATCTAACAGAGGACCAGGATTTTTTTTTTTTTTTAAAGATAGTTTGGAATCAAGTGTAATAATCATGAACAGATTCATCAGGCTTTTGTGTTCAAGCTTGAATTTTCTTCCAATCAACAGACTTTTTAAAAAAGCTGCTATAGAAGTGCCTGGGTGGCTCAGTCAATTAAGAATCTGTGTTCAGTCAGGGCATGATCCCGGTGTCCTGGGATGGAGCCTGGCATCTGGGTTCCCTGCTCAGCAGGAAGCCTGCTTCTCTCACTCCCTCTGCCTTCTGCTCCCCCTGCTTGTGCTCTTTCAGATAAGTAAAATCTTTTAAAAAATAAAATAAAATAAAATAAAATAAAATAAAATAAAATAAAAATCTACTAGAATTCCTCAGTGGAGATCTCCAGCAAGAGTTCTAGCATCTTGCCAAAAGTTAGGGCTCTGTTTCTCTAAATCCCTTTCAAGATGTTCCCATCAGGCTAGTTTCATCTAACATTTGAACTGATCTTCCTCAGCAAGCATGTGGACTAATTGATATAAATCTGAGAAATCAGGTTGGCAAGTTTGAAAAACTATGTTAAATTCTTCAGCAAACATATAAGGGTCCTCAGTCACTATAGGAATCTCTATATGGCTCACAATTCAGCCTTAGTCCAGGAACACAAGAAACTTGGGATTTATTTAGATCCTCAGAAGACTTAACTTTAAAGGGGCAGGTTTTAATAGGCTCAGGAGAGGAGGGGGTGGAGGAAGTTTCGAAGGAAAACAGAAATTCAGCAAAAAGATTAGAATGAGGGATCAGAGGGTATAGAGGAGATGTGAAAGGTGCAGAGAGAATAGAGGAAGGTAATACCAGAGGTGGGGCCTGAGCATAAGACACCTGTCAAGAAGATGAGGGAGGGGGAAAAAAAGCCTCAGAAGCCTTTTTCCTTTTTTTTTTTTTTTAATTTTTTGCCTCCATTAATAGATTGTATTTTGCAGAGGTGATTTTAGATTCCTAATGAGGTTTGGAAGCTTCAAAATACCAATTCAAATGGGAAACTCATTCAGCTTTGTCAATTTTAGATCATGGCTGTCCAACTCAGTTTTGAGAAAATTAAGTTTGGGGAGACTGAAAGTTCCCCATAATGGCTACTGAAGTTCTAAATTACTTTTGGTTAAGTCAGTCCACTTAGTTATAAATGTCCATGCAGAGGGATGATAGTTTTTAAACATAAAACTGACTGAAGTCCCAGAAGTTGGGGTGGGCACCTTCAAAGTATTTGGATGACTGGGATCCCATTTCTTAGAGGTTTTGTTTTGTTTTTCTCTAGAGCAAAAAGAAAATTTCTAAAGACCACTGTTTTGACAGGAACAGCCTGGTTCCAGAAAGAATCAGAACAAAGGCCAGCACAGTTCCAGTAAGAACAGCTTGGTTGCAAACAGGAGTCAGACCAAAGGCCAGCACAGTTCCAACAGGCACCATTCCAACTGGAACAGTCCAGTCTCAAAGAGGAGTCAGACCAAAGGCCAGAACAGTTCCATTAGGAACAGTCCAATTCCAAAAAAGAGTTGGACCAAAGGCCAAAAGACTACTCTCAGAGATGTTTTTAGAAACGGGGAGGCAGGGCTGAAAACATATCCCAAATAAAGCCTGGAGGGATTGAACACAAAGTATAGAGCTCAAAATCTAGGAGAAAACTTACCCTCAAACTCTAAGGTCAGGGAGAAAGTGGTGAGCCCAATCAGCTCTGTGTGTACCAGCACCTGTGTGCTCACTAGCCTTGGAGTTCTTGGGGGGTCTTCTCTGGATCCCCCTTCTGATCACCAAGTAATGTTAAACTTAAACTGCTAGTCATTTTGCCAGCAAAATATAGGTTTATTAGGAATAGCAGAGAATTGCAATCCAGGACAAGCAAGCACTGGCAAAACCATAGGCAAATCTGGAGAACAAAGGGGGGGGGGTGGTTATGCTCTTTTATAGAGGAAAGGAGAAGTCGGGAAGGCCATTATAAACAAAAAGTCTATTGGAGTAAACTGGGAATTTGAAGTATAGTGGCTTCTCATTGGCTAAGTTGTGCCTGTCTGTCATTGGCTGGGCTGTTGGTGGGGGAGGGGGAAAGGCTTTCTTCCTCGCGCTGGAATAGCATGAGAGCGTCTCCTGCTGAACCTCCCAATTCCATTGGGGTTTCCCTTTATTAATTTTCACAGTATTAGAGTTAATTTAAGGTTACTGTTTAATTAAAATAGGCATGTCTTTAGAGTTAACAGCCTTCAGTATAACACTTTTATCCTACATGACTTCACTAATCAAATAACTTCATGTTATCCCTGTTACAAAATGTGTCAGCAAAAATAAATTAGAAATGATAACTGACTGTCTAATATCTCATGAAATGTTCATTGGTAATCTAAACATAACTCTTGGGAGCAAATGATTCACATATATGTAAGAGGAATAAGAGTTTATACATAAACGTTTTAGCAATAATTATATTTTTTAGCATGCATAATTAAAATTAACTCCCAAAATGTTTTTGGTAACCTGAAACCTTTAAGTTTTCTTAAGGGATAAATTAAATTCATTGACTATCTAGATCATTTCCAAATAGGACAAAATAATGAAACATTAATTACTGAACATAGATTTATTTACTTTTGGCTTCCCTATTTCAAAGAAACTAAAGATAAAATTCTGGTCTGTTAGTAAACATGTTTCATGCTTTATTGAAAGATTGCACTATGAAGAAGCGTGTTTCTAGAAATTATAAAATGTGTTCATAGATCTGCCAATCTAAACAAAAATGCTGGTGTAACAACAGTTCACAATTGCTTACTACTTATATTTCATTAGAAATTTAGGTTTCTATGGGTTAAGAATTCTAATTAATATATGTGGTTAAAGCTACTACAAATAAGAAAAACATTTTCATATGCAAACAAAGTAAAACATATGCCTTCAGTAAAAGAAGGTATGAGGAACAGAAATGCATTTTTTTTTTTTGAGGGAAAAGAAAGTAATTTTGTCCTAAAGAGAGGCTGGAAAAGAGGAAAAATATAGGACAAAACCTGAATGTAAAGAAAAAAAAAGTGTAAAGGTTTATGGAAAAGGAGTCTTTGAAAAGGAATTGTATGTGACGTCAGGACTGCCTAAGATTCAAATAAAGTATATAAATTAAGTAAATGAGCTTTAGTATCGAAAGTACACTGGTACAAAATTAAAATTAGGTTTTCACGTTGGTAAAAGGACAAAGTTTTCTTGAACTGTTGGTTTGCTCTTGGTAAGAGATTATAAAATGGGGGCGCCTGGGTGGCTCAGTTGGTTAAGCGACTGCCTTCGGCTCAGGTCATGATCCTGGAGTCCCGGGATCGAGTCCCACATCAGGCTCCCTGCTCAGCGGGGGGTCTGCTGCTCCCTCTGACCCTCTTCCCTCTCGTGCTGTCTGTCTCTCATTCTCTCAAATAAATAAATAAAAATCTAAAAAAAAAAAAAGAGATTATAAAAGGTCTCAGCTTTTCTGCCTAGAAAAGATTTTATGTTTTATCAAAATCTATGTTTTATGATATCTTTATCATCAGATCTTTGATTCCTGAATAAAACTGAGTCTTCTTAATACTGTTTTGCTCACAACTATGTCACCTTCTGCATTTGCCTTTGAAATCTTTTTTTTTTAAGTTTTTTTATTTATTCATTCGAGGCACAGAGATACAGAGAGAGAGAGAATATGAGCAGGGGGAGAAGCAGAGGAAGGGGGAGAAGCAGGCCCCCCGCTGAGCAGGGAGCCCGATGTGGGGCTCGATCCCAGGACCCTGGGATCATGACCCGAGCCGAAGGCAGACGCTTAACGACTGAGCCACCCAGGCGCCCCATGCCTTTGAAATCTTTCATTGTCACTTTGTTTAAACAGATAAATATTGTTTCATAATGATTTGTGATCCTATTTAATCAAATGTTCAATCCTTTTTATATTCTTTGACAAACTTCCCAATATCAAATTCTAAAATGAAGTCTTTTGACCATAAACTAACTTTCTAGAGGGTCCCTGGAACATTTGGAAGGATTTGTTCTTCTAATATAAGAGAGATATTAAACTATTTAGGTGTATTTGGTGTACTAAATAACATGAGAAGCATTGTCAAATAAGTGATACCCTCTTTGATTATATTTGTGTAGATATATTGTTAAAATAAGTGTTTTAGAAATTGTATGAAATTCCTAAAAATCTGATATGTCCTCTTACCAGTTGTAATTCTAGTTATTATCTTAAAATGTGTGTCACAGTAATAACCAAATTTCCTTCTCAACTGCATTGTAATAAACTCTGATTAGATCTTTAATCATTGCCACTTTTAAGTCTTTTATCATTTACAGATAATTATACTTTCCCTCAGATGCTTTTATAAAAGTGTTCCTGCAAAAATTCTTCCTCAAGAAGATTCATGAAAATGACTCTAGAACACAGGTTTTTTATGACTTTAAGATCAAAAACTGAACTGGGTAAGCAATTTCCAGGACTAATGGAAAAACCAGATTTAAGCAAACCAAGAATTAATTACATGGGACTGAATATTGAGGAAGATGATTATTATATTATGACTGTTTGTTAGAAATATTGATTTTTTGATGTTTTGTTCCAGATTTCAGGAAACATTTTCTCTTAACTGATTTACAGCAATTGTTGAATTGCACCTTTTAAAGCAATATTGAAATATTTATCTTTTTCTCCTTACCTGATCCCTCCAGAATTCAGAAACACTCAGTGAGCATTCTTTTATTTTCTTGGCAATGTACTATTTGCATAAGTTCAATAAGAATCTGTTCTCCTTATAACAGGACACAATTGGAAATATAGGTAATATTACCAAGGCTTTCACTATAATGTCATATTTGAGAGAAAAATGCATAGACTTACATATAACTAAATACTTTCAAGGAACTAAGATTGACTTTATAGAGCTAATAAAGCCTCCTGGAAAATCAGCCTCCTACGTTGCTTACAGGGCTCCCAAAAGCCTTACCAGCTAAGTAAAAAAGGTCACTTCATGGCAGGTGCCAGAACATCAGGATATTTTGAGGACCTTGAGAAGAGAAGTAACCCAAACCTATAGGTATTACAGGCAAAGTCTGATGGTGAGTATTTGGGTTGGCTTCTTAGCCTTGAGAAGCTGTTAAAAACTCAATCTGAGGATTCTTTATAAAAAGTTCCAGCAAAGCAGATTTAAAAGAACCTATACGATTAATCACTATTATTACTACACCTATGTCAATAATCAGGCCAAGTTTATAAAAACTAAAATTATTTTACAAACAATTTGGTCCTAACTTGGCTAACTTTGAAAATGAGGGTAACTTCAGAGGAAAAAAAAAAAAAAAAGGTTGTTTCAGTAACACACCTTTGTGGATAGTAGATTCTAGTTCTGTTCATTGATTTTGAGGTTTTGTTTCCTACCTATAAACTAGACTAAATCCTGAATTCTTCTACTTCCTTCTAACATCTGGCTACAACTCTCCAAAATGGCATTTCCAATTTTTTCCCACCTATTTGACTTAGAATTACTAAGAAGTAAAATGCCATTTTTCCTGAAGCCCTACAAACTGAATATGAATGACATTATGTAAGCTTCAGGGAAATCACTATAACAGCTCATATGTAGACAGTCTTCATACCTGTTGCTCTATGGACCACTCAAAAAGATCACTAGAAACACTCAAGCTACAAATCAGGAAAACCAGTCTGATTGCCACTGCCCGCCCTCACTCTTTGAAGATGCTTCGAGCCTGACATCTATACAGGTGGTTGTGGACAGGCTTGAGTTCCAGGCCTGGAGGACCCCAGCTCCCCAAGGCCGGCAAATGGGGTGTACCCTGCCACACAGTGTGGGCCACACAGGTCAGGTTAGACAGAGACCTGGAACAGGGCAAACGTCAGGAGAGGCTGGGTCTTGGGAACAGGGTCTTGAGGGTCCATGGAATCTAATTAATTCCGAGTGCTAACCTACACAAATGTGCACATTCCCCAGAGAAATTTATCCACTATTGTGGTGGTATTCACTATTGAGCAAATGCCTTTTTGTTCAGTGAGTAGATAAACAAGAGCTATGCAATTATTCAATGAATTAAGTGATCATTGTATGGGCTTTTGTGGTCAGCTAGTTCTCCTACCATTAGGGAGAGATTTTTCATCATGTATTTATTGGCATATGCTTCAATCCATGGGAGAAAGTCTCTCCCTACGGAGGCAAACTCAGAATCATGTATGCCTCCTGGAAGTTTCCATTTAAGGCAGCCATGGAGGCTTACTGGCGTGGACCAGTGGGAGGCTTATGACTTGTTATGGATTTTTTTTTTAAAGTAGTTTTCATACCCCATGTGGAGCCCAACGCAGGGCTTGAATTCTTGACCCTGAGATCAAAACCTGAGCTGAAATCAGGAGTTCAATGCTTAATGGACTGAGCCACTCAGATGCCCCTGATTTGTTATGGATTTTAACAGGAATAGTTAAATGTCCCAATAAACATTGGCTTCTGATTCATCAGCTATCTAAACATTCATTTGCCCATGGGAAGTACTGTCCATCTCAAAGAAAAATAACTAGGTAGAGTGTAGAGGACTCCAGCTAAGGTATAATTATTGACAGATTTATTAGGTGGTATTTTGATTGACCCATTCAATCCACGAATCAAGGAGTTGGAATGACATTATGTGAAAGCCTATCCCTTCTTAAAGGAGTCTTTTCTAAAATCCTTACAAAGAGGTATAAGCCCATTTGGTGCAGGGAAACAGGTAGTAAGGAAAATAATGTGCAGGAGCAAGGGTTGTCCAATTGACAAAGGTGGAGATGTTTAGTTGAGTTAGTAGGTATGACTGGGGAAAGGTTGAAGCAAGGTATAGGAACACTGGTCATAACAACTTAACTCAGAAGGTAGTATCCATAGACGGGCAGGTATAAATGACGGTTACATTTGGGACTAAAGAGAAGTTAGGTCCAAGTAAGATCAAAAGTCTCCAATATTGTGAACAGATCAGAGTTTCTGGTGTCAGATCCAATAGTCAGAGAGGTTTCCCCTTTTGCCATAGACTGAGGAATGCAGATAAGAGTATTGTTTCTCTGAAGAAAAGAAGAGAACAAGATAAGAAGCAGCAGTGAGAAAAGTGTATACAGGCTTAGTCTCGTCATCTTGGGAAAGCTTCAATTCCTGGAAATCTTTATGTTAAAGTAACCAGTCGGGGTGCAGACCCAGTCAGGGTTTGGTGCTTTCTTTAGCTATAAGATGTGAATCTAAGAGTCTATTCCATGGAGTTTGGCAGCACAAGGATTGGTTAACACTACTTGATTTGGGTTTTTCTCATGGGGTTGAAGAGACTCTTTCTGGAGCTGCCTTTTTCAATAGACGAATTCCCCAGGTTGTAAGGTATGATGTTTAAGGTCTTCATCCCTTGGGAGTACACTGAAAAGATTGCTATACAAAGTGTGGTTATTTTTAATAGAGGCAATTAGTTCTTTACAATATTGAAGTGTATCTCCTTTTATAAACTATAAGTCAAAGAAGCAGGGGTTAGGTATATTGAGTGTCATGTTACAAAGAGAACAGATTCTTACGAATTTATGTAAATACATACATTGTCATGAAAACTAAGAATGTTTAATAAGAGTTTCAGAATTCTGGAGGGATCAAATAGAAAAGGATAAATGCTTTAACCTTTGTTGTAAAGATATATTTTAACAAATTGCTGTTAAGTTATAGGCAGCTTAAAGAAAAAGGAGTCCATTAAATCTGGAAAAATATATTAAAGCAATCAGTTTTCCATTAGAGTTTTGGAAATTCTATCAAGTTGTGTTATGATCTTAAATTTACCAAAACCTGTTTCTACAGTACTCGTCAAATCTTTTTCATGAATCTCTTTGAAGATGAAATGCTTAAACAATAACTGTCCATAAATGACAAAGACATAAAAATAGGAATGATTAGAGATCTGATGAGAGTTCATTATGGTGTAATTGACAAGGAAATTGGGTTATTTTGTAGTAGACAACACTTCAAGATAGTAACATACCAGGACATATCAGATTTCTAAGAGTTTCATACCATTTCCAAAACACTTAACAATATCTATACAAATATCTATACAAATCAAAGAAATTTTAGCATCACTTATTTGACAATGCTTCCTATATAATTTAACATACCAAATAAGCCTAATTAGTGTAACAGCTCCCTTTTTACAAGGAGAGGGAACAAATCTAGAGGGTCTCTGGAAATTCTCAGTTACTTTTAGGTAAAAAAAAAAAATGACTTAGAATTTGATTTGGGGAAGTTTGTCAAAAATGTCAAAATGTTTTTTTGGGGTGCCTAGGTGGCTCAGTCATTTGGGCATCTGACTCTTGATTTTGGCTTGAGTCATGATTTCAGGATTGTGAGATCCAGCCCTATGTGAAGTTCTGTGCTCAGCACGGTCTGCTTGAGATTCTCTCTCGCTCTGCTCCTCCCCCTGCTCATACTCCCTCCCCACCCTCTCTCTCTCTCTAAAAAAAAAAAAGATAAATAAAATCTCAAATATATAAAAATGTTTTGGACACTTGACTGAATAGAATCATAGACCATTATGAAGTGATATTTAATTATCTATTTGATCAAAGTGACAAAGATTTCAAAGTCAAATACAATGGTCACATACTTATAAGCAAAACTTACCTCTTTTAATATCCAGAAGACCTCAGTTTCCTTGAGTAATCAAAAATCTGATGAAGACCAACCATAGAAATTTTGTTTTCTAGGCAGATTACATTAAAGACAAAGAAAAGTCTTTGTTCACAATTTCTTGAGAGTGGACCAATAATCTAAAACTTTATTCTTTTAACAGAAAACCAAATTCTAATTATGCACCAGTGTATTTTGATGTTAAAACCACCTTTTTTTTTAAAGATTTATTTATTTATTTGAGAGAGTGAGAATGAGAGAGAGAGAGAGTACATGAGAGGGGGGAGGGTCTGAGGGAGAAGCAGGCTCCTCGCTGAGCAGGGAGCCCGATGCGGGACTTGATCCTGGGACTCCGGGATCATGACCTGAGCCAAAGGCAGTCGCTTAACCAACTGAGCCACCCAGGTGCCCTAAAACCACCTTTTTAAAAAAACTTAAATTTATTCTAATCTTGACTACATATAAAATTCCTTTCTTAATACTCCTTTTACCTTCTACAACTTTCAAGATCCATTTAGGCTTTGTCCTTTTTTTAAAAATTCAGGTACAGGGGCACCTGGGTGGCTCAGTCGGTTGGGCGTCTGCCTTAGGCTCGGGTCGTGATCCCAGGGTGCTGGGATCGGGCCCCGCGTCGGGCTCCCTGCTCGGCGGGAGGCCTGCTTCTCCCTCTGCCTCTGTCATTCCCCTGCTTGTGTTCCCTCTTGCTCTCTCTCTCTCTCTCTCTGACAAATAAATGAACAAAATCTTAAAAAAAAAAAATTCAGGAACAATAATTTTGCTTTAGAACAAAATTACTTTTCCTTACAAAACAAAAAAGTTCATACCTTTCCTTATCAAAAAACATTCTATTTTTTAGCCTATTATTCATGTATAGTCATTTTATTTTGCTCTTACTATTTTTAGTAGTTTTGTAAAAAAAAAGTTGCTAACAATTTCATCAGTTCAAATGTCATTTTTCAATTTAAAAAATGTATAAAGCTTATCTAGAAAAGGGATGATATAGGACTGTTACAGAATAATTACAGAGTCACTCTTTTTTTAAAATTTTTTATTGTTATGTTAATCACCATACATCATTAGTTTTTGATGTAGTGTTCCATGATTCATTGTTTGTGCATAACACCCAGTGCTCCATGCAGAACATGCCCTCTTTAATACCCATCGCCAGGCTAACCCATTCTCCCACACCCCTCCCCTCTAGAACCCTCAGTTTGTTTTTCAGAGTCCATCGTCTCTCATGGTTCGTCTCCCCCTCCAATTTCCCCCCCTTCATTCTTCCCCTCCTGCTATCTTCTTTTTTTTTTTTTCTTAACATATATTGCATTATTTGTTTCAGAGGTACAGATCTGTGATTCAACAGTCTTGCACAATTCACAGCGCTCACCATAGCACATACCCTCCCCAGTGTCTATCACGCAGCCACCCCATCCCTCCCATGCCCCCCCACTCCAGCAACCCTCAGTTTGTTTCCTGAGATTAAGAATTCCTCATATCTGTGAGAGCATATGATACATGTCTTTCTCTGTTTGACTTACTTCGCTCAGCGTAATACCCTCCAGTTCCATCTACGTCGTTGCAAATGGCAAGATCTCATTCCTTTTGATGGCTGCATAATATTCCAGTGTGTGTGTGTGTGTGTGTGTGTGTGTGTGTATATATATATATATATATATATACCACATCATCTTTATCCATTCATCTGTCGATGGACATCTTGGCTCTTTCCACAGTTTGGCTATTGTGGACTTTGCTGCTATAAACATCGGGGTGCACGTACCCCTTCAGATCCCTACATTTGTATCTTTGGGGTAAATACCCAGTAGTGCAATTGCTGGATCGTATGGTAGCTCTATTTTCAACTTTTTGAGGAACGTCTATACTGTTTTCCAGAGTGGCACCAGCTTGCATTCCCACCAACAGTGTAGGAAGGTTCCCCTTTCTCCGCATCCTCGCCAACATCTGTTGTTTCCTGACTTTTTAATTTTAGCCATTCTGACTGATGAGAGGTGGTATCTCAATGAGGTTTTGATTTGTATTTCCCTGATGCTGAGTGATGTTGAGCACTTTCAGGTGATCAGTATTGATCCAAGATTATAGCTGTCCTAAGAGTACTCCACATATCAACCAATTGTACATTGATAATCTACAGTTAGAGAAACACTTTTATGTTGTTTAGTATTTTATTTTTTAGCATTTTCTTCAGTTGCTTTATGTTGAATTTTTACCACCATGTGGAACTTGTTTTGTAATGTTGCTAATTGTATCCATCTGTATAACCAATGATGACAAAACTGTCATTGCATGTGTGTTAAATTGAACTTTTTTATTTCAAAATTTTAAAATTTGATGTGATTTGATTTGGAATTGAGAAAAAGTGGCTGCCATTGTTCCTCCAGTTAAACCTCCTACCAGTCCAACAAGGAACTTTAAGGTTTTCCTTCCTTTGAGCAAATCTGTTTTTGGCATATGTTGTAAATTGGGTATAAATGAGATGGTTAACTCAAGCATAATTTGAGGATTTGTACTTAGAAAGTTCTATGCATTAAATTTTAATGTATAAGCTACATAAGTTGCATTATGACTGGCATGGATTTATTAGTATAGATTTCTATATTCTTGGGGTAGAAATCTGATATGAGACAGAAGCCTGATGCATACCACTAAGGATATTGATACATGTTATATGCTAGGTTTCCTAGGTGTTCTCTATACACCATACTTGATGCCCCTGTTCTTTTAAAGTCTGGACATAATGTCCATAGATCTATTGCTCACTTTCTAGTAGGTGAATATGGATTAAAAAGTATAAATTGGGAGTGTAGTAAATGATCAATTTTGGCCTGTTTATATTTAAAGATATGATTGCCCATTCTGCATATTCATCAACTGCTCTTTTACAATAAAATGCTAGCATACAAATCAGGAATTAAATCAGGATTATTTGCACAGAGTTTGTCATGTGTCCAAAACTATACTCAGTTCAGTAAGATAAGGGAAAAGAACAAAATTCAGCACCTGGTTGCATTGGTATATATGCTGGGTTATAATACCAAGAGCCAGTTAGTATTCGGGCCAATCTTCATCCTCCAAGTCAGTGTCTAATAGAGTTGTTGCTCAGGATTCTTGTTGATTCCTATGTAGATTAAAATGGAGGTGTCCACTGCTTCATCAGCTTCTCTAAATATTTAGTGTCTCTACTGATGGAAGCTTTCCTAGTGAGTAGATGGTGCTGACAGTGAAGGATGGGGTGGAGAGGCTGGATTTGGTGATGCTGGTGATGTCGATGAGTCCTCCGTTGCGGTGAGGTGACCAGGATAGTGATCCCTGGATAAGGCAGAGGATGTCAGAGACAGTTGTACGGGACCAGAAGGCGGCATTCCAATTCAGAACGCTGGCACAACCGCTGCTGCTGGAGCTGGCAGAAGAGGATCCATAGCTGCAATGAGTATGGTCTCCAACAGCGAGCAACAGGCAACAGAGTGCGGCCAGCGGGCAGCATGCGGCACTGACCCGCTGAGTCATCTTGACAGGGTTAAAGATGCACAGTGGATTCCTGCCTGCAAGATAAGGCTAGTATCCTAGACATTTTTAATTCTTTCTTGTTGTTCTTGCCACTCAAGGATATCTATCATTATTATGTCCATTTTTGCCAACATTTCCCCAAGCACAGTCACCCTGCATCATGCTAGGCTAAATATTAGGCATCTAGTGTTAATACAATAAAGATGCTGTTCTTCGTGCCTGACATTTTTATAGAGGCATCATATTATCGTCTTTAATTTGATGTAATATGGTTTTTTCTTCAGTCAGCTAGTAGGTTTTATTGGTGGCAGGTGCTCTAATTTCCCCAGGACTATATATATACCATTATGGCTTCTCTTCATGAATATTTTTCCTTCTAATTGAGATTCTGGGGTATTGTTAGTACCCTTATCTGTGTGGGTGCTTGCAATATTAATTCAATGGGCATTGTTCCATTCTTTCTATATTTATGGTTTAGAGATCTTGCCACCTCCCAGATTGCTTTAGTCCAAGCTTTTATATCAGGATTAGTAAGTTCCTGCTTGAGTAAGCCATTACCCCTTTGATTTGACCCAGATGTGGTTGGCTTGTAGGTTTAGGTGGAGGTTCCACATTATGCTTTGTTCCTTAGCCCATGCTTGTATTTGCTTTCCTTTGAAGTGGGTGCCCTGATCTGAGTCTATGATGGTTGGGATACCATAGCAAGCAATCCAGATTTCTAATGCTCTGATGGTGGATTTTTGATAATTTTTCCTGCAAGAATAAGAGTAATCCTATTCCAGACCATGTGTCTACAATGGTGCATGAATATAGTTGATTCTCTGATCTAGGCAAGGGTTCTATACAATTATTTGTATAATTTGGAAGGGTCTGTCAGCTTTGACCTTACATGGAGTATTCGTTAGTGACCTCCAACCTTTAAACTTTCAGCAATTCCCACATTCCTTAATTTGAAATTGGAAGTATTTGGTAAGTCTGTATGTTTTTATTTCAAGTTTTTATTTAAATTCTAGTTAACATATATTAAAATTGGTTTCACATGTAGAATTAAGTGATTCATCACTTATGTATAACACTCAGTGCTCATCACAAGTGCCCTCCTTAATACCCATCACCCATTTAGCCCATCTCCTGCTCACCTCCTTCTATCAACCCTCAGTTTGTTCTCTGTAGTTAAGTCTCATGGTTTTTTTCCCTCTTTTTCCCCCTTCCCCCATGTTCATCTGTTTTGTTTCTTAAATGTCACATATGAGTGAAATCATATGGTATTTGTCTTTCTCTGACTTATTTTGCTTAGCATAATACACTCTAGTTCCACTCATGTCATTGCAAATGGCAAGATTTCATTCTTTTTGATGGCTGAGTAATGTTCCATTGTATATATACACCACATCTTTATCCATTCATCAGTCGATGGACATTTGGGCTCTTTCCATAATTTGGCTATTATTGATAATGCTGCTATAAACATTGGGGTGCAGGTGCTCCTTTGAATCAGTATCTTTGTATCCTTTTGGTAAATACCCAGGAGTATTGCTGGGTCATAGGGTAGTTCTATTTTTAACTTATTTAGGAATTTCCAAACTGTTTTCCAGAGTGGCTGCACCAGTTTACATTCCCACCAACAGTGTAAGAGGGTTCCCTTTTCTCCATATCCTCACCAACATCTGTTGTTTCCTGTGTTGTTAATTTAGCCATTCTGACAGGTGTGCGGTGGTATCTCATTGTGGTTTTGATTTGTATTTCCCTGATGTTGAGTGATGTCGAGGATCTTTTCATGTGTCTGTTAACCATTTATAGGTCTTCTTTGGAAAAATGTCTGTTCATGTTTTCTGCCCATTTCTTAACTGGGCATGACAGTGAGTGATGTTGAGCATCCTTTTGAATGTCTGTTGGCTATCTGGATGTCATCTTTGAAGGAATGCCTATCATTTCTTCTGACCATTTTTTAATTGGATTATTTGGTTTTGGGGTGTTGAGTTGTATAAATTCTTTATATATTTTGGATACTAACCTTTTATTAGCTATGTCATTTGCAAATATCTTCTTTCAGTAGGTTGCCCTTTCATTTTATTGTTTCGTGCACTGTGCAGAAGCTTTTTATTTTGATGTAGTCCCAACAGTTTATTTTTACTTTTATTTCCCTTGCCTTAATATCTAGACATATCTAGAAAAATGTTGCTGTGACTAATGTCACAGACATTACTGCCTGTGCTCTTTTCTGAGATTTTTATGATTTCAGGTCTCACACTTAGGTCTTTAATTCATTTTTGAGTTTATTTTTGTGTATGGTGTTAGAAAGTGGTCCAGTTTCATTCTTTTGCATGTAACTCTCCAGTTTTCCCAACACCATTTGTTGAGATGCTCTTTTTCTCATTGTATATTCTTGCCTCCTTTGTCAAAGATTAATTGACCATATAATTGTGGGTTTATTTCTGGATTTTCTATTCTGTTCCATTGATCTGTGTGTCTATTTTTGTGCCAGTACCATACTGTTTTGATTACTACAGCTTTGTAATATAACTTGAAGTCTGAAATTATGATACCTCCAGCTTTGCATTTCTTTTTCAAAATTGCTTTTGCAATTTGGAGTCTTTTGTGGTTCCATATAAATTTTAGGATTGTTTGTCCTAGTTCTGTTAGTATTTTGATAGGGGTTGCATTAAAGCTAGATTGCTTTGGGTAGTATAGACATTTTAACAATATTTGTTCTTCTATGCCATTAGCATGGAATGTCTTTCCATTTCTTTGTGTCATCTTCAATTTCTTTCATCAATGTTTTATAGTTTAAAGTCTTTCACATCTTTGGTTAGGTTTATGCTTACATATTATTATTTTTGGTGCAATTATAAATGGGATTTTTTTTTCTTGATTTCTCTTTCTGCTGGTTCATTATTACTGTATAGAAACACAAAAGATTTCTGCACATTGATTTTGTGTCCTGTGACTTTATGGAATTCATTTATTCTAGTAGTTTTTTTGGTGGAGTCTTCTGGGTTTTCTATATATACTATCATGTCATCTGAAAAAAGTGTAAGTTTTACTTCTTCCTTACCAGTTTATATGCATTTTAGTTCTCCTTGTCTAATTACTATGACTAGGACTTCCAGTACTATATTGAATAAAAGTAGTGAGAATGAACATCCCTGTTGTCTTTTTCCTGACCTTACGGGAAAAACTCTTAATTTTTCCCCAATGAGTATGATGTTCACTGTGGGTTTTCCATAGATGACCTTTATTATGTTGAGGTATATTCCTTCTTAATTTACTTTGTTGAGGGCTTTTATCGTGAATGGATGTTGTATTTTGTCAAATGCTTTTTGTGCATCTATTGAAATGATTATATGGTTTTTATCCTTTCACTGATGTGATGTAACATGCTGACTGATTTGCAAATATTTTTTCCTATATATTTTGCCAGTCCTTACATTTTATTTATTACTATGTTCAGTTAGCCAGCATATAGTACATTAGTTTTTGATGTAGTGTTCAATGATTCATTAGTTGCATATAATTGGACCACCCTTGTATCCCAGGGATAAATCCCACTTGATCGAGGTGAGTGTTTAATGCATTGTCGGTTCTCTTTACTAGTATCTGTTGAGAAAATTTTGCATCTGTGTTTGTCAGAGATATTGGCCTGTAGTTTTCTTTTTTTGTAGTGTCTTAATCTGGTTTTGGTTTCAGGGTAATGATAACCTCATAAAATGAATCTGGAAGCTTTCCTTCCTCTTCTTTTTTTGGAATACTTTGAGAAGAATAGGTATTAACTCATCTTTAAATGTTTGGTAGAATTCACCTGTGAAGCCATGTGGTCCTGGACTTTTGTTTGTTGGGAGTTTTTTGATTATTGATGTAATCTCCTTGCTGGTAACTGATCTGTTCAAATTTTCTATTTCTTCCTGGTTCGGTTTTGGTAAGCTATATGTTTCTAGGAATTTATCTATTTCTTCTAAGTTGTCCAATTTGTTGGCATATAATTTTTCATAATAATCTCTTAGAACTGTTTGTATTTCTGTGATGTTGGCTGTTATTTCTCCTCTTTCATTTGTAATTTTGAGTTCTCTCTCTCTCAAGAAGTCTGGCTAGAGGTTTATGAATTGTATCTTTTCAAAGAACCAGCTCCTGGTTTCATTTATCTGTTCTGTTTTTTAGTTTCTATATCATGTATTTCTGCCTTAATCATTATTATTTCCAGGGCAACTGGGTGGCTCAGTTGTTAAGCGTCTGTCTTTGGCTCAGGTCATGATCCCAGGATCCTGGGATCGAATCCCGCATCGGGCTCCCTGCGCTGCGGGAAGCCTCCTTCTACCTCTCCCACTCCCCCTGTTTGTGTTCCCTCTCTCCCTGCCTCTCTCTGTCAAATAAATAAATAAAATCTTTAAAAAAATCATTATTATTTCCTTCCTCCTGCCAGTTTTAGGTTTTGTTTGCTTCTTTAGCTGTAAGGTTAGGTTGTTTGAGATTTTTCTTGCTTCTTGACGTATGCCTGTATTGTTATAAACTTCCCTCTTAGGAGGGAAATGTTTTAGAACATTTTGTTTTCATTTTCATTTGTTTCCATGTACTTTTGGATTTGTTTTTTGATTTCATGGTTGACCCATTCATTGTTTAGTAGCATATTACTTAACCTCCGTATATATGTGGTCTTTCCAGATTTTTTCTCGTGGTTGACTTGTAGTTTCATAATGTTGGTCAGAAAAGATGCATGGTATGACTTTGATCTTTTTGAATTTGTTGAGACTTGTTAATATGTGATCTATTCTGGAGAACATTTCATATGTACCTGAAAAGACTGTGTAATCTGTTTTAGGATGGAATGTTCTAAATATACCTGCTAAATCCATCTGGTGCAGTGTGTCATTCAAAGCCATTGTTTCCTTACTGATTTTCTGATTGGATGATCTGTCCATTGATATAAGTGGGGTGTTCAAGTCCCCTACTATTATTGTATTACTATTGATTAGTTCCTTTATGTTTGCTATTGACTATTTTATGTATTTGGATACTTCCTATGTTGGGTGCATATTTACAATTATGTCTTCTTGTTGAATTGTCCTCTTTATGATTATGTAGTGTCCTTCATTGTCTCTTGTTACAGTCTTTGTTTTATAGTAGAAGGTTTTTTTTTTTTAAGATTTTATGTAATTATTTGACAGAGAGCGATCATGAGCAGAAGTAGGCTGAGTGGCAGGCAGAGGGAGAGGGAGAAGCAGGCTCCCTGCTGAGCAGAGAGCCTGATGCAGGGCTCAATCCCAGGACTCTGGGATCATGATCTGAGCCCAAGGCAGACACTTAACCAACTGAGCCACCCAGGCGCCCCTACAGTCTTTGTTTTAAAATCTGTTTTGTCTGATAAAAGTATTGCCACTCCAGTTTTCTTTTGAAATCCATTTGTATGATACATATTTACCATCCCCTCACTTTCAATTTGCAGGTGTCTTTAGGTCTAAAGTTAGTCTCCTGTAGGCAGCTTAGAGATGGGTCTCATTTTTTTTTTTTTTTAGTTTTATGTTATGTTAGTCACCATACTATACATCATTAGTTTTTGATGTGGTGATCCACGATCCATTGTTCTGGGTCTCATTTATATATATATTTTGTTACCCTATGTGTTTTAATTGGAGCATTTGGTCCATTTAAATTCAAAGTAATTATTGATAGATATGTATTTATTGTCATTTTATTACTTGTTTTGTGGTTGTTTCTAAAGTTTTTCTTGGTTCTTTTTCTTTCATAGTTTGCTCATTTGTTTTAGTGGTATATTTGGATTTTTAAAATATTTTTATTTTTTCACATGTGTGAGAGAGAGAGAGTGCGCACATGAGCAGATGGGAGGGGCAGAGAGAGAAGCAGGCTCCCTAATAAGTGGGGAGCCCAATGCGGGACTTGATCCCAGGACTCTGGGATCATAACCCAAGCTGAAGGCAGATGCTTAACCAACTGAGCCACCCAGGCACCCTGGATTTCTTTCTCCTTATTCTTCGCTATTAGTGGTTTTTGATATGGTTACCATTAGGTTTGCATGTAACATCTTCTGCATATCAATCTATATTAAGTTTATGGTTGTTTAAGTTTGAACCCATTCTTTACTCCTCTCCTCCCCACGTTTTTTTTTTTCTTTTTTTAAAGATTTTATTTATTTATTTGACAGAGAGAGAGTGAGAGCAGGAACACAAGCTGGGGGAGTGGGAGAGGGAGAAGCAGGCTTCCTTCTGAGCAGGGAGCCTGATGTGGGACTCGATCCCAGGACCCTGGGATCATGACCTGTGCCGAAGGCAGATGCTTAATGACTGAGCCACCCAGGCATCCCCTCCTCCCCACGTTTTAGGTGTATGGTGTCATGTTTTACATCCTTTTTTTTGTGAGTTTCCTGACTGATTTTTTACAGAAATATTCATTTTTCTGTTTTTGTATTTCCTACTTTCATACTGTCACTTTTGGTCTTTCCTTTCCACTCAAACAGTCCTCTTTAATATTTCTTGCAGGGCTGGTTAGGGGTCATGAACTCCTTTAGTTTTTGTCTGAGAAACTCTCTCTTTCTATTCTGAATGATAGCCTTCCTGGATAGAGTATTCTTGGCTGCAATTTTTCCTATTTGGCACTTCAAATATGCCACTCCCTTCTGGCTTGCAAAGTTCCTCCTGAAAAATCCACTGATAGCTTTATGGGGTTTCCCTTTTATGTAATTGTCTTTTTTTGTCTTTCTGCTTTTAAATTTTTTTATCACTACATTTTGCCATTTTAATTACAATATGTCTTAGTGTGGATCCGCTTTTGTTGATTTTGTTGGGGGTTCTCTGTGCCCCCTGGATCTGAATATCTGTTTCCTTCCCCAGATCAGGGAAGTTTTTGGCTATTATTTCTTCAAATAGGTTTTGAGCCCCCTTTTTTCTGACTATAATACGAGTGTCATTATGTTTGATGGAATCACCGAGTTCCCTATGTCTATTCTCATTTTGCATAATTCTTTTGTCTTTCTTTTGTTTGGCTTGATTACTTTCCATTACTCTGTCTTCTAGGTCATTAATTTGTTCTTCTACTTCTTCCAGGCTGCTGTTCATTCCATCAGCATGTTTCTTATTTGATTTATTGAAACTTTCTCTCTGCTATATCACTCCTTATCTCTGTATTAAAGGTCTCACTCATGTCTTCCACTCTTCTCTCAAGTTCAGGGAGTATCTTTATGATCATTACTTTAAATTCTCTATCAGGCATTTTACTCTTATGTTTCACTTAAATATCTGACCATGGCCTTGTTCTGTTCCTTCATTTAAGGCAAATTCCTGTGTTATTTTCTCTAAGTCTCTGTGTGTTTGGAAAGTCAGCTGTGTGTCCTGTTCTTAAGTATAATGGCCTTATGAAGAAGAGGTCCTATAGTGCCCTGCAGTGTAGTGTCTCCTTTTTCCCAGGGCCTGGCACTTCTGGGAGTGTCTGCAGTGTGTGCTGCATGCACTCTGCTGTTGTGTCCTGGCCACTTTATCCTTCAGACCAGTCATCTGGAGAGGCTCTCTTTGCCTGTTGTGGGCCATATTTGGTCCCTGACCTGAGTGTGGCAAGTTTTAACTAGGTATGCTCTAGTCTGCTTGTAGAATGAGACCTGTCACCACTGCCACCAGAACTGAGGCCCTGCAAAACTCCTAGGTTGGGAGGTGCAGTGTTGGCAGGCGGTTGGGCCAATCTTTTGGGGGAGGGGGCCCATAGCACTGGGTCTGAGGCAAGCATGATTAGGAAGGGTGGTTCTACCAGAGCAGGGGAATGGTGCTTGGTGTAAGTTAGGTAGTGAGTGTTGGTGCTGTGCTGGTTCCCATAGGTGGCCCTGTGCTTATGTGAAAGGCAGAGGGGAGGGACATGGGACCTGCCAGTTCCTTTGTTCCTGTCTCTCCATGAAAGCTGCCTCTCTGGGACATGCTTTGAGCTGAGCAAATAACCTCCCCACTGTGTGCCCCAGGCACTCTTCATATCACAGGGGTCCCCTGTGTGTTACACCATCTCTCACCCTTCTCTGGAATCAGCTCCCTCCCCATTGCAGCAGCCATGATCCATTGCTCTCCCAAACTGTGTCTCCACACTTCCTACCTTCTTCGATGTGGCCTCTTCTCTACCTTTAGTTGTGGAGTTTGTTCTACCGGGCTTCAGGTTGATTTCTGGGGTATTTGGGATGATTTGATAGTTTTCTAGTTGTATTCATGGGACAAGGCAAGCCTAGGTCCTCCTACTCTGCTACCATCTTCCCCTAACCCTTAGTTGCTCTTTCTCTTTCTTTAAAGATTTTATTTTTTTAAGTAATCTCTATACCCAGTGTGGGGCTCAAACCTACAACCCCAAGATCAAGAGCCTCATGCTCCACTGAGACAGGCACCCCCTCCCTTAGTTATTCTTTTTAATACAAGATATAACAAACTGAGTTGATCAGGCCAACTTCTGGAATTTCCTTAATTTTAAGTTTTATCCAAACTAAATCCTCAGCAGGTCTCAGTAGGAATCCTCAGAAGTTAATATATAATCTATTTTACCCTTAAACCACCTCTTGAGTAATTTTGATAGGGTTAGCTACCAAGGCATATTTGCTATTTTCCTCCTGTCTTTCACAACTGTGTTCAAAATGCAACTAATGAATCATTGAACACTCCATCAAAAACTAATGATGTACGGTATGGTGGCTAACTTAATTAAAAAAATGTTTTATCATAAAACCATTTGGAATGCTCTATTAAGTATCTATAATATGGTAAAGCAGCATTAATTGTGGCCGATGTGGCCACCGAATTATAACAGCTGTCAATTTTGTCCATTCAGAGGCTGTTTATAATTTCAGTAGGATGTTATAGATGTAAGTAGTATACTAAGTTTGAAATTTCTCAATCTGAAAATGGGCTTAACCAGATTTTAGTCAATTATAAATTTAATATAATGTATCAACCTATATTTCAAATTTGGCATAGAGTATGATATATCCCAGAGCACTGACCAATATTAATTATTATTACTTTGCTTTGGATGGTAGACTACCCAGTTATTTTGGTAGGGGGAGACAAATACTCCGTGATGGTCTTTGGCAACAGTTTGTTTCACACAGGTTCACTCTGGAATTTTACAAGTCAATAGCATATAGGATCATGTCTTTAATAGGCCAATAAAGAAATAGCATGCTCTAAATCAATTGTCAACCAACAAAAGACAAAACTGCAAGCTGCAAAATAAAATACATGCATTTAGTTGGAGTCTTAGGGATTGCAATCTGGGAGACACAGATTCAACCAAAATCAAAAGTGTATTCTGGGGGAGAGATAAAATTAGAGGGTTTTTTTTTCCTTATGTTCAATTAGCCAACATATCATCATTAGTTTTTGATGTAGTAACTTTTAGGTGAGTTCCAGAATTCTGAGAATTCAAGACAGAAGATGTGCATAAGGCCCACTTCCTGTGTCCTCCAAGCTCCATTTTAAATAACCCTCTTAGCAAAGCTTTATTTGATTCTCTCCATTATCATTGCCCCCTTTTGACTGAGATATTCCTATACAGAAAACATCAATGATCAACCTTTGGTTTTGTAATCTCATTGCAATGCTGGAGTGGCCAACAACCTGCTCCAGGTCCATCAAGTCTCTAAGAGGGGACAGTCTCATGGTTAGTCAATATTCATCATGTTTAACAAGCTTGCTATGCAGAAGTCTTAAGGCCACATTTGAGCAACAAGGAGGTTTAAGGAAGTGGACCTTAGACTATGTCAGTTGAAGTTTCACTTGTTGGTTGTCACTGGGTAAGTTTGATGAATATTTTTAAATCTTTAAGCCACTATTATTTTGAGTAGCAAAACAGTAAGTACAACTTAAAACAGTAATTAATAATACAGTTTGTAGGCTCAAAATGCAAAAATCCCAAGTCCTGAGAAAAATCAATTAAAAATATTAGAGAATTGAAAATCAAACCATTCTAGTATAATGCTTGAATTTCTCTTTAAAGACTTAATTTAAATAGTATAGTGGGCTCCAGTTTCACTTACTGAGAAGTGTTTAAGTACAGCATGAGGTTTTAACTATGGCACAAACCCCTACTTAGACTGCAATAATCTAATGCTAGTCTATTATCAAGAACCACTCAGGCTAGGGAATCTAAAGATTTTCCTTGAACCTTAATAGCTCAGGCCATCAAGCTAGCAATTTGAATAACTATTTTAGTTAAATTTTGTAATATGTTACATTGGAAGGTACCAACCCCCAGCCAGGAAAATAAACCTTGAAAGAGATAGTTACTGATATCACCGGAAAAGCCCACAGAGAGATCACATCCTTTGGAATGTACATAGCTATTATCTTCACAAACAAAAAGATTCTCAGGACAATTCTCTTATGAACAAGGCCCTTTTCTTCATTTGATGGGAGATTAATTGGGATCTAAGAATGGTGAGGGGGGAAGAAGGTGACCCCAAAGGCACTGGCCAGTAATTCAGCTATCTAAACAATCAAATGCCTAAGGTGTGGTAACATATGTGCAAAGATGTATCCTTTAGGGGTGCATAGGATACCAGATAGTGTTTGGTTATTTAAATTTTCATTTTGGGAAAGGAGAAGGAGGATAGTATCTAGCCAAGAGATCAGAGGGCTTTGGTTAAATTTCTTATAAAAGGCAATCTTGAGGTGTCAAATGGTAGTATCAGAAGGCTTGGTGCATAATGAGTCAGTACTTTCAAATAGAAATATCTAAAGAGCTTGGCCTAATGGAAATGGACAGTTGGAAAACTTTCTATTGGAACAGGTGAAAGAAACAATTTGTATAAAGGTAATTCTAGGAAAAGGAGGGAGTGGGTTTCCATTTTTTGCTAATTAAAGTTCTGTTAACATAGGAGGTGGTCTCTAATTCTTTCTAAGTAAGTTTTTATTTTAGTTTCAGGTATACAATAGAGTGAGTCAGCAATTCCATACATCACCCAGTCCTTTCATGACAAGGGCACTCTTTAATTCTCATCACCTATTTCACCAATCCCCACCCCCGTAACCGTCAGTTTGTTCTCTATAGTTAAGTCTGTTTCTTGGTTTGTCTTTTTCCCCTTTGTTTCTTAAATTCCACATGAGTGAAATCATGTGGCATTTGTCTTTCTCTGACTTATTTCCCTTAGCATTATACTTTTTAGTTCTATCCATGTCATTGCAAATGGCAAGATTGTGTGTGTGTGGCATCTTCTTTATCCATTCGTCAATCAGTGGATACCTGGGCTGCTTCCGTAGTTTGGCTATTATAAATAATGCTACTATAAACATAGGGGTGCATTAATTCCCTTTGAATTAGTGTTTTTGTATCCCTTGGATAAATACGTAGTAGTGCAATTGCTGGGTCGTAGAATAGTTCTTTTTAACTTTTTGAGGAACCTCCATACTGTTTTCCACAGTGACTATACACAGCAGTTTGCATTTGAGGGGGTCTCTAATTTAGGGGGAAATGAGCATAAAACATGGAGGCTTTTCTTGAGGCAAGACTATCCTGACACAATAAGTGTTAGAGGCGGGTGTTTGCAGTAACTAATGGAAATATTTGGGACCATGGAGAAGTTGTATATAGGTAACATTATAGAGTCATCATTATCAATAAACGACCCTGTAGGTGTACAGTCAGAAAAATTTTCAGAAGTAGCAAGGGACTGAGACATCTGAATTATAGCACTGTTCTTCCAATTGAAAGTGGTAATGAGGGGGAAGAGAAATACTAATAAACTCATAAGCCTCATGAGAATTGGTGTGAGGACTCCTGTGAACATAATACTGGCCTGGTCCTGAGTCTTGGGAGAGCAGTCTATGCAGATATCATCTGCTTTTTTTCCCCCAAGCAAGTATTAGTTTAAGGTCTCTGGTTGGTGTGGTAGTTCAGTTAGATATTGGAGACTTTTTTAAATAGGAAACATAAACCCCAGAGTCTATGCCTTCTAATTTAACAGCACAAGGATTAGTCAATAATACCTGGTATGATCCTCCATACCTTGCTGGTGGGAATCTTGATGAAAGTGTCTTTTCCAATAAACCGTGTTTCAGGGTTGAAGGCCATGATGTTTGAGGTGTTCATTTCCCTGCAAAAAGACTGTTCTACCAATCTTTCATTTCCTTAAAGGGCCTGAATTAGTCCATTATAGTAAGTCATCACCTCACCTTTAAGTAAGCTGAGTTCATATGTACCTTGATCTATTCTCATTGGTCTTCCAGTTATTATTTCAAAGGGTGAGAGTTTAGTCTCTCAGAAGAAATGGGTCTAAGATTCCGTAGTACCAAGGGAAGAGCTCTTGGCCATGGCAAGTAGAAAGATTCCATAAATTTGCCAATCGGGTTTTTATACTGTCATTGGTACATTCTACAAGGCCAGATGATTGAGGATGATAGGCACAGTGGAAATGTTGCATAATTGGCTAAATGTGGCAAATGACCTATAATATCTATCCAGTGAAATGGTCCCTCAGTCACTATGAAGTTCTGAGGGCATCCCTTTTCTAATGACATTTTTCTACTGCTAAGGCCATAGCTCTGTGGTAAGGAGAGGCTTCTACCCAGTGAGAAAATAATACAAATGTTTTGGTAGTGGTTTGTGTGTTGAGATGGTGGCAGCTGGATAAAATCCAATTGCCATATCTCAAAGGGCCCAGAAGGGAAAATTTTCTTTTGAACTATGAAGGGGTTTTCCAGGGTTATGTTTAAGGCAAATCTGACATTTTTCATAAATTTGAGGGGATATTTTTGGAGATGGTTTCCAAAAGTATAGTTTTCCCTGAAGGACCATCTTGTCAGTATTCCAATGGGTAAGTTCATGAATATAATTAAAAATTTGTTTCTGGACACAATCAGGACTGGTCTGTCATTTGACCCATACCAAATATTTCATTGAGAGTCAAATTGGCAGCCTTGATCAGACCAAGTTTTTTTGATCTTTTTCTGAGGCAATTTCTTGGGTTTAAGATTTTTGGTAAAGTCAGTAGGTACAAGTGGGAATTCAAAAAGTGGCTTATAATTTTTTAAAAGCAGCCTATTTGGCAGCTGCATCAGCCAAATGATTCCCTTTTGTTCCTTGGTGTTCCATTGAAAGGCTAGAATTTTGATAATGGCTAAAGACTTATGGCTTGGAACCATCAGATGCTCTACAAGGACCTAAGAACTATTTTCAATCTGTTGTCCAATAGAGGTTCAAACACTCTTTGTTTCCAGAACATACCAAAATCATGTGCTACAGTGACTGTTGGTGTAAATGTTAATGGTTTGTCCTTCTGCCAAAAGGCAGGCTCTGGTTAAGACAAATAATTCAGCTTGTTGAGCTGAGAGGGCTACAGTGATAGGTCCTGCTTCAGTGTTTTCTGTTAAGGAGACAACCACATAGCCAGCTTGATAGTTTTTTGTTTTATCTTTAAGAACCACTGGTAGACCAGACTAAGTCTGCATTTTCAAGTGGTATGAGAAGTCTGTTAGATACAGTCATGAGGAGTTTCATCAGAGGGTAAAGGCAGCAGGATAGCAGGATTTAAGGAATTACAGCATGTGACAGTAACATCTGGGGGTGATAGAGATGAAGTTCATAAGAGTTTGATCTGCTAGAGGATAAAGGTTGAGTATGAAGAGAATTGAGAGGGGTTTCTACAGAATGAGGAACATAGTCAATGGGGAACCCATGGTGATTTCTTCTCTATTCTCAAGTAATTTAGCACTTACAGCTATGGCTCTCATGCAGGGTGGCAGTTCATTGGCTATAGGAGCCAATGATTGGCTATAATAGCCAATAGGCCTGTGTTCATCCCCACGTCACTGGGTTAGGATAGCAAGGGCATTGGGTTGGTCAGACTTGAGGGAATAAAGTAATTAAGCCAGGGCTGAAAAGTTGGGTTTCCAATTTCTATAGTATTCCACTAAGCCCCCAAGTCCTTGTAGTTGGTTTTTGGTTTTTGGAGGTTGGAAGGACAATATTCCCTGGACTCCATCTGGGTCAAGGAGCAATACTCGATTTGAAATGAGATGTCCCAAGTACTTAACCTGGGGGGAACAAAATTGTAATTAATCTTATGTCCCCCCGTTTTAACGATTTTATTTGAGAGAGAGAACACATGAAGGGGGGGAGGGACAGAGGGACAAGCAGACTCCCTGCTGAAAAGGGAGCCCAACATAGGGCATCTTATGTTCCTTTTAGTGAATGGCTTTAGAAGGTGAAGGTTGTATTTAATACAGGCCTCTTGGGAAGGAGAACAAAAGAGGAGGCCACCCACACAGTATAACAGAGGAGAGAATTCTATGAAATGTCTACTTTTGGCATTTGAGAAAAATAAGTGAGGCTTTCAGTATCAACAGGTATGCTAAAGAAGGCACTGCAAATGTCTAGAATAGTAGAGGTATTGCTATTAGGGGAATGGCTATGAGCAAGTTGTGAGGGTTGGGTACTACAGGGTGCTGAGGAATAATAATATGGATTGCCTTGAGGTCCTGTGCAAACTTCCATCCTCTCCCATGTGGTTTATAGACTGGATAGGGACATTACAGCAACTAGTACAGGGAACAAGTAAATCTTCTTGTTAATAATCCTAATGATAGGTTAAATTGATTGGTGCTGGTAATAGCTACAGTTACTCTAATCTATATGATGGTTTGCTAGAGCTAGTATTAAGTGGGAAGTCCATTTACAACCATTTAAACATGCAGGAGATACCTTGACTTTTAGCTGAGAAATTGAGACAAAAGATGAGTAGTCCACTTCCTCGATGTCCTCCTGGCTCCATTTCTGATAACCCTCTTAGTGATGCTTATTCCGTGTTTTCTCTATTATCACAATGATAGTTAATCACACTATTGTTCCAGGCAAGGGGAGGTAAAAAGGATAAAGTCCAAATTTAGTTAAGATATACCTTTTGTTAAAAAAACAAAATTCAAGTGAGTAAATGTGAAGATCTACTTGACTTATTGGTGAATTAGTGATTCATGAATCAGGCAGCATCCCACCCAGCAAGTAGAGAGATGCTCCAAGGAGTTAAAGGGAAGGTTTTTACAGGAAGAACCGTGGGGCAAGGAAGTTAATAGCAGAAGAAAGAATTGTTTCAGTCCAGGATATCCCTCCACTCCCACCCCAGGGGTGAAGGGATGAACAGATTTTTTTTAAATCATGATTACCTCACTACTGCTCATCAGTAAATTTCCGATTGACTTTTAAAAGGTCATCTCTGTGGAGTAGGTTGAAACTGTAATTAAGTCTTGTTTTGTTGATGTGAGGAACAAAGGACTCCATTTTGGACTTATTTAATACTTTATAGGAGTTGGTACCCAGGAGAGACCATTTAGCCAACCTGGAGCTGAAGTCCAGCTGCCGGCACAAAAGTCTTGTGTTGCTAGAGCACGTTGCTAGGGAACAAGGGCACTGATGTCGATGGGCCAGATAATTTTTGCAGGGATACTGCATGGCTTTCGCCATTGCCAGTGAAAGAGTAATCTTAACCATAGGAGAAGCTAATTGCCCCTAGGTCTTTTTTTTTTTTTTTTTAAGATTTTATTTATTTATTTGAGAGAGAGAATGAGATAGAGAGAGCATGAGAGTGGGGAGGGGCAGAGGGAGAAGCAGACTCCCCGCCGAGCAGGGAACCCGATGCGGGACTCGATCCCAGGACTCCAGGATCATGACCTGAGCCGAAGGCAGTCGCTTAACCAACTGAGCCACCCAGGTACCAGCCCCTAGGTCTTTAAGCGTCACTTGAGATCAGCAAAATGTAGCCTTGCCCAAACCAAACACTCTCAAGATAGTCCTCACAGACTGTCAGTATTTATAACCTAATGTCCCCTTATCATAGTTGTTTCACTTCTTTGTATGTTTTGATTGATAAGCCTATGGCCAGGGCCCTCAGCCACTGAGCTATTAAGTTGTTATGGGTGAGAACAGATGAATGATATCCTGACACAGTGTACTTCATTCTTATATCAAAACAACTTCTGAAAAAAAAAAATTGGGGGCGCCTGGGTGGCTCAGTTGGTTAAGCGACTGCCTTCGGCTCAGGTCATGATCCTGGAGTCCCGGGATCGAGTCCCGCATCGGGCTCCCTGCTCAGCGGGGAGTCTGCTTCTCCCTCTGCCCCTCCCCCCTCTCATGTGCTCGCTCTCATTCTCTCTCTCTGAAATAAATAAATAAAATCTTAAAAAAAAATTAAAAAAATAAAAAGATTAAAAAAAAAAATTTGTCTTTGTTATAAATGGACTTGAAATCACATCAAACTAATACGCAACAAAGGTAAAAGCTGAAGGAATCTGGATTGCCTTGCCAAGAGGGGCCAGGCAGGCTGGCCAGGGTAGCCTTGATTCCTGGTAAACCCAGGACTCCAGCGGGCAACCAGCCTAAAATGGGGACTGACTGTTGCCAGTTTAGAAATCATTGCCTCCTCCGAAAGATTTACAGGGGGTGGCTTTCTTCACCCTGGAGGCTGTGCTTATGGCTAGGAACCAGTCCCAGTACCACAGGTCTAGAGGGCCTCAGCCTCCCAATGCCAGCTTTTTTTTTTTCCCTCCTATTAATCTGTTCAGTGTTAATTTAATTCTCAGGTCAGCTAGAAGAACCTTGAAGGATAAATTAAAATTTTTCCTGCCCAAGCCATGACAAGATGTGTACTGAGCATGCGTGGGTAGCTCAGTTCAGGGTACACAGGGAACTCGAACAGGGCAGGGTCCTGAAAGGCTAGGTCATTGGAAAGGGCTGTTGGGGGTACAAAGTATCTGCCTAATTCCAAGGCCTAACCTACACAACTGTGCATATTCTCCCTGAAGGAAGACCTGCAGGAAACTGGACCACATTGTCAGGTTGGGGCCTGGAAGACTGATAGGGGATCCTCCAAAAAGAGACAACTGGAAGGCTTGATTACTGGTCCTATTCTGGCAAGACAGTCTAGTTTCCTCCAGCATGACTTCAGGGGAAATATGTACTTTTGTTTACACTGGGGCTTGGAAGGAGGCCGATGCCGTGGACCCCCAAGAGCTCACTCTTGAGACCTGGATTCTCTCAACATAGTCCAGTTCTAGGTCATTTGCTTCTCTGACCTGTGTGGTGAGAGCATGTGCAGTGTGCACCCTATCAGCCAGGTGTGGGTGGTCAGGGCTCTCCAGAGCTGTGGAGCTGAGGCTGATCCCCAACCACCTACATAGCCTCCAGGATGGAGGAATCCCACCCTTGAAAATCTTTCTGAGGCAGCAGCTTTTAAAAGGTGACAGTGCCCATTTGGCCTGGCTGCCTGATGGGGTCCTAGTGTAGGGGATCAGTGTAGGGGATCAGGGCCACCCAAAATGTTCTGCAATGGCATATTAATTATTTTGAATTAAAGTTACTTAAAAAATTTCTGGTGCAGGAGGAACACACTGAACCTCCTTTGTCTCCAGAAAACAGTGAATAAATCTCCCATGTGAAAGTTACCCTCTTGTACCAAGAGATAGACATCCATAAAGTCAGAGACAAGGAATTCTGAGCTGAAAACCTTGTTACTTTTACTAACTTACTATCCCAGCCCAAATTCTGTTTATAATTCTGTACTAATTGAAGTTCCATATATAAAAGCTGCATGCATTGGTCATTTCTTTGGGTCTCGATTTTAATGCTGGGTTTTTGTGCATACATAATTAAACTTTTTTTCCTCCTATTAATCTGTCCATGTTAATTTAATTCTCAGGCCAGCTAAAAGGACCTTGAAGGATAAATGAAAATTTTTCCTGCCCAACAGATGGCATAGTCTCACGATAAACTATAACTAGCTGGACGCTGCTGCAGCTGAGAAATCCTGAGACATTGACAAACATCAACCCCCAGCTCTGCCTGTAGGGTCTAATGTGTGTGAGAATATGAAAATTCTTTTTCTGTCTCTTTGCAATTTAGATTAGCAGGAGAAAATATTTGTGGAACTACTTTCTTGAGCTTAGTGACTCTGGAAAATTTGGCAGCATACTCTTGGTTTGACAGATTTCATTTCCTCCCAGAGATGGTCACCGTTTATCTTTCTCTCTCTTTTGGCATTTGTAATAAAAAGGAATTACCATAGGACATAATGCAGGACTTTTTTAAGCCTGCTGTTCAAGTGAGCCTCACAGACTGTTGATTTCATAGTTCTCCTCAGACTGACACCTGCTTGGACAAACTTTGCTGTAGGTCCCCTATGTAAGATCCAAATAAGGTTTTTTTGTTTTCATCTTATTCTATGTTCTAAGAGCTTGGTTTTATGATCAGTGAGAATATTCTCTCTGGTCTCTGCCATCCAGAGGGTGCACTTACCTGGGTGCTCCTTGGTGGCCAAGTAGAGTGGGGTTCCAAGATCCACAGGTATGAGTAGCATTCTCCTTGTCCAGCCGTGGCAGATCTCAGGGGAGGCTGTCATAACAAAAGCCCCTTATGGGCTGGGACCTTGTATCTTAACCACCGTTGCTTCTTTGTTAGTACTGGAAAATTCCCATTCCAGTAGCACCTGCCTGGTGACACAGATTAGCAAGGCTGAGACTGGAGGCATCTCATGTTTTCCTGGGAGACCAGAGACTTGTTTTCACTATACCATCCTTATCACCTGTGGAACAAAGATTTTTGCTTTCTTAGGCTATTTTGGGGAGTACACTTTTGAATCATGAGGGGCTGTATCATCTATGCCCTCTCCAGGGATGCTTCTTGTGTCCAAGGTCTAAACTTGGAAAGTTGTCCCCAGTCTTTCCATAAAAAGGCTTATTGGTTTGAGTCATTATTAAGTTTAAGAAGATCCTAATCATCAGTTGCCAGATAATGGATCCTTTAAGTGTGCTATGTTTGAAAGAAAAAAATTCTTTGTAAGGGGTTCTCAATTGTCTTATTAGTATAACAGCTAGCCTTAGGGACTTTGAGAAGAGGAAAGAACAGACACTACACTTAAGACAAAAACTAATGTCCACATCCAAGCTAAATTCCCCTTATCAAAATCTGGCCCCATCTGCCTGTTTTAACTTCCCTTTCCCTACACAATTTACAGAAAGAACTCTGGCCTAATTTCTTGGTTCAAAGTATACAGGTCACTAATATAAATGTTGAAAGCTAGGAAATGAATTTAACACAAGCTCCCAAAACTAGCATTAAGGTTTACTTTACTTCTGCTTTATAGGACTTTATAATCAGGCTCTGCCAGCTTTAGGCATTCTTATACAATGTCCTTTGCAGATGTATTCCAGACCCTCCTCCACCACCACAAAAAAAAAAAAAAAAAAAAAAAAATATTGTTTCCTGAACAGCAACATATCTTTCAAATTATAAAGCCCTTTTATCTCCCCTTTTGCAAGATCCTACCAAATTTAGAGAGGAATTAGAAAGATTAATAGCCATTTACAACACCCCTCTCACAGAAAAAAACAGATGAGCAAAATTTCTACTAGGCCCTCCTACTGATCAACAGAAGGCCAATGTTCAGGGACTAATGGAAGCCAGCATTGAATCATGTACTCAGAAGGCCTTTGTTAAAATGCTTAATAAAGTTCTATCAGGGACTTTCTTAAAGTCTTTAATTTAAAAAGCAGTTCAGCCCCTTAATATTCAGGCTGTAACTCAGTTCTTCTGTGGAATTAAAAACAATAGTCTTTGTCTTGCAAATCTCTACAAAACCAGAAATGCAACTTTACAAATTAAAGCCCATCTAGCTTTACTAATCCCTAAACCTCACTTTTTCCTCTCAAAATGCTTACAGATAGTACAAAAGATCAGAATATTTGCCTTTTTAAAGTACAGGACAATTTTGTTCCAGTAACAATTACCCCAAAACTCTTAGAGATAAAAACTTGTATTTTTTATCTGTCCCTTAAAGTTATGAAGCATATTGTCTTTGAAATGTAAACACAGCCTACAATCACCTGAGACTGAAGGGGGAAAAAAAGGGGGGAAGAGGCCTTTTTAAGACACAAACTACTTGTGGCCAAACTCTAGCACAGCCTCCTTAAGATTACGTTCAGGGACAAATATAAAGTCTTCTCTAAAAATAGTAAAAGACTTTAGCTATGTAAGGCAAGTAAACTTAATTTCTTCCAACTATTATGTATGAACTAGTGAGTTTTATATTGTTTTAAAAAGAAACTATAAGAACTCTGTGTTTGTCTATATGTATATAAATGTATGTATAGTATACATCTAGTATTTTTCTACTTCCGGATGGTACTGTCAAAATTAATTTGTAAAAAAGCTCTTTCATTGGCTCAAAGAAAATTAAGAGCTTATAAAAATTAAATGTTCATAAAATTCTCAAACAGAAACTTAATCCAAATGAACTTCAGGTTCATGTGATCTGGGAAAATATTCAACATTAAAGCTATTTTAAGGTTGTTGGTTTAATAAAATACACATGCCTTTATAGTTATCAGCAATAGAAACTTTTATCCTGCCTACCGTTCCTGAAAGTAAAGTAAGTTCATGTTATATCTAGATTTAAAAATTTTCAACAATAAAAAATAACTTAGGAGAATGACTGGGTTTGTCTGATATCATGGAGTTTTTCTGGGTAATCTAAACATAATTGTTAAGAAGTAAATTGAAAAGGTATAAATAAAAATGTTTTAGGTAAACTTTTTTTTTTTAATTAGGTAAACTTTTCAAAGTTTCCCCAAACCTTTTTTTTTATTTTTATTTTAGTTTTTTTTTCTTATGTTAGTCACCACATAGTACTTCATTAGTTTTTGATGTAGTGTTCCATGATTCATTGTTTGCATATAACACCCAGTGCCCAAAACTTTTTTTTAAAGATTTATTTACTTTTAGAGAGAGCATGAGGGAGAGAGAATCTCAAGCAGACTCCACACTGAGTGCTGAGCCTGTTGCAGGGCTCCATCTCATGACCATGAGATCACAACCTGAGCTGAAACCAAGAGTCAGATTCTTAACCAATTGAACCACCAGGTGCCCCCTGCAAACCTTTTTGATAATCTAAAACTTTAAAGTTTTGCTAGGTTAAGAGATGAGTTGTTAAATACATTGAATATCTAGATTGTTTCCAAATAAGATAAACCTATGTCTAGAAATTAATGTTTCATTATTTTTTTCTCCATGTCAAAGGAGTTTGTGAGCCCAATAGTTTATGGTCCTTCTCCACCTTGATAGTATCCACAGGATCAAGGTCCGGATGCCCTTACCAGCCTGCCATCTCAATGAGCCCCAGGCCCCTAGCCAACACCAGCCCTAGCCATCCCACCAGGGCAGCCCAGCACAGTGCATACCAGGACACCTGGGGCAGTGCTAACCACAGCTCCAGCCATCACACTGAGGTGACACAGGCACAAAGCAACCCCTAACACTCCAGGCCCATACCACTTAGGCTCCAGATAGCCATGAGGGCACTGCCAGTGCAGAGTTCTCTGGGACCTCCTGGATCATGCCTGCTTCAGCTCCAGCCACCCAACTGGGGTGCCCCCAGGCAGTGTGCCCTGGGATGTGCTGGCCCATGCTGGTTTTGGCTCCAGTCACCCTACCAAGATATCCCCTGCCCTGAGAGCCCAGTGGCATATCAGCCTAGGCCCATTTCATATAGCTGTTCTGCCAGTGTGCCAACTGTGTGGAACAACCCAGAATCCCTCCAGCCATCCTACCAGGGAAGGCCCAGTATGGAGTGCCCCCCTGAACTCCAGCTCATATCAACCCCAGCTCCAGCCAGCCAAAGTCACCAGACACGCACAGTCTTCACAGGGGGCAACCATACATAAGACTATTTCTTCATGTTTCGGAGAAGTAGCTGTTCCACTGAATTCACAGAAACAAAGAAAGTCAAGCAACATGGGAAGACACAGGAATAGCTCCCAACAAAAAGAAAAAGAAAAAGAAAAAAAACTCAGAAAAAGAACTAAATAAAACAGAGATAAGAAATAATATGATAAAGATGCTCACTGGACTACAGAGAAGAGTGGAAGAAGTTCAACAAAAACATAGAAAAATATAAAAAAGAACCAATAAGAGATAAAGAATACAGTAACTGAAATGAAAAGTGCAATAGAGGGAAGCAAGGGTAGATTAACAGATGCAAAAGAATAGTTCAAATCTGGAAGACAGGATAATGGAAAGCATCCAAGCTGAACAGTGAAACAAAAAAAAAATTTATTTTTATTTTTATTTTTTTAAAAGATTTTATTTATTTATTTGATAGAGAGACACAGTGAGAGAGGGAACACAAGCAGGGGGAGTGGGAGAGGGAGAAGAAGGCTTCCCGCAGAGCAGGGAGCCCGACGTGGGCCTCGATCCCAGGACCCTGGGATCATGACCTGAGCCGAAGGCAGATGCTTAACGACTGAGCCACCCAGGTGCTCCTTGCCATTGTCATTTTTAAGACTTCTGTCATTTAGTTATTGTTTTACTGATACTTTTTGTAAAAGTGTTTCATCTTCAAGGAGATTCAGGGAAAAGACTCTGACAAGTACTGCAGAATAAAGCTAATAACTTCAACATCATACCATTGAACTGGGTAAGAATTTATAGAAGTCTACTGGAGAAACTGATAGCCTCATAAAAGTACTTTAAAAAAGATTAACATCATTTGGTTAAGCGTCTGCCTTTGGCTCAGGTCATGGTCCTAGGGTCCTGGGATCAAGTCCCGCATCGGGCTCCTTGCTCAGCGGGAAGCCTGTTTCTCCCTCTGCCTCTGCTGACTGCTCCCCCTGCTTGTGCATGCTCTCTCTCTCTCTCTCTGACAAATAAATAAAATCTTAAAAAAAAAAAAGATTAACATCAACAAGTATTAATTACATGGGGCTGAATAAACTAAGGAAGAGGATTGTAATTATCATGACTTTTTTTTTGATATATTGCTGGCTCCTTAAATTTTATTTTCCAGATATAAGACCTTTCCTCTTAAAAAAAACTATGACTTACAGCAATTTGATAAGTTATACCTTTGTAAACAGAATTGAAATATTCATCTTTTTCTTCCTACCTGATCCCTCCAGAATTAGAAACTCTCAGTGAGTATTCTTATGTTTTCATGGCAATAGATTTATTTGCAGAAGTTCAGTAAGAATCTGTTCTCCTCATACCAGGACACCATTGCAAACATTGCTATATTACCAAGGCTTTGACTAGAAGGTCATATTTGAGAGAAAAATGCATAGACTCAGATATGAACAGACACCTTTAAGGAACTAAGATTAACTTTATAGAGGCAATAAAAAGCCTCTTGGAAAATCAGCCTGATACCTTGCTTACAACGTTCCTAGCAGCCTTACCAGGCAGGCAAAGATTACTTCCTGGCAGGTGCAAGAACCTCAGGGTGTTTTTAGGACCTCAAGAAGAGATAAAGTAACCCAGATCGATAGGTATCGCAGGTGAAGTCTGATAGCAAGTACCTGGCTTGGCTTCTTATCCTCAAGAGGCTATTGGAATTCAATCTGGGGACTTCTGAGATTCAAGATGGTGATGTAGGAAGATTGTGAACTCACATCCTCTATGGAACACACCAAATTACACCTATTAATAGAACAATTTCTCCTGAAGAACGGAGGGCTGACTGTACAGCTAATGAACAACCAAAGACTAAGAGAACAGCTAGAGAGACAGAGACATAGTAACAAAGGGAACCTGCACCTCCAATGCTGCAAAACTCCCATGAGAAGGCATAGAACTGAGGGACCAGGAACAGATCCCTCTGTCCTTGGGCACAGAAAAAACCACACAGCTTAAAAGAGCAACTACCATATAAAAGAGACAACACTAGAACTCTGCCAAGTGGCAGAGGACCTGCGGGAATGCTCTCCGGGTCAGATGGACTGGAGAACCACATGGTTTATGTGCCCACCCCACCTTTAGAGCCTAGACCAGAGGAGGGTCTAGACACCACAATGGCAGTTCCACTCATCTCAAGGAGCTTACAACTTGAGCAAGCCCAGTGTCCACAAGCTCATAGCAGCCCTAGATGAACTGGGACACAGAAAAAAAGAGCCGTGGTTTAAAAGGGCTGAGGAATTGTGGGACTGTTCTCTCCACCTTGACCTCAAAAGCCCAGACCAGAACAGGGTCTGTCCACCATAAGGGGCTGGTTCAGATGCCATCACTGGAGGGTCCTGAGGCCATTACTGAAAGATCAGATTAATCGCAAGAGCTTGCAGCCTTGGCAAGCCCAGGGTCCTGAAGCCCACACCAGCCCTGGTCATGCTGGGGCACAGAAAAAAAAAAGCCATATTTAAAAGGTCTGAGGAACTGTGGGAATATACACTCTCCTTCCACCTCTCTCTTCCAGCTAGCCTACTCAGGCCTGGTTCACCGTGAGATTCCAAGTCAGTGAGCCCAGGGTCCACAAGCCTACACCAGTTGCACTGTGGAGTTGGGGCAAGGAAACAAGCTATGGTTTTGTTTGTTTTAACTTTTACTATTTTATTTTTTTACTCTTTAAAATTTGTTCTGTTTTTTTTTTTTTTCTTTTTGGTTCTGTTCTTTCTTGTTCTGTTTCTTCTCCATTTCTCATTTTTCTTTTCTTTTTTCTTGTTTATGTAATTATTATTCTGTTTCTTTGTTATCTCTGTAAAAAGCCATGGTTTAAAAGAGTAACTAGCATTACAGCCACAGCTCCAGCCAGCCAGCAAAGTCACCAAGCCACACAATCTGCATAGAGATCCCCATACAGAAGACCACTCCTTCAACTTTAGGAGAAGTAGCTGTTTTGCATAATACATAGGAAAAAAAAAAAAAAAACACAGAAAGTCAAGCAAAATGGGGAGACAGAGTAATATGCTCCAAAAGAAAGAACAAGAAAAAAAAAAAAAAAAAACCCTCAGAAAAAGAAGTAAATAAAACAGAGACAAGGAGAGAAGAGAAGATGAAGAGGGGTAGGGGGACCCTAAGTTTGTCTTGTCCCTTGAATACAACTAGATAGTTATCAAATCATTCTGAACACCCAAGAAACCAATCAGAGGTCTGAGAATACAAATGTTGCAAGTCCACAAGTAGAGAAGTGACCACCATTTAGAAAATATCAGGTATGGAGACTTGAATCATGGGCAGAGGGGAGGGAGCCTGCTTAAGGAGGCTACCACGAAGTAGTAGAAGGAGCGGCGTGCAAAATAGGAACTTTTAGAAGTCTGCTACAGTGGGGGATGTGCCTGGCTTAAAAGTGCTCAGATGGCAAAGCGGGGTGGCATCTCAGTGTGTTCTGAGGATCGCCTGGATTGCAGGAAGAAAGGGTGGTGCCTAGGTGCGGCAGAGCTCCCAGGCATAGGAGCGGGGAAGCCTGCTCAGAACAGCCAGACTCCGTACAGGCTTTCTGCTCTGTGTTGCCATAAACTGCAAGCCACTGGGCGGTCCTGCGATCGCTTTCCAAGGAGGGGTCCAGCAAGACGCTGAAGCCTAGTGAGACACCCCCTTCTCCCAGGAATAGCTCACCCTAAAATTTGCAGTTTTGAATCTCAGTCACGTGCCTGAGATAAAAACGCTGGGTGACAGGCCGGGTGAACACAGAGTTCTGATGGACCCTGGTGATACAGGAGTGATTGACTGCTTTCCTGTGAGGGCTCAATGAAGAGTAGGGGGAGCAAATTTTTAGCTCCAGGGCTAGAGAGTGGGGTACCACCATATTCATCCCGATGATAGGTGCCAAAATCTTTCAGGGGCAAAACAGCGCCACCTAGTGGAGTCTGGAGCTGCTTACACCAAGCCCTGCCTCCCTGCACCCTGGAAGCACTTTGTCCACTAGGGCGAGTCCACCTGAGAATCTGTGCAACAGGCCCCTCTCCCAGAAGACCAGCACAAAAAATTCCCTCCCACAAGATTACTAATTATAGACGGCTGCAAAGGTTCAGCAATAGGGGAAAACAGCATCTAGTATTCTTTGTATTTTTATTCTTTAGTCTTTTATTATTATTATTATTTCAGTTATTTTCTTATTTTTATTTATTTTTTAATTTTTATTTTTATGTATACTTTACATTTAAAAAAATTTTTTGATGCCTTTCATTGTATTTTATTTTATGTTATTTATATATTTTTCTTATTTTGGGATCTAGGTTTTTTTAATATTTTATTTATTTATTTGACAGAGAGAGAGAGAGATACAGAGGGAGCATGCACAAGAAACTAGAAGCTGGTTCTTTCTTTGAAAGAATTAGTAAGATTGATAAACCCTAGCCAGACTTATCAAAAAAAAAAGAGAAAGGACCCAAATAAATGAAATCATGAATGAAAGAGGACAACCAACATCAAAGAAATACAATTATAAGAGAATATAATAAGCAATTATATACCAACAAATTAGGCAATCTAGAAGAAATGGATAACTTCCTAGAAACATATAAACTATCGAAAACTGAAGCAGGAAGAAATAGAAAACCTGAACAGGCCCTTAACCAGCAAAGAAATTGAATCACTAATCAAAAATCTCCCAACAAACAATAGAGTCCAGGTCCAGATGACTTCCCAGGGGGAAGCTATCAATCATTTAAAGAAGAATTAACACCTATTCTTCTGAAACTGTTCCAAAAAATAGAAATGGAAAGAAAACTTCCAAACTCATTCTATGAGGCCAGTATTTCCTTGATCCCCAAACCAGAAAAAGACCCCACTAGAAAGAAGAATTACAGACAATATCCCTGATGAACATGGATGCAAAAATTCTCACCAAGATACTAGCTAATAGGATAAAACAGTACATTAAAAGAATTATTCACCACGACCAACTGGGATTTATTCCTGGGCTGCAGGAATGGTCCAACATCTGCAAATATGACACACCACATTAATAAAAGAAATGATCCTCTCAATAGATGCAGAAAAACCATTTGACAAAATACAACATTCTTTCTTGATAAAAACCTTCCACAATGTGGGGGTAGAGGGAACATACCTCAACATCATAAAGGCCATATACAAAAGACCCACAGTGCATATCATCCTCAATGGGGATAAACTGAAAGCTTTTTCCCTAAGGTCAGGAACACAACAGGGATGTACACTCTTACCACTGTTGTTGAAATGAAATCTTGCCATTTGCAATGTCGTGGATGGAACTAGAGGGTATTATGCTAAAATAAGTCAGAGAAAGGCAAATACCATATGATTTCATTCATATGTGGAATTTAAAAAAAAAAACAAAACAAAAAGATGAACATAGGGGAAGGAAAGGAAAAATAAGATAAAAACAGAGAGGGAAGCAAACTATAAGAAACTCTTAACTATAGGGAACAAACTGAGGGTTGCTGGAGGGGAGGTGGGTGGGGGAATGGGATAACTGGGTAATGGGCCTTAAGGAGGGTACCTGATGTAATGAGCACTGGGTGTTATATGCAACTGATTAATCACTAAATTCTACCCTGAAACTAATAATATAGTAGATGTTAACTAAATTGATTTTAAAAGAATTAAAATTAAAAAACAGAAATAAGCAATATGCCTGATAAAGACTTTAAAGTAATGATTATAAGGATATTCACTGGACAGGAAGAAAGGATGGGAGAACTCAGTGAGACCTTCAATAAGAGATAGAAACTATTTAAAAGAACCAGTGAGAGCTAAAGAATAGAATAACTGAAATAAAAACCACACTACAGGTTAGAGGATTTAGAAGAATGTATCAGTGATCTGGAAGACGGTAATGGAAAGCACATAAGCTGAACAAAAAGAGAAAATAATTTTAAATGATGAGGATAAGTTAAGAGATCTCTTGAACAACATCAAATGGACAAGCACATTATAGGGATACCAGAAGAAGAAGAGAGAGGAAAGTGTAGAAAATTTATTTAAAGAAATAGTAACTGAAAACTTGACATCCAATTTCAAGAATCACAGACTCTCAAACAAGATGAACCAAAGGAGTTCTACACCACACACAGCACATAATAATTAAAATGTCAAAGGTTAAAGATAAAAAGAGAATCTTAAATGTAGCAAGAAAGAAAAAAAAAGTTACCTACAGGAAAAACCTATAAGATTATCAGCTGATTTTTCAGCACAAACTGTGAATCAGAAGGAAATGGCATAATATTCAAACTTACAACCAAGAATACTCTACTTAGCAAGGTTATCCTCAAGATTTGAAGGAGAAAGTTTCCCAAACAAAAGATAAAGGAGAGTTTATCACCACTAAACCACCCTTACAAGGAATATTAAAGGGACTTCATTAAGTGGAAAAGAAATGGCCATAATTAGATGTAAGAAAATATGAATAAAAAGAGGTAAAAAGGGGCGCCTGGGTGGCTCAGTTGGTTAAGCAACTGCCTTCGGCTCAGGTCGTGATCCTGGAGTCCCGGGATCGAGTCCCACATTGGGCTCCCTGCTCAGCAGGGAGTCTGCTTCTTCCTCTGACCCTTCCCCCTCTTGTGCTCTCTCTCAAATAAATAAATAAAATCTTTATTAAAAAAAAAGTAAAAATATGACAACATATACTTCAAATATGGAGAAGGGAGTAAAAATGGAAGAGAAGGGGAAAAGGGTTTTCTTTTTCTGTTTTTTTGGGGGGGAATTTATTTGAACTTAAATGACTACCAAATTAATATAGACTGCATTTACTTAGGTGTTATTTTTTTTTAAGATTTTATTTATTTATTTGACAGAGAGAGACACAGTGAGAGAGGGAACACAAGCAGGGGGAGTGGGAGAGAGAGAAGCAGGCTTCCCGCTGAGCAGGGAGCCCGATGCGGGGCTCGATCCCAGGACCCTGGGATCATGACCTGAGCCGAAGGCAGACACTTAACGACTGAGCCACCCAGGTGCCCCTACTTCGGATGTTATATGTGAACCTAATGGTTCTCTTTCTCTCTCAAAATAAATAAATCTTTTAAAAAATAAATTAAATTTAAAAAATACCAACAGCATTTTTCACAAAATTAGAGCAGATAATCCTAAAATTTGTATGAAACCACAGAAGACCCTGAATAGCCAAAGCAATCCTGAGAAAGAAAATCAAAGCTGGAGACGTCACAATTCCAGATTTCAAGATATACTACAAAGGTACAGTAATCAAAATAGTATGGTACTGGCATAAAAATAGACACATAAATCAATGGAACAGAATAGTGAGCCCAAAAATAAATCCACATTTATATGGTCAATTGACCTATAACAAAGGAGGCAATAATATACAATGGGAAAAAGATGGTCTCTTCAATAAATGGTGCTGGGGAAACTGGACAGTTTCATGCAAAAGAATGAACTGGACCACTTTCCTCCACCATATACCAAAATACACTCAAAATGGATTAAACACCTAAATGTGAGAACTGAAACCATAAAAATCCTAGAAAAGAACATAGGTAGTAATTTCTCTGACTTCAGCCATAGCAACATTTTTCTAGATAGGTCTCCTGAGGCAAGGGAAACAAGTAAAAATTAACTCCTGGGGACTGTTTCAAAATAAAAAGGTTTTGTACAGCCAAGAAATCATCAAGAAAACAAAAAAGACAACCTACTGAATGGGTGAAGATATTTGCAAATGATGTATTTGATAAGGGATTTATATCCAAAATATATAAAGAACTTATACAACTCAGTGCCAGAGGTCAAATAATCCAATTAAAAATGGGCAGAAGTTACGAACAGATATTTCTCCAAAGAAGGCATACAGGTAACCAACAGACACATGAAAAGATGCTCAACATCACTAATCATCAGGGAAATGCAAATGAAAACCACAATAAGGTGTCACGTTATACCCATTAGAATGGCTAAAAAAAGAAAGAAGAAAAAGAAACAAGTATTTGAGAGGATGTGGAGGAGAAAGGAACCCTTGTGCACTGTTGGTGGGAATGTAAATTGGGGCAACTATTGGAGAAACCAGTATGGAAACACATTGTGAGAACCAATGGAAAGGAGCCTGGCTGCTGGAACCCATTCCCTATGCATTCATGGCACGGAAAGTGTAAAAGTAAATAAATAAAAGACCTTAACACTGTGAAACAAAACAAAACAAAACAAAACCAACTAATTTGAAAAGATATATACACCCAGTCATGGGATGAATAAGTCATGGGAATAAAAGGCACAGCATAAGGAATATAGTCAGTGATACCGTAATAGTGATGTAACAGGACAGATGGTTACTACACTTGGAGTGAACACAGCGTAATATATAAACTTGTACAATCATGTACAGCTAAAACCGATGTAACATTGTGTTAACTATACTTAAATTTTAAAAATAAGTAAAAAATAAACATGCAATTTCCATATGACCTAACAATTGCACTCTTGGACATTTATTCCAGAGAAATGAAAGTCTATGTTCAAACAAAAACCTCTACATGGAAAAAAAAAATAGAAATACCATATGATCCAGTAATTCCACTACCGGGTATTTACCCACATAAACATTAATTCAAAAAGATTCCTGCACCCCTATGTTTATTGCAACATTATTTACAAAGCAAAGACATGGAAACAAGCTAAGTGTCCATCAATAGATGAACATGTGACTCTATATATAACTTAATATTACTCAGCTATAAGAAAAAAAGCAGTTAAGATACTGCCTTTTTTGATGGACCTAGACATATTATGCTAAGTGAAATAACTCAGAAAAGACAAGTACTGGGTGATTTCACTTACATGTGGAGTCTAAAAAACAAGCCAACAAAAGCAGAAAGACCCATAAATACAGAGAACAAACTGATAGCTGCCAGAGGGGAGGGGGCAGTGGGATGCACAAAATGGGTGAAGGGGAGTGGGAGGTACAGACTACTAGTTATGGAATGAATAAGTCATGGGGCTAAAAGGTACAGCATAGAGAATATAGTCACTGGTACTGTAATAGTGTTGTATGGTGACAGATGGTAGCTACACTTGTGCTGAGCATGACATGACATACAGAGTTGTCAAATCACTATTTTGTACACCTAAAACTAATGTAACATTGTATGTCAACTATATTTCAATCAAAAAAATAAAAAGAAAATTTAAAAATTAATATATTTCGTGTGGCTCAGTGGTTAAGCATCTGTCTTCGGCTCAGGTCATGATTCTGGGATTCTGGGATCGAGCCCTGCGTCAAGCTCCCTGCTCAGTGGGGAGTCTGCTTCTCCCTCTCTCTCCCCTCTGCCTCTGCCCTTACGCATGCTCTTTTTCTCTCATATAAATAAATGAAATCTTTAAAAAAAATTAATACATTTCAAAATACAATTAATACATTTCAAATCTTTAAAAAAAATTAATATATTTCAAAAAAATATAACATATACTACTATATTATCACATACAGGGTCCCAAGTAACAATAGTGCAAGGATATCCAACTTATTTAGAAAATTTTAACAATTAATAGGGATTAATTGAAGGATTAAGAGTAAAATTATCCCAGGGACATGAGTACATAGATTCCTAACAATTGATGATAGACCACTGTTTGGGAAGGTCATCAAAAAAGATGTGACTGCCAATAGACCCATGAACTGGACCCAGGCACTCAGAGGGTCTTCACCCCCATCCCTGTCCTTGGAATGTATATTCTACTTGCCTTTCCAGCTCATACGGGCTTCTCCAAGGACATAGCCTTGAGATAGTGATGTGGTATCAAGAAGACCTGCACAGTATACATGATTGAACCCAGTGAAGGCGTCTATATAAACTTTGATTTGGCAGGCAGGGGGAATCCCTTCACCTTGCTATTGCCTAAGACAAGCACTGTATGTACATTTCTGTTGCTTACTAAAACTGTCACCTACAAACCTGAGTGGCCTGCCTCTTTCTTCTCTCTCTGCTCTCTGCATACAAGGTCCAGTTTCAGATTTCACCTGGGAAGCTGCTGAGGAGGAGGTTCTAAACCAACAACCACCCATTAAGGCTAAATGCATTATAGGTCCCAATTTAGAGAATGTTCTTGGAATAGATGTAATAAGACACATACAAATTAAAAAAAAAAAAATCAAGAACACCTAAAGGAACAAATTACTATTGCTCCATTTAATAATCCGGTCTAGCCTTGTTAAAGTCAGATGGGTAAAACAGACTTACAGTAGATTACGGGAAGTTAAGTACTCTCCCCCAACTGAGGGAGCACTCCCAGGTATAGATGCTATCATCAACAATATCACCACTGGATCAGGAACTTACTACATGGTGATAGACTTATCTGACATATTGTTGCTATTCCAATTGATAAGGAGAACCAACCCATGACTGCCCTCATATGGGAAGGCAGACAATATCAGTTTACTAGGTTACCACAAGAATATCACAACAGCCCAGTAACAGCCCACAACTTTCTAACAAAACATCCAGGCCTTTCAAGAAAACAACAAATTCACAAACCAGCATTTCCTGTATTGATGACATACTGTTTATGGTGATAACTTGGAAGAACAGACTAGAGCTGCAATAGAGTTCATTGAATTCCTTACACTCAGAGAATAACAATTGACCCAAGTAACGTCCAAAATTTGGACTAAAATAAAATTTCTAGGTCTTCTGAAGGCAAAAAATACCAGACTCAGTCACAGACAAGCTAGATTGCATTCCATTCGTACCACAAAAACAGCAGCTCCAAAACTGATAGGATTGTTTGGATATTGGAAACAGCACATACCACATATGAGGATATTAAAAAACATCTATAAAATAATTAGGAAGAGTAGGAGTTTAGATGGACAGAGACTCAAGAGGCAGCCTTTACTTATTTCACAAATGCTGTCAGAACTTGTAATTCACTGGCACCAGCTAATGAGGACTCTAGAGATAAACTAGAATGCCTACAGTCACAAGGGTTTGCAACATGGTCTTTGTGGACTAAAACACCACAGGACCCCAAATATTACCCAATTGTATTTTGGACTAAAATTCCTGTGGCCCGGGGCACCTGGGTGGCTCAGTCGGTTGAACATCTTCCTTTGGCTCAGGTCATGATCTCAGGGTCCTGGGATCGAGTCCCGCATCAGGTTCCCTGCTCAGTGAGGAGTCTGCTTCTCCATCTCCCTCTGCCCCTGCCCCTCTGCTCATGCTCGCTCTCTCTCTTAAATAAATAAATAAAATCTTTAAAAAAAAAAAAAGAAAGAAAGAAAGAAAAAGAAAAAAAGAAATTTCTATGGCCCCAAAACAGAAATGAACCAATTAAAGGCTCACCTGGGCACTCTGCGAGCCCTACAAAATACAGAGCCACTAACAGAAAATAAACTAATTATACTTAAACTCCAACAGCCTATACTGGAGTGGGTAAAGCAGACCCCTGACAGAGAGAAACTACTCCTGACCATAAAGTCCTAACATGGAAATGGTATATTTCCAAGCAAGACAAATGGATTGAAGGTCAACTTCTGTATGAAGTGAGAAAAATCTCCAATATGCCAATAGTGGACTTGCCAGAATTCCTGAGGGGTGAGCCTATCCAAGCTCCAGCAGTTGGGCAACAGGGACTGTCGTGGTCCATGGCACTCAACAATGCCTAGTTTATAGATGGATCAGCCTCCATGACACCATCTGGAAAATGCTGGCAGGCAGAAGCCTTGAGGACTAATGATGGTCCAACCCTGTCAGAATCAGGCTCGAGAAAATCAGCACAATATGCTGAGTTAATAGCCATAAAATTGGCAATTGGGACAATCTGTTAAGGAAAATCAGAATGACATATATCTTTCTTCAGACTCATGGGCAGGAGCTAATGGAATAGCTCTTTGGTCAGGAACGTGGCAGGAAAATGACTGGAAAATAGGAAATATGAACATATGGAGTAAGGACATATGGCAGAAAATAGCACTGGCTGATATCTCTATGTTCATCACACATGTCTCTGCACATCAGAAGGACAACTCTGAGTCATGAGACTTAATGACCAGATAGACAAACTCACTACAAAAATAAAGAGGCTAAAATTCTTAAAATTTAACAAAAACCACAATGATTCATGACTAATGAGGAAACCAATTCGAAACACAACCATACATAAACAAGAAGGACAATGGAACATAAACCTGAGCACAAGGACATGTCAATTGATTGGATCACGGCATGGGTGCATATCATCAAACAGGTCATGTTGGCACAAAAAACACTAGAACATGGTCAAGAAATACATATACACATACCAAATACCTCCCATTTCAAATTAAGAAGTATGGGAATTGCTGAAAGTTTAAAGGTTGGAGGTCACTAACGAATACTCCATGTAAGGTCAAAGCTGACAGATCTTTCCAAATTATACAAATGATTATATAGAACCCTTGCCTAGAGGCACCTGGGTGGCTCAGTCGGTTAAGCATCTGTCTCTGCTCAGGTCATGATCCCAGTGTCCTGGGATGGAGCCCCGCATCAGGCTCCTTGCTCAACGGGAAGCCTGCTTCTCCCTCTCCCTCTGCCTGTTGCTCCCCACGCTTGTGTTCTCTCTCTTTCTCTGACAAATAAATAAAATCTTAAAAAAAAAAGAACCCTTGCCTAGATCAGAGAATCAACTATATTCATGCGCCATTATAGACACATGGTCAGGCATAGGATTACTGTACCTTTGCAGGAAAAATTATCAAAAATCCACCATCAGAGCATTAGAAATCTGGATTGCTTGCTATGGTATCCCAACCATCATAGACTCAGATCAGGGCACCCACTTCAAAGGAAAGCAAATACAAGCATGGGCTAAGGAACAAAGCATAATGTGGAACCTCCACTTAAACCTACAAGCCAACCACATCTGGGTCAAATGAAAGGGGTAATGGCTTACTCAAGCAGGAACTTACTAATCCTGATATAAAAGCTTGGACTAAAGCAATCTGGGAGGTGGCAAGATCTCTAAACCATAAATATAGAAAGAATGGAACAATGCCCATTGAATTAATATTGCAAGCACCCACACAGATAAGGGTACTAACAATACCCCAGAATCTCAATTAGAAGGAAAAATATTCATTAAGAGAAGCCATAATGGTATATATATAGTCCTGGGGAAATTAGAGCACCTGCCACCAATAAAACCTACTAGCTGACTGAAGAAAAAACCATATTACCTCAAATTAAAGACGATAATATGATGCCTCTATAAAAATGTCAGGCATGAAGAACAGCATCTTTATTGTATTAACACTAGATGCCTAATATTTAGCCTAGCATGATGCAGGGTGACTGTGCTTGGGGAAATGTTGGCAAAAATGGACATAATAATGATAGATATCCTTGAGTGGCAAGAACAAGAAAGAATTAAAAATGTCTAGGATACTAGCCTTATCTTGCAGGCAGGAATCCACTGTGCATCTTTAACCCTGTCAAGATGACTCAGCGGGTCAGTGCCGCATGCTGCCCGCTGGCCGCACTCTGTTGCCTGTTGCTCGCTGTTGGAGACCATACTCATTGCAGCTATGGATCCTCTTCCGCCAGCTCCAGCAGCAGCGGTTGTGCCAGCGTTCTGAGTTGGAATGCCGCCTTCTGGTCCCGTACAACTGTCTCTGACATCCTCTGCCTTATCCAGGGATCACTATCCTGGTCACCTCACCGCAACGGAGGACTCATCGACATCACCAGCATCACCAAATCCAGCCTCTCCACCCCATCTTTCACTGTCAGCACCATCTACTCACTAGGAAAGCTTCCATCAGTAGAGACACTAAATATTTAGAGAAGCTGATGAAGCAGTGGACACCTCCATTTTAATCTACATAGGAATCAACAAGAATCCTGAGCAACAACTCTATTAGACACTGACTTGGAGGATGAAAATTGGCCCGAATACTAACTGACTCTTGGTATTATAACCCAGCATATATACCAATGCAACCAGGTGCTGTAAGCCTCAGCTCTAAAAATGGCGGTTGCTTCATTTACCTATGGGATATTTCTGAAAAATTCGGTCTCAAGACACAATAATGCACCACCAAAGGCAAACTTAGGAAGAAAAATATTAACTACTTCCTTTAAAAACGTCCTTTTCTATATTTAGACTAGTACTTTAAGCTTACCTACCAGTTAATTTAAATGTTTCTAGCTCTATTTATAAGTGATCTGACAGCAATCAAGACAACCCCCATGATTTGATTATAATTGAGGGCGAAACACAACCATCAAGGCACAGGCAGAAGTCAGAGGAAATCATATCATCAATATAAATTACATCTCTGAATCAACACACTCCACAGATGGCAGCGAGCTAGTAGCATAAACCTGCCCCCTTCAAACCTCAAAAATGCTGAAAAAGAAACCAGTCTATTTGCACAGGTAAATTTGAGCTCAATCTTCTTTCACAAATGGGTGCTGGTGAGAAAGATGAGGGGCAGGCGGGGAGGACTGGAGAGCCCCGTCACGACGCAGGCTATGGGGCCTGACGAGGTTTTGGGGTGGAACAGGCCCACCAGAAGGCACTCGTCTGTGTTCTGGTCCCTGAGTGACCACGAGGCAGTGACTGGCCACCGCCAGGGAACAAGCACAGGGCCACAGACCCTCCTGACACAGGAAACAAATGCCTTCAGTCTCTGCCGTGTCTTGTATCTTATCTCCATCAGGAGGCAAAAGCCATCACCTGCTGGGAGTGAGGCAGGAACCCCGTGCACACGCTGGTCCCAGGTGAAGGGCTCTGCCTCTGGGGAAGAACAGAAGCTTGCCCACACCCTGCACCCTGCAGAGACTCCAAGGGGAGGTGCTCTGGGACCTGCTTTTGCCCAAGACCCACACTGATGTGTAGAAGAGGTCTGCTGCTGCCAGAAGAGGAATGACAACCTCACTTACACCCCAAACTCTCCACTGACACAAGGCCAAGTTCAGCCACCTGCCCTTCTAGACCTGTGCTGTGGAATTTTCTGTGATGACAGAAGTGTTTTATAACTGTGCTGTCCAATACAGGAGCCACAGGCTGCATGTTCTATGAATCAGCCTTAATTGTAATTAAATTCCAATTACTTGTAATTATAATTAATTACAATTTCATTTTAAATAGCCACATGTAGCTTGTGCCTAGGACACTGCCGCTCTAGACCTGAACTAAGGCAGAGGCCCAAGTTGCCCACCACAGGCTCAGAGTAGGAATGCTGAGAAAGTTCCACGTTGGAGACTCAGGTACATAGCACTTGCCTCCCCCTGTTGCTCGAAAAGGAGAACCAAGAGAACCCTCTGCCCCACTCACATCTCATGCTGAGTAACAGGGTCTGTTTGATAGAGGAGAATTACCAAAGCTAGTTCAACTATTGACTAGATTGGCTCAACTCCTCACATTAATGGCCTGGCAGAAAAAGGTGTACCTATTTCCAGGTATAAGTAACATTTACCTTGGTATCTACTATTCTTTCACACACATAATAGGCATTGAATAAAAATTCTGTGTGACACACAAAAAGCAACTCCCCCAAGCCCATTATCAACAGACAGAATAGACAACACAAAAAGATCAAAGGATGGCCCAGATGGCGAAACGATCAGACAATTTAAAGTAACTATAATTAATATCTTAAAGAATCCAGTGAAAAGGTGGACAACATGCACAAACAAATGGGTAATCTTAACAGAGACATGGAAGTGATTTTTTAAAAGCCAAATGGAAATATTAGAAGTGAAAAACATGGTATCGAAGATGAACTCCTTCAATAGGCAGACTGGGAACAAAAGAGGAACGATTCAGTGAAACTGAAAATATACGAATGGAAATTAGAAACACAAACAAGAAGAAAAACACTGTGGTTAAAAATCAAAAAGCAACCAAAGCAAAAACGAAACCAGAAGAGAACTACCAAGACCTATGGAACAACATCAAACAATCTAACACATGTACTCGACATCCCTTAAGAAAAAGAAGGAAAGGAAGGGACCAAAGAAATAATTTCTAAAACACAGCTGAGAATATTCCAGAATATAGCTATTAATAACAAACTGTCAATACAAGCAGGATGGATACAAAGAAAAACACATCTAGCACAACAGTGTTGAAAACCAAAAATAAGAATATATAATACATTGAAGGAAATGGATAAAAGGAAATTAAGCCTTGGACTTAAGCCGTGGCCTCTCCATAAAAGACCAATGACTGTTTAGCCTTTTAGTAAAATGTGGATTCTAGCAAAATTGTCTCCCACATTTGCAGCCCTTACTGGACCACATAAACGATAACCGGAATGAAAGGATTTTGTGTTCCCTCGCTAAGGCATCCATGCAGTAACCATAGAATGCGAATCTGAGGATGCAGGCATGGCATGGCATTTTGTGTAGACTAACCAAAACTTCTCAAAGATGTAACTTGATGAATAGTATAGTTTTTGTTGTTGTTGTAACGGAATTAAAATGATCTTTGGAGATAGGGCAAAATCGCCCGGAATTAGAATGATCTAAATACTAAATAACTAAACGTAATGTAAATACAAAACTGAAACTGAAATGTGTTATGGTCCAAATGTAATGATATTGTTTTTGTATTTGGTCCTATAAGACCCAAGTAATATTGGGGAAAATATGAATTTGCAGAGATTGTTCCTCTAGAACTTTTTTTAAAAGTCTCTTTTGGTTCTTGACATTAATTAGATTGCCTTAGCTGATAATGAGCTTTTGGAAAGTTGCACTAATATGCAAAGAATATCTATATCCATTCAATGCTTAGGAAATATAATTTCAAAACTAAAGCTGTCTATGATAAAATATAAATAATGCATGAAAAAGAATTAGAGTTTGAGGCAAAACCTGAGAGGCTTAGATCTACTTACCCTGTTCCTTTAGAGTACTCCACTAATTGTATGGGATTCTGTCTAAAATCCTGGGTGCTTCTAGTTGAGACCCTGTTGGGTTCTCCCTTAATCAAAGGCTGGGATTTGTTTTCTTTTCCTGCAGTTAGTGCTCGAGAGCTGCTAAAAGGTACCAGCTGCACCTGGACACCTCAAGGCAGTTCCAGGATCCTCAAGTGAAGGCTCAAACATTCAAATGAACATGAGACTTTTAAATTTGGGGTCCTTACTGCAGTTTGTTGAGTTTAAAAATATATAAGAAAGTACATCAGTTGGTAGAGTCAAAATATTCAAGTAAATAAAAGGCAGATGTATGTACTAGGTAAGGGGGTCGGCTCTGCAGCCGATCTGCTTGGGTTCCCATCTCATTTCTGCTCCTTACTGGCTTGGGCCTCAGTTTCTCATTTTTTAAAAAAGGGAACATAATAATATCTACCTTATAGGGGCCTAAAAGAATTTTTAAATTCATTAACAAGTTGTTATGAGATCTAAATTTTATAAGGCTTCTTAAATGAATAAATGTGAAGGCCCAGAGCTGGCATAGGATTAGTGGTCTTTGTATTTATAACTATTTGTATCGGTCTCATTAATAAACTTTATATTAAAACAAAGTAAAAAACTAAAACCAATGCAACTAGGTGCTGAATTTTGTACTTTTACTGAATTGAGTGCAGCATTGGACACATGACAGAGACTCTGAAAATAACCCAGATTTAGTTCCTGATTTGTGTGCTAGCATTTTATTGTAAAAAACAAACAAAAAAACAGCTGCTGAATACGCAGAATGGACAATTATATCTTTAAATAGAAATAGGCCAAAAAACTGATCATTTACTACACTCCCAATTTACACTGTTTAGTCCATATTCACCTATTAGAAAATAGGTATGAATGAACAATGTGAGCAATAGATCCACAGATATTATGTCCAGACTTTAAAAGATAGGAACACCTTGTATGTTATATAGAGGACACGTAGGAAACGAGGCATATATCACATATCATTATCCTTTGTGGTATATATCAGGCTTCTTTCTCACACTGCAGATTTCTACCCTAACAATATGGCAATCTATGTTGATAAAAATCACTCCAAGTCATACCCTACAAGAGAGCCTACACTTTGAAATTTAACATGTAGGACTTTCTAGCCAGATACAGAAACCCTAATTGTGTTCAGTTTTATCCATCCTCATTTATGCTCAATTTACAAAGTATGCCAAAGACAGATTCACTAAAAGGAAGGAAACCCTTACAGTTCCTTGTTGGACTGGTAGGTTTAACTGGAACAACAGTGGCAAGCCATTTTCTTCTCAATCCCAAATCCCTCAAATCATATTAAATTTTCAATTTTTGAAACCAAACAATCTCAATTTAACACACATGCAATGGTAGCTTTGTCATCACTGGGTACCCAGATGGAAATAACCACAATATATTACAAAACATAACGAAGTTTCACACAAAAGTACACAGAGCAATGGAAGTTTGGCATAAAGCAGCTGGAGAACACACTAAAAATAATACTAAAAAACAACGTGAAACACGTTTCTCTGTTGATTGTCAATGTTACCGTTAGGAATGGTTGACACATGGGGTAGGCTTAGGACAGCTATACTCTCAAGGTAGTACTTGTCGCCTGAGATAACCACCCAACCAGAAGGAAAGTAGGCATCACACATCCTAATGGCTCTCATTCCTTGGGCAACGGTGAAATTAGAATATTGGCATTTAAAGGAGGAAATAGGACATTGGGTTACCCACATATGCAGTTTCCCAATATCAAAAGGGAGAGTGGAGCCCACTGGCCACAGAAAGGCCCCTTATGAAGGAAGGAAAATGTGTTCCTAAGGATATATTGCCGGAATGGAACAAAAATACCTTTATTACTGCTGGTCTTCTGGATATACTTGATGGTGCAAGTAGCAGACAAGTACCTAGGACTATGGCTTTGATGCCTCCCCAACCGGTCATATATTATGTGGGAACTTGAACCAGGATAGCATGCTCTGAGCCACACCTCACCCTAACCTAATGGAGTCAAAGGGAAAATAAGGAACACAACATGATGTGATGTGTAAAAATACAACAGGTAATGGATGTGTCAATAGAGGGGAAAAGATGTTATTCGAGGTCAAGAAAAGATCAAGAGCTATTAAAATAGCCAGAAAAATATTTCACATTGAACCTCCTCAAACTGATCTAATAAATATAAATTGTACATTAGAAAGCCTAAGTCAAGGCACATTTGGAAGATTAATAACAATCAACACAACTTTGCAGGAATTAAAAAGGGAACGAACACATGCATTCCCTAACATAATGGCAGCCTTGAATGCTGATGCTATGGCAATTGAACACCTGCTTGACAGTACGGTGCAAGTTTGCACCCTCTGGAGCTCTGTAAAGATGATCTTCACTTGGAAACATATTTGTCAAGGACGTTAAACTAAGTGGTTCAAGAAGCTTAACTTTTGGTTGTTTGGAGATTAAATATGGTACCATGTTAAAGAGTTCTTTGTTATGCTTATATTGATCATATTAGGAACATAGTTGTTTAAACTGGCCATTCAACTACAGTGTAAGAGAATGTTTGTCAGAGGAAAAATGCTCTCTGAATAGGACTCTTTGTGATTAACATTTTAAGTGATGCAGAATCACAGGGTAGATTGATATTTTTGTGAATTTAGATTTCTACAGGACATTAGACCCTTAGTGTGTGAGTGATCCGAAATCATGGGGTAGACTGTGGTGTATTGGTTTGACAGGATTTCAAATCCACTTGTTTACAACAAAGACAAAAATAAAGTTGTTCTTACAAATGAAGTTGCTTTGAGTGTTGCTTTTGGGTGAAGTTGTGTCAGATGTCATCAGCTCATCGGTTCTCACCCATAAGAACTGAGTAGCTCAGCTGCTGATGGGCCCCCTGGAGCCTTACATTAAAAGCATATGAAGCAGCAGCTATGGTAAGGGGACATTAGACTATAAATACCGAGAGTCCATGAGGACTAGGAGAGTGCTTGGTCTAGGCAAGGCTACACTTGGCTGATCTAAAAGAACTCCTGAAGACCTTGGAGGCAATTAGCTCCTACCTCTGTAAATATGACTCTTTCACAGGTGGTGGCAAAAGCCATATTAGTACCCCAGCAAAAATCCCATTATCCATCAACACGGCGGTGGTCCTCGTTCCCTAACATCGTGCTCTAGCAACATGAGACTTTCCCTTTTGCACCGGCAGCCGGACTTCAGCTCTGGGTTGGCTAAGCGGTCTCTCCTGAGTACCAACTCCTATAAAAATACACCTCAGCTGTATTTGGACTCCTTGCCTGGAACAGTCATGTGATTAATCTAACACTGGTTTGGAGTCTGTGATTTCTGTATTATCTGATGAAAAGACATTCTCTCATATGCTACTGGCTCGTGCAATTCACATGGGGAACCGTTGTTAAATACATTGTTGACAAAGACAAAATTAGTCTCTGAGCATTATTTGCCTCCCAAAACAAAACAGCCTTCATTGGGGAATATGTGCATTTGTGTAGGTTGAAGTTTGGAATTAGGCACATGCCAGGTACCTCCAGTAGCCTGTTCCTGTGACCCAGCCTTGCTGACATTGCCCTGCTCCAGGTCCCTGGCTCCTCTGACCTGTGCCTCCTGGCATGAGCAGCCTGCACCCGGTCAGCCACCCTTGGCTAGCCAGGTCCCCAGGCCTGCGGAGCTAGGGCTCATCCCCAACTCCCTGCATTGCCTCAAGGGTAGAAGGAGCCTACCTCCCAAAACTTGTTCTGAGGCAGCCAAATGGGTGACATTCCCCATGTGTACTTACTGTTTCCTGGGGTCCTAGCTTTCCACAGCCATCAAGGCTCCCATGTGTCTCTTACTGGAAGCTGCCTCAGCCAGCCTGTCTGATCCAACCCTGGTAAGGCATTCCAGATCCCTCCAGCTCTGTCTTCAAGGGGGAATACGGATCATGTGTCAGTTAGGGCCTGGAATTAGGAACATGCCAGGTATGCCCAAAAGGCTCCTCCTGTGACCCAGGCTCACCCAACTTTGCCTGTTCCACAGGTCCGTGGCTACCCCGACCTGCACAGCCCGCACATGTGAAGTACTTGTTCTGTCATCTGGCTTGGGCTGCCGGGGACACTCCAGGCCTGGGGAACTCCGGCCTGAATTCAACCACCTCAAGGGTCTCAGGGTGGAAGGAGTCCAGCCCCAGAAAATCTTTCTGAGGCAGGTTTATTTTTTTTATTATTATTTTTAGATTTTATATACTTATTTGACAGAGAGACGAGCACAAGCAGGGAGAGCGGCAGGCAGAGGGAGAGTGAGAAGCAGGCTCCCGGCTGAGCAGGGAACCCGATGCGGGGCTCGATCCCAGGACCCTGGGGTCACGACCTAAGCCGAAGGCAGATGGTCAACCGACCGAGCCACCCAGGCGCCCCCTGAGGCAACTTTAAACTGGTGAAAGACTGTCCCCACTTGGACTGGTTGCCTAACCGGATCCTGGGCTTCTCCAGCAACCACAGCTTTGAGCCGTCACTTACTGGACGGTACCCCGGCCATCTCAGCCTGCTCTGACCTGGCAAGGCAGTCAGATTTTTTCAGTTCTATCTTCATGGGGAATATCCATTTGTATAGCTTAAGGTTTGGAATTAGGCAGATGCCAGGTACTTTCAATAGCCCTCTCTTATGACAGCCTCACAGGTCACTTGCCCTGATCCCGGTCCCCAGCTACCCTGACCTGTGCAGCCTGCACATGCCCAGTTCACACCCCCTAAGCCAGCCTTGGGCAGATCCAGTCCACCAAGCTTGGGAAATTCTGGCTGGGCACAAGCCACCAGCATGGAGGGAGCCCACCTTCCAAAAACTGCTCTGAGCTGAAAGCTGCAAATGGGCAATAATCAGTCCCCATGTGAACTTACTGGTTGAGGGTTCCCAGCGTCTCTAGGAACTGGGACTCCCCCAGGTATCTAATGGAGGATATCCCATCCTGCTGGCCCAGCCCCTCCTGGGAAAGCAGTTGGAAAACCTCCAGCTCTGCCTTCAGAGAGAAAACCACAACGAGTAGGTAGGCCTTGTACATTAGGCCATCGCTTTCTATCGTTAACAGCCCCCCTCCTGTGGCTCGGCCTTGCCTGGCACTGCCCGTTCCCAGGTCCCTGGCTACCCCGACCTGCATAGCCTGCACATGCACGCACGGCACCCTGTCAGCCCTGCAGGGGGCACTCCAGGCCTGTGGAACTCCAGCTGGAACCCAACCACAATCACATGAATGGCCTCTGGGTGGAGGGAACCCATCATCACACCCCCCCACCACCACCTCTGTCAAAAATCTTTCTAGGCAGCAGTTCTAAAGTGGGGCAATAAGGAGGGGATGTGATGTGATGAGCACTGGGTGTTATACACAACTAATGAATCATTGAACACTACACCAAAAACTGATATGTTGGCTAATTGAATTTAAATAAAAAAGTAAAAATAAAGTGACAGTAGTCAGTCCCCATGTGTGCTCCTCTTTTGGACTTTAGCAACAGTCGAGTCTCCCAGATGTCTCTTATTGGAAGGTACCCGGGTTAGCCAGCCCATCCCCTCCATCTTCCTCCAGCTCTGCCCGTCAGTGAGAATATGCTCATTTGTATAAATTAGGGCTTGGAATAAGGCAGAGGCCTTGTAACTCCAGGAGACTGCTCCAGTGACCCAACTTCTCTAGATGCTTGCTCTGTTCTGGATCCTCAGCTACCCTGATCTGGGAGTCCCACACATGTGTAGGACACACCTTGCAAGCCGGCCTCAGGCAGACCCCGTCTACAAGCCCTTGGAATACAGAGCAGTCCTGAACTACCACTAGCTTCCACTGTGGAGAGAGCCCATCGTTTGAAAATCTTTCTGAGGTTCCTGCTGAAGCTGGTGACGGTCAATCCCTATTTAGACTGGCTGGGGGACCTTTCTAACAAGGGCCTGGTCTTCAGCAGTCAAAGCCCCCAGATGTCTCTTATCGGAGGGTACTCCTGTCATCCCACCTGGCCTCACGCTAGCAAGGCAGTCCAGATTTCTCCAAATTGGCCTCTGGAGAAACATCCATCTTTATGTAGGTTAAGCCTTGGAATTAGGCATATGCCAGGTACCCTTACTAGCCCCAACCTGTGATTCGGCCTCTCCATACACTCGCCCTGTCCCTAAGTGCAAACTCCTGGCTACCCTGACCTGCACGGCCCACATGGGCACAGTACATACTCCAAAAGCCACCCTTGGGTGAACGGGGCTATCTGCCCCTACGGAGCTAGGACCCATTCCCTATCACCTGCATAGCCTCAAATGTAAAAGGAGCCCATTACCCCAGACAGCTGCTAAAATCGATAACAGTCAGTCCCCCCGTAGACTTACTGTGTGTTGGTATTTCAGATTTCAGCAGCAATCAAGGCTCCCAGGTGTCTCTTATTGGAGGGTACCCCACCAGCCAGCTTTGCTTTCAGCGGGAATATGCACATTTGTGTTGGGTAAGCCTTGAAATTATGCAGATACCACATATCCCTAATAGCCTGCTGTTTGACTCAGACTCTCCTGAAGCTTGCCCCGATTCCGTTCCCGGCTACGCTGCCCTGCGGGCCTGAGCACGGGCCATCCGAGCACCCTGTCAGCTGGTCCTCGGCAGATGGTGCCCTCCAGGCCTGTGGACAGGCTGTTCCCCAACCACCTGCGAGCCTGCAGGGTGAAGAGAGCCCAACCCCCAAATAATCATTCTGAGGCAGCAAGCAGCATTAATGTGACGACAGACCATTAGGACTGGCTGCCTGGTGGGGTCCCGGGCTTCTCCAGTACTCAGGGCCCCCCCGGTGTCTCTCATTGCCTCTGGCAGTGGAGCCTGCCCCGCTCCGGCAGGCAGTCCAGATTCCTGCAGCTCTGCCCTCAGCAGGATCAGCACCTTTATGCAGGCTATGGCTTGGAATTTGGCAGATGTCAGGTACTTCCAAAAATCGGTCTTGTGACGCAGCCTCGCCCAACACTTGCCTTGTTTCAGGTCCTTGGCAACCCTGAGGTGGGCCATCCCATGTATGTGCCATTCGTACTTGGTCAGTCACACCTGGGCACTGCAGCCCTCAGACCTATAAAGATAGGGTCCGTCTTGAACCACCTGCATAGCCTCGAGATGGGCACGTGTCTAAGGGGAACGTCAAATGGATGACAGTCAGTCCTCAAGTGCACTTACCGTCTGCTGGGGTCCAGGGCTTCTGCAACAATTCAGCTCCCAGGTGTTTCTTACTTCAGGATACCCCTGCCAGGCTGCACAATCCAACCCTGACAAGTCAGTCCAAGTTCCTCCAGCTCCGCCTTCAGGGGGAACATACACATTTGTGTAGGTTAAGTCTAGGAATTAGGCAAACACCAGGTACTCCCAACTGCCGCCCCCTGTTACCTGGCCTATCCTGATAGCGCCCTCCTCCAGGTGCCTGGCTACCCTAACCTGCGCGATTCGCGCATGTGCAGCCTGCCCTGGATCAGCTGGCTTTGGCCTGCAGGGGGCGCTCCAGGCCTGGGGAACTCCAGCTGGATCCCAAGCACCTGATTGGCCTCCGGGCCTTCCCCCTGAAAATTTTTCTAAGGTGGCTGCTTTTAACTGGCCACAGCCAGTGGCCATGAGTACTCGCCGTTTCCTGGGGTTCCAGGCTTCTGCCGCAATCACAGGTCGCAGGTGCTTCTTGCCGGAGGCTACCCTAGCCAGCCCACACAACCCAGCCCTGCAAGACAGCGCAGAGGATTCCAGTTAGGCCTTCTGATGGAATATGTGCATTGGGTAGGTTAGGTCTTGGAATTATGCCGATGCCCTGTAATCCCCAGCGCCCTCCCCAGTGACCTGGCCTCTCCCGATACTTGCCCGGATGAGATCCTCAGCTACCCTGACCTGACCCGCCTGTGCATTCACGGTTCACATCTGAAGACCCAGCGGGCCCTCCAAACCTGTGGAAGTCTGGCCAGGCCCCGACCATGTGCAGAGCCGCCAGGGCGGAGGGAACCCATCTTCTGAAAATCACTCTGGGGTGGCCACTGCAAATGGATGGCAGTCAGTCCCCATCTGGACTGGCCGCCTGATGGGGTCCCAGGCTTCTCCAGCAATCAGGGCTCCCAGGTGTCTCTTATTTGATGGATACATCTAGATACCCACCCAGGCCCGCCCTGGCAAAGCAGTGCAGATTCTTTCAGCTCTGCAATCAGGAGGAATATGCATCTTTGTGTAGCTTCAGCCTTGGTATTAACAGATGCCAGGTGCACCCAATAGCCCTCTCTGTGACCCAGCCTCTCCTGACACTTGCCCTCTTCCAGGTCCTGGGCTACCCTAACCTGTGCAGCCCACACATGAGCAGTACCCATCCCATATGTCAACCTTGGGCAGACCCAGCCTTTCAAGTTTATGATACTCCAGCCAGGCCCCAACCACTTGCATAGCTATCATTGTGGAGGGAGCCCACCTTCCAAAAAGCACTCTGAGCTGAAAGCCACAAGTGGCAAGAGTTGCACATGTGAACTTACTGCCTGATGGTGTCACACCTTCTCTAGGAACCAGCACCCCTTCGTGTCTCCAAACAGAGGAAAGCCTGTAATGCCAGCCAGGCCCCTTCTGCAAGGCAGTTAAAACACCTCTAGCTCTGGGGACGCCTGGGTGGCTCAGTCAATTGAGTGTCTGCCTTTGGCTCTGGTCATGATCCCAGGTTTCTGGGATCAGCCCCACATCCGGGCTCCCTTCTCAGCAGGGAAGTCTGCTTCTCCCTCTCCCTTTGCCCCTCTCCCCTGCTCATGCGCTCTTTCTCTCCCCCCCCCCCACCACTCACTCTCTCCCAAATAAATAAGTAAAATCTTTAAAAAGAGTTTATTTATTTGACAGAGAGAGACACAGCGAGAGAAGGAACACAAACAGGGGGAGTGGGAGACGGAGAAACAGGCCTCCCGCAGAGCAGGGAGCCCGATGGGGGCTTCCATCCCAGGACCCTGGGATCTTGACCCAAGCTGAAGGCAGACGCTTAATGAGTGAGCCACCCAGGTGCCCCATAAATAAGTAAAATCTTTTAAAAAAATCTTTAAAAAAACCCCACCAAACCTCTAGCTCTGCCTTTGAGAGAAAGGTTCACAATGGGTATATGGGCTTTGCACTTTAGGCTGACACCTTACACCCCCAGTACATCCCTCCTGTGACCTGACATTGCCCTGGTGCAGGTAGCTAGCTACCTTGACCTGTGCAACCCACACATGCCCAGTCTTCACCCTGGAAGCTGCCCGTGGGCTGCTGTGCACAGTCCAGGCCTCTGGAAGTCCAGCATGAACCCCACAAGCTGAATGGCAGTAATGGGGTCAGGCTTCCCCAGTAATTAAGGCTCCCAGGTGTCCCTTATTGGAGAGTGCCCCAGTCAGCCAGCCTGCCCCGTCCATTTTTCCAACTCTGCCTTCAGCAGAAATGTGTGCATTTGTAGATGCCAGGTATCCCAAACAGCCCCCTCCTGTGACCCGGCCTCGCCCCACATTGCTCTGCTCCAGATGTCTGACGACACTGACCTTTGCTGCTGGTGCATGCCCGGTCCTCACCCTAGCAGCAAGCTTGTGACCCAGCTCCTCCCCCACTTGCCCTGTTCAGCTCCCTGGTACCGCCAGCTGTGCCACCCGCATGTATACAGTCTGAATGCCATCAGCCGCCTTTGGGCAGCGGGGGCTTACGGAGCCTGTGGAGCTAGGGCCCCTCGTCAACCATCTGCATAGCCTCAAAGATAGAGGGAACCCACCCTCCTGAAAACTGGTCTGAGTCAGCTCCTAAAAAGAGCAACCATCGGTCCCCAAGTGGATTTACTATCTGCTGGGGTCCCGGGCTTCTACAGTCATCTAGGCTCCCAGGTGTCTCTTCTTGGATGATAGATACCCTAACCAGCCTGCATGACCCAGCCCTGGCAAGGCCATTCAGATAGTCCAGCTCCGCCTTCAGTGGGACTGTGTGCAATTGTGTAGGTTAGGGCTTGGAATTCGGCAGCTACCTTGTAATCCCAAGAGCCTGCTCCAGCAGCCAGTCCTCTCCAGAGGCTAACCCGGGTCAGGGGCTCCTCCACCCCGAGCTGTGCTGCCTGCACATGCGCGGTACATACCCCTACGCGAGACTTGAGCAGGCCTGGCCTTCAAGCCCGTGGAAGTCCGGCCAGGCCCCAGCTACCAGCATAGCCAGCAGCAGTATAGCCTCCGGCGATGTGGGGGGAGCCCTCTGATAATTGCTCTGAGGTAGCAGCTGCAAATGGGCAACACTCAGTCCCCAGGTGGACCTGCTGCCTGGTAGGGTGCTGGGCTTCACTAGAAACAAAGACTCCCAGACATCTAATACAGGACACCCTGTCCTGCCGGCCACCTGGACCCACCCTGTCCAGGAGCCTGAACTCCCCAGCTCTGCCTTGGGGTGAATCTTCCGTAATGGAAGGTAGATCTTGAATTGGGCTGATGTGCTGTGCCTCCTAGAGCTGGCTGCTATCATCTGACCCTTCCCAACACTTGCCCTGTGCCTGGTCCCCTGCACGCCTGACCTGCACATACTGTGCACACATCATATGCGTTCCATCAGCCGCCTTTGGGTGGGCGAAGCTCTCCAGGCATGTGTAGCTAGCACCCATCTGCAACCACCTTTGTAGGCGCAAAGGTGGAGGTAGCCCAACACCAAAAATTGCTCTGAGGTGGCCACTGGAATGGGCAATTGTCTTTACCTGGACTTACTTTCCACTGGTGTTCGGGCTCCTGCAGCAATCAAGGCTCCCAAGTATCTGTTAGTGGAGGATATTCCAGCCAGCTCACAGCATCCATCCTAAGCAAGACAGTCCAATTCCTCCAGCTCTGCTTTCAGGGGGAATAAGCACATCTCTATAGGTTAGGGCTTGGAATTTGGCAGATGCCTTGTAACCACAAGGGTCCACTCTCATGATCAGGCCTCTGAGGACACTTGCCCTGTTCCAGATCCCTGTACACCTGCACACGCTTAGTCTATACCCTCTCAGCAGGCACTGCATCAGGCAGCGAGTCCAAGCGGGCCACCTGGGATCTGTGATTGCTGCAGATGCCCAGGACTCCGGCAGAGAGTGAGTCTACAAGGGGACTGACCTTTGCCAGTTTAAAGCTACCACCTCAAAACAATTTTCGAGTGGTGGCCTCCCTCCATCCTAGAGGCTATTCAGGTTGTTTGCATCTGGCCTGAGCTCCATAGGCTTCCATAGCTAAAGGCCTACTGATGCGTGGGGACCACAGATGCCCTGGCGGCACAAGTCAGAGTAGTGAGTGATGGGGAAAAGCGCAATGTCAGGCAAGGCTGGTTCATAGAGGGGGCTGTTGGGGATATCTAGCATTACCTAATTCTAAGCCTTAACCTACACAATGTGCTCATTCCTGCTTAAAGCAGAGCTGGGGGAATATGGACTGCTTTGCTAAGGCAAGCCTGGGCAGCTTGGCCAGGGTACCTTCCAATAACACGCACTCGGAAGGCTTGATTGCAGCAGGAATTGGGGACCCCAACAGGCAGCAGGTCCACAGGAGGCTTGGGGGTGGGCTTTCTCTTACTCTTGAGGCAATGTCAATGATTGCGGATGGGTCATTGTTCCATAGGCCTGTAGGTGTGTACTGTGCATGTATGGGCCTTGAAGGTCAGGGTAGCCAGAGACCTGTTCAAGGGCAGGTGTCAGGAGAAGCTGTGTAATGGGAGTGGGTAGTTAAGGGTACGAAGCATCTGCCTAATTCCAAGCCCTAACCTCCGCAAATGTGCTTTTTTTCCCCTGAATGCAGAGTTGGAAAAAACTGGACTGCCTTTCTAGGGTCTGGTCAGGCAGACTGGTGGGGTTCCAGAAAAATAAGACATGATTTTAGTGTTTCAATGAGCTAGATTTCTGTGTTTCTGGGGAAAAAAAATAGCAGGTGCATTTTTCTGGAACTCAGGTAAATTTGAAGTCAATACAGTCTGGGGGAAAGGGAGAGTTTCACAGTTTCTCTCCAAACGATTTTTTATTTTTTTAAAAGATTTTATTTATTTATTTGACAGAGAGAGAGCACAAGAAGGGGGAGTTGCAGGCAGAGGGAGAGGGAGAAGGAGGCTTCCCGCTGATCAAGGAGCCCGATACCGGGCTTGATCCCAGGACACCGGGATCATGACCTGAGCTGAAGGCAGACGTTTAACAGACTGAGCCACCCAGGCACGCCTCCAAATGATTTTTTAAAATGCATTCCAATTTTTTATTTATATTATATTATGTATTGGCATAGCGTGCTGTAAAGAATAATTCATAGCAATGAAACGATTTTAAATTTAACCTACCAACAGTTATCTCATCACAAAATTGAAGGTGAATATGGCCACGGGGATGTTTTCTTACTCCATGCATTTGAAACTGCTGCGATCACATTCTGAATGTCCCATTGATTTCTGAAGTCCCTGGAATAGCGCCTTTTTTTTTTTTGTTACAGTTTCCTGATTTTGCGGCTATATTGGAACTGGCTTCAAAGGTCAGGCAGGCATCTTATATATTTGGCTAATCCATGTTAGCTAAATCTGGCTTTAGCTATGTGGAGAAAGATAATGGCTATTTTGAACTACTTTTGAGCGGGGCTTTGGAGGGGAAGGAAGGACATGAATCATGTGGGAGCTGCTCAAGCTGCTCAAGAGGGCACAAGATATCAGCTCAGAGAGGGTGTGGAAGCTCCTGCTAGATCCTTCGTTGGACTTTAACCCAGCCCAATGTTTAACCCAGCCAGACTGTTATGAAACAGGGGCTCTTTGACGAAATATTGGAAAGTATTTAGACCACTAAGGTCAGAGATCCATGAAGCTCCAGCACCTCCAAGGACTCCTTCCTTCCTTGACCGTGGGAACGGGCTAAAGATAAAGGAAGCTTCTGTTTCCTACCTCAGGAGCAGGAAGGGAAGCAGGAATGCTTCAGGTTGGCTCACAGAGGTATGTCTGAAACCGGAGATGCGTTTCTCTCAAAGCAGTGATTCAGAGTGAGGCAAGAAAACCTGTGGGGGCAGGTCCCATTCGAATGTTCAGGCCAGTAAAGTGGTCTAGGATGTCCACGTAAGTAATAAGAACAGGGATTATTCAGTAGAATTTTGCAATCGTAGAGCTGGAAGGGACCTCAGTAGCAATCTAGTCCAAAGTTTTGTTGCTACGCAACTCTCTCTTCAAACAAAAGCTTCCGCAGGAGCCCTAACACAAACCTATATGAAAGCAGGATTGCTAGGGGTGCGGCTCGGAGGGTCAAAAAACCCACAAAAGCTTACTGATAAAATTAGAATAACTTTAAGAACTGGAAGAAGTTTTATTTATATCATTGAGAAGCTAAAGCAACATTGGTCACAAAGAATAAAGTTCCCCAAACTGACACATTCTTATATAAAGTGAAAAGCCTTTGAATCTTTAAAGACATTTTTATCTGGAGGCATGAGAACGGGGAATATGACTTTTAGTCACACGGAAATGAGCCTTAGATGAAAATTTTCAGATTTATGGACTATGCTATGCTGCTTTGGGACAATGAGTCCCCAAGCCCCACGAGGTGGCGCCCCTGTTCGGCATTTTGAGAACGTTTGTTTCTCTCTTGGAGGGTCTGTCGGCCTCGTGTTTTGTAGGTTCAAGGAAATCCGATTAGATACCACGCACAAGGAAGCCACACTTGCGTTCTTCTATTTCAACCTCCTTCCCTCTCACTTTCGTTCCAACGATAGAAATCCACATAACATTACGGTTACTGAGGTTTCTCCACTTTTCAGAAAAGGAAGAAACAAATTCCCTAAATATTCCCAGGGGGAAAAAAAAACAACAACAGGAAGAGCCTTCCAGGGGGCCTGGTGCAGCCAAAGGAAGCCTGGGAATTTGAAGACTTCTAGTTCGGGCTGCGCCAACAAGAAGATCCGGGGAAGCAGGGCTCCCCTGGCCTCCGTTTCCTCGTCGGTAAAATGGCTCTTTGCGCCCTACCATCCGCGGCATCCGGTGGCAGGGGAGTCAGACACATGTCAGCTTAAATTCTGGATCCTACTTAAATCTGTAAAAGGGGGATGTCATTATGGTGTGGTCGCTGAGATTAAGGAAAAGTGTTCGTAAGCGCTGGTACAGTCACTAAATGAGTTTATTACGCTTCCTACGTTCTTATTATTGCTTTCATTACCCTCCGGCGGGAGGGGGAGAAGCTCCTCCGTGGCAAAGCCTAAGGAAATTACACGTTTTTCATTAATTTTTTAAAAATACATATTCAAGGGAGGTTTCAGAGGTTCAGGCTACAACGTGCTGAAGGACAGTAGACGGTGAGGGGCGGGCCGCACTTCTGAGGCAGAAATCCGGGGCTAATCGCTACTTTCACAAATCCTCTGTCGGGGCTTTTCTCCCCGCCGCGGTAGCGGCCCCCCGGCCCTCACTCGCCGACAGAGAACACCCGCCGCCCAGCGGACTGACGTCCCGCCCCGAACCTCCCGGAGCCTGCGCGAGTGGCCGAGCCGAGCGCCGCGCGGGGGGGACAGGCCTCGGGCCCCGCCCCCATGCGTCACCGCGTAGCGGCGAAGAGGCGTTTCCCGGGGCGTGCCGCGGTTGCTAGGCGACCACACCGCTCCCCCTCCCGCCCCTGTCGCTCCCGTCCCCACTCCCGGCCAGGCGAGTCGCGAGCAAAGGCGCGCGGGTCTGCAGTGTCTGGACGAGATTCCCCCGGGAAGCGTCGCGGCCCCGGCGGCAGCCGCCCCAGCGCAGGTGGACCCTGCACTCCGGACGCTCCAACCGCCGCCCCTCCCCCCGGGAGTCCCGAGCTAGCGGATGGGAGGCACGGCTCGCGGGCCGGGGCGGAAGGATGCGGGGCCGCCTGGAGCGGGACTCCCGCCCCAGCAGCGGAGGTAACGGCGCCGCAGGGTAACGGGCTGGGGGCGCCCGAGTGGGCGGCTGGCTCAGGCTGGCGAGGTCCGGGGGCGGGGAAGGCCAGGGCTGAGGTTGGAGTGAGCCCCTAGCAGGAGGGACGAGGGAAGGGTTCTGACCGCCTCCGGGGGACCGGCCCACCTTCTTCCCGTCCGTCAGCTCCCCTCCCCCCGCAGCCCGCCGTGATCGGGGGAGGGGGCTAGAGCGGAGTTAGGAGAAGCAGCCCTAGATCGGGGATATGGTAAGGAACTCTAAGAAGCTGGGACTTTTTAACAAACTGGGGGAGGCAGGGAGCAATACCTTTCAAGGAAGCCCTGTTGCTCAGAGCAGATAACCAAGGGCTGAACTCGGGGTTTTGCCGTGAGGGGTGCGGTCTGGCTTCGGATATGCAGGTTAAGGGTTGTGCTGAGTAGGGCTTTCTGGGGATCCTATTTTGAGAGATTCTCCACCTTGCATTGTATTTTACACGTAAAAGGAGACAAGGGACCCCCCGCCCCCCCCCCCCCGCTTCATTTGCATGCAGACTTCCTTTGGGTAATTTCCTCTGCCTATTTATAGGAATACTTGCAGGTCTTCAGTGTCTTTTTCTCTATAAATGTGAACGCCTGTCCCATTTTATTTATTATATTCATGCTGTTAGCGAAGAGTCAGCCATATCCCGAATTTTTAGTTGTCAGAGAAGCAGTTTCCATTAAAGATGTAAATAATGCTATCAGAATGTGAGCTAGTTTTTAAAAAGAATATTCCAAAAAATGATTTTAGTGGACTTTTTAAATTATTTGTATTTCTATGACACATCAATTGAGAAAGCTCTAGAACTAATTTTACAAAACCGTTTCTAAAGGCAACTTTAAATTTGAAATTAAAAAATTGAAATAAATATTTCAGCATATTTTAAAAGATTTTTAAAAATTCTTCCCCTGCAACCCAATCATCATTATTGTATTTGTAGTGTATTATGTAAAAATGATACAATGAAAGGCTGATATGTATGATTGGGAAATTCATGTTCTTAGTGGCAGATGAAATACATTATCTAGGACCATCTTGTGGATTAAGTAAAACCTCTCCCTCTTTTGTGGTGGAGGCACAGCCCTAAAGAACACAGAGGTGGTCCTTAGTCCTTTAGCATTTAGCTTCCACCATCTACCAGAAAATGAAGTGGGTAAAGAAGTGAAATTCAGTACATTTTGTAATTTAGAGACTCCCTTCAGTATTTGTTGTGCTTTTCACTGTATGTTTCTACAAGTTAGATAGATGTTAAGTGGGTGCATAAATAAATAATAAAAAGAAGAGAGCCCTAAGAAGACCTTTTATTACTTGCATGTAGACTGGAACTATTCTTCCCATTATAACATGTGGAAAACAAGCTCAGGAAAGAAGGTAGTGGTAGAGCTGAGATTAGAATCCAAGTCTCGACTTTTAAAATATAGTTACCTCTGCCTTTTTTTTTTCCTCTGTCTTTTCCTGTTCTGGTTAGCTTTCAGGCTTCAGATTCAAACTAGCCTTTCTTTTTTCAAGTAGTAAGTTAAATGAGATCCTTTTGATAGTCCCTTTTTAAAATTTTTTTTAATATTTCATTTTTAACTAATCTACACCCAACATGGGACTTGAACTCACAACCCCGAGATTAAGAGTCACATGCTCTACCATCTGAGCCAGCCAGGCGCCCTGATAGTCCCTATTTTTTAACAACATTCACAAAGTAAGACTTGTTTTAATTATTTCAAAATACAAACCTAGAAATGCTTTCCTTTTTAAAAAAAAAAAGAAAAGTTGGGTTTCCTCTGTTCTTTTGCCAAATACTCCAGTTGTTTGTATTCAGTGCCAACATGCAGTGTAGACATTTTCTTTGTATTAGTTATTTGTGGCAGATGTGAGGCAGTAAAGGCACAGAATGTTTTGAAAATACAAGTTTATATACTTCAGTTACTGATGAGGATTTTATCTGTAATCCTTTCAACTAGACTGGGGGATGGTGTCTATGATACCTTCATGATGATAGATGAAACCAAATGCCCACCCTGTTCAAATGTACTCTGCAATCCTTCTGAACCGCCTCTACCCAGAAGACTAAATGTAAGTAAATGAAGCGGTTCTTTGCTCTCTAGTTGTCTTGGAAAGAAGGAAGTGCTACTTAATGCCCAAGGTACAGTTGCCTCTCGCTGGCAACCCAGACTCTTTTGTGTCCCTTTGGTTTCTCTTGACTTTGAAATAACAATTGCTGTGGTCCAAGTTTAGCTTTACAGACTGATTTTGATTTGGAGTCACAAGGATTCCTTTCAGTCACCGGGATAAATATATGGCATTAGTAAAAAAATAATAAGCTACTTTTATCTGCTGAATGTTTATTTTGTTATAGAATGATACAGTGTGTTGTAAAAACTCATTTTAACAAAAACCAGAAACAGAAAATACCCCGAATTCATAGATCTGCCCATTTTTTTTTTTCCTGCCAGATAGAAATGCAGTCCTAGCTTATTAGTATGCTACAGAGAATCACTTTATGGATCATAAATAAAATTTGAATAGTACGGTTTGGTTTTGATGCATTTAATCATTCTGGATCTTGTAGACATTTAGCTTTTGACACTGTTTTACTTAAGGTAATAAAAAAATTAATTCATATTCCCTCAGCATACACAGAGTAGTAGGGAGAATAGGGTTTGGACGAGTTTCAGGATAGAGAGAAGCTATCCTGTGACTTTAACATTTGCTGCATTTATCACCTAATGAACAAATTGAATAACTGAATATACTGATTTGTAATTTCTCCTTCACATTTCTGCATTTAAGACCTCAAATTGTTTCTATATTCCAAAAAAAATCACATGCATTTTTCATAGCCCTCCCCAACTTTTTGTCAGCTTTTGCTATTAAAATCAATCTTTTCACTAGTTCTGAGGCTAATATTATTACAAAGTATTGCCTAAATATATTTGGAAGGCTGGTCACCCTATTTTTAACCTGTTCGCTGGAGTACAGTAAGTTTCCTTTACATTCTCAGCAAGCTTATTTCTTTAATATGTGAAAGACCTCTAAGAGCTCCAGAATCCCATACTCCTCTGGTTGACCATCAGTTTTCTTGGTTACTGGCTGCCGATTAGCGTGTCTCTGTGGGAAACTTTTTTGAAGTTGGGCTGGTGCATTAACATGTGACTTAAAAGTTCATTTTTAACTTTAATTTAGAGTTAGCCAATGCTAATCACCTCCCAGCAGGTCAATTAAATTGTATGTTTCAGGATCAAAATGAATCTCTTACTGTATAATATAAAGAGTAACCGTTTTTTGGGGACATAGGCTTTTCATTCTAACCTAATGGTGTCTTTGCAAACTTTGCTGAAAAAAATGCTCTTTGACCTCTTGTTGACATTCATAGTTCATTATGACATGACTCCATCCCCAGATTCTATTGCTCTTTTCACAAAGCCTTTAGGCTTCATTGTTTACCCAAGATGTTCTTATGTTCTCATTGTATACTATGAATCATCCGCTTATAGGCTTTTATTGGGTTAAGCTTTGTGTTGCAGATTTAGGGCCAAGAGCTAGGGAAAGAGGATGGAGTCTTTCATGTCTGGATGAGAAGTATATTCCTTCTCAGAATTTCTCAACAAGATCTTCAAGACTTGATTAACACAGTTGAGGATTCTATTTGAAATGTCAAGAGCCCTCCAAATTAACAGTGTATGTGAAGCATTCTTAAATAAAACATGATTAATCAGGCATTACCTGTCCCTGTAGTATAATGACATAAGAAAATAATTGGTATAGTTGGTCATATATACTGTTTGGTTATTGTGATTATAACTACAGACTAGAAATGTATAGTATTTTATAACTATTATACTTTAACATGCGTGCAAATTGTAGATTCTACTAGAACAATGGAAGGAAGATTTTATTTATAGCACAACAGTCTTGATACATAATTGATTCAGGCCAGGATTTGAGTTATGTACTGGAAAGGAAAGAAACCTAAGAAGAGAACCCCTCCCTGTGTGGAAAAACTCCTTCCTGGAATTCTTCAGATTCACTGGAGATTCAAACCTTGATAATCCATAGTGGACTGTACCTGAAACATGGTGTTCTGTTCTGGGAGCCACACTTCAAGAGAGACATGAAGCCTGTGTTGAGAATGTGAATAGGATAGTAAGTAACCATGTGAAGTAGAGGATATAATGGGATGATGAGCCCAGGGAAAAATGGTGGGGGCAGGACAGCCCCTTTTAGGTATTGAAGGACTTTTACATGAAATTTGGACATTCCTATGTAGTTCCAGGGGGCAAAATAAGACTCAGTTTACAGGGAGAGAGATGTAGCCTCACTCTAAGGAAAAACCATGAGTCAGGAAATCCAAGTGACATCCTTAATTTTAACCGCAAGTAGGTTTTATTCACATTTTATAAATAAAGAAACTAAGGCTAAGAAACTGGGCAAAAGGTCAAGCAACCTGCCCAAGGACCTACAGCTTTTAAGCAGGATAGCCAGGACTCCAACCTAAGCCAAGCCTGTCAGGCATCTCTTTTCTTCAGCACGTGTCCCCACCACACTCGCAGTAAATATGTAGGTGCATTAAAGTTAGGTAGTGAAAATTCTAAGGAAAACTGGCTGAGATGCATGCAAAGTTTCGCTTTTATTATGTAAATCTACCTAAAACCAAACAATTTTAATTCCCTCATTCAGCCAAACCTACCTCCTCGGGTGGGGCTTGGATTCTCACTGTTATTCATCAGATACATAAAGAATTGGCCCAGAGGATCTCAGAAGTTCTCTCTGGCTTAGAACTCTTGTGATTCAGTGAGCTGAGCTACAAGCATTCAGTCATTTAGGGGGGAACCTGGGAGTAGATAATGAAGTCTTGCTTGATTCCAGGCCACAGCCATCATTCAGCCCTAGTGGAGAGTAGTACAGGTACTAGGAGAACCCGGTGCCAAGTGGTGTTCGTGGGAAGGGTGCTGGACTGACAGAAGACCTGGGTTCAAATCCTGTCTCTGTCCCTTAATGGTGCGTTATCATTTATGGAACACTTTTTTTTTTTTTTCTTTTTCTCTTCCTTTTCTTTTTATAGAACACTTTAATATGCATATTTTGATTCTGATATATGCCCTTAAGAATTGGGAAGATACTTGAAACAGTAAACAATATGAGACAATATGTATATAATCAAGTGCCAGATCAGGTGGTACGGATTTGAAAAGCTACAGTTAGGATATGAGGTTAATTAGCATGGGCTTGGAGTAGTTCTAGATGGAAGGGAGGGACTTGAATTGGGCCTTGAAAGAGTGCAGGATTAGAGTGGGTGGGGTGAAAAGACTCAGCAGAAAGACATACCTGTTAGAAGGAACTTAGCACATTTAGGGTTTGGTAAGAAGACCGTTCTCTCTTGAACAAAGCAAGGCATGTATCAGGGGTTGAGGTGGCCGTAATACTCAGGGGGTCTGAAGATCGATATAACACAAGTCTCTATTGACTCCTGCTTTACTTATCTCACTTTTGGGTCATTGTAACCTACGTGACTGGACAGTTTTGTTGTCGTTCAGGCAGGGGAGGGATTCTTTCATCCTTCCCCTATTTTTAGTGGCTTTACCGTTACATTCGTTTTTCTTTTCCATAGATCACTGCTGAGCAGTTAACAAGAGATCACACTCAGCACTTTCTGAATGGAGGTGAGATGAAGGTAGAACAGCTGTTTCAAGAATTTGGCAACAGAAGATCTGATACTCTTCAGCCAGATGGCATCAACGGCTCCGAAAAATGCTCTCCTACTGCCTCTCAGGGTAAAAGTTCGGATAGCTTGAATGCGGCAAAACCCAGCAGTTCAGCCAAAGCATCCAAAGTGGTACCACTGACGCCAGAGCAAGCGCTGAAGCAATATAAACATCACCTCACTGCTTATGAGAAGCTGGAAATCATCAATTATCCGGAAATTTACTTCGTGGGCCCAAATGCCAAAAAAAGACATGGAGTGATCGGGGGTCCCAGTAACGGCGGGTATGATGATGCAGATGGGGCCTATATTCACGTGCCTCGCGACCATCTAGCTTATCGGTATGAGGTGCTGAAAATTATTGGCAAGGGAAGTTTTGGGCAGGTAGCCCGGGTCTACGATCACAAACTTCGACAGTACGTGGCCCTAAAGATGGTGCGCAATGAAAAGCGCTTCCATCGTCAAGCCGCTGAGGAGATCCGGATTTTGGAGCATCTTAAAAAGCAGGACAAAACTGGTAGCATGAATGTCATCCACATGCTGGAAAGTTTCACGTTCCGGAACCATGTTTGCATGGCCTTCGAATTGCTGAGCATAGACCTTTATGAGCTAATTAAAAAAAACAAATTTCAGGGTTTTAGCGTCCAGTTAGTTCGCAAGTTTGCTCAATCCATCTTGCAATCTTTGGATGCTCTCCACAAAAATAAGATCATTCACTGTGACCTGAAGCCAGAAAACATCCTTCTGAAACACCATGGGCGCAGTGCGACCAAGGTCATTGACTTTGGGTCCAGCTGTTTCGAGTACCAGAAGCTTTACACATATATCCAGTCTCGGTTCTACAGAGCTCCAGAGATCATCTTAGGAAGCCGCTACAGCACGCCTATAGACATATGGAGTTTTGGCTGCATCCTTGCAGAACTTTTAACAGGACAGCCTCTCTTCCCCGGAGAGGATGAAGGAGACCAGTTGGCCTGCATGATGGAGCTGCTAGGGATGCCACCACCGAAACTTCTGGAGCAATCCAAACGTGCCAAGTACTTCATTAACTCCAAGGGCCTACCTCGCTACTGTTCTGTGACGACTCAGGCAGATGGGAGGGTTGTGCTTGTGGGGGGTCGCTCACGTAGGGGTAAAAAGCGGGGTCCCCCAGGCAGCAAAGACTGGGTGACAGCACTGAAGGGATGTGAGGACTACTTGTTTATAGAGTTTTTGAAAAGGTGTCTTCACTGGGACCCCTCTGCCCGTTTGACCCCAGCTCAAGCACTAAGACATCCATGGATTAGTAAGTCTGTGCCCAGGCCTGTCGCCATTGAAAAGGTGTCAGGCAAACGGGTGGTAAATCCTGCAAACACTTTCCAGGGACTGGGTTCCAAGCTGCCTCCGGTTGTCGGAATAGCCAATAAGCTTAAAGCTAACTTAATGTCGGAAACCAGCGGGGGTATTCCTCTGTGCAGTGTACTGCCAAAACTCATTAGCTAATGGACAGTGCTGTGCCCAGAGACGTCTATGTTTGTATTTTTAATTATCTTGCAAACCTGAACATGGGGAAAAAATACAAGCCCATTGGTGGATATGTTTTTGTTAGACTAGATTTCTTTTTTTAACAAGGCAAAACATTTTTATATGACTGTAACAGAACTCTTTAAGGGCTAATTACCTAACCAGCCTGTGTTGGCCATCCTGGAATGTACATTAAATGACTTTTTATAGGTCAGTGCATCTCCGTTATTGTCGTCAGATGTACAGCACCTTGTATATGCTGCTACTGGTTTAAGTCCCTTTCTCTCAAGATACAAGGTGCCCCGAGAAGTGTATCCTGACCTCTCGTCACTTCTCGTTTCCCTCAGCCTCTGTTCCAGAGGGGTAGTTTGGGACACAGCCGTGGTTCTGGATGAGAGCTGAAGCTAGCCCTTTTGCCCCAGCAGGCCATTCTCACCTCATCCCAGGTGAAAGGGCTCAGCAGAATATGGGGCAGAGGAAGGTTCTGGAACTCTTAGTCACTTGAAGAAATGGTGTCACTGCTTCTCAATGACTCATTTCTCTTTCTCTCAATCCTGTGATGTGTACCGTTTTAATTTTATATTGTTGTGGTTATTTTTACGATTTTTCTGCTTCTGATTTGTTCCCCGGGAAAAGCATTTTATGGATGTCCTACCACTTACCAAGTGCTGGTTTTAAAACTTAAGTCCTATGTATCACTTTACCACCCCACTGCACCCCTGTTTCCCGGGGACATAAAGCAGCTTCTTTGCCCCAGATGAATGTTAAAGGTAGAAGCAGCAAGCCAACTGCAGTTCCCGAGTTTCTCAGAACCCTGGAGACCAGCCTCCTTGCTGTATTGCCATGGACTTCTTCCTTACAAAAGTGATCACTCTCAGAGAAACCGAACCACGGCCCATTGCCCTCCTCTCTCCCCAGCCCTCTGCCACCTCAGCATGCCACGATCTCCCCACGGTCAATTTAAGCCAAAGACTATTCCCCAGATTCTGAGTGAACTTCAGTTATAAGAAAATCCACACACTGGTGGTAATCCATTTCTTTTTCCTTCACTTCAACGGCCTTTCTTTTTCTCTGCTAAGATTCAGTGAGGGCTGCAGTAAAGCTAACTGCCAGCCAAATGTCTTTCTTAGAAGGGTGGAGAAGGTACAGTAACTAAATAACCCAACGCTACTGTTTTCTTCCCCTCTACTTTCACCCTCCAAGAGTATGCCCGAACTCTGTCCTCAGAGTGGATTCTCTGAGGTAGACCATTGCTTTCTTCACCATTCTCAGGATGACCCAGTTCCGTTTTTACTGTAGAATTTAGTCTGCAACCTCCATAAGGTCGGAAGATCATAAGATCGCCGGGCAGCACCATAACCAAAAGAAGTGAAATGCCAGGGGCACATCACTGAAGGAACCCCTGCCTTACCCAAAAGCACTCGGATTGTCACGGCACAGGCTGTGAAAACAGAGCAAACCACGTGGCCTTGGCCCCGGGCACAAGGGTTCAGACTGAGGCCTCAGTCTCTTGAAAAGGGCATGTCCTGGTGCTTCTGGTGACTGAGCAACTGCACTATTTAAGACTTGAATCGCTTCCTTCGCCCCGGGTTTACAGAAGGCAATGGAATACACACCTCCTGTAGGCCCCTCCAACTCCTGCTAAGCTCTTTACCTAACGGAGAAGTGGCAGAAGCAGCCCCCACGTTATCTTGGCAGAGCATGTGTTGAGGTGGTTTTGCCTGTTGTTATCAGTGTGGAAGACCTGCTCTTTTAAGCAAACAGTGTTAAAAAGACTGCTGCCCCAAACACATCTGCTGTGCCCAGGATCTGGATGTTTGTGTTTGTTGTGAGTGATCTCCTTGGTCAGCCCACACCATCTGTGACGGGAGAAAAGGGAACCTGTGGCTGAGGTTGGCACGTGGTCTGTTCCTGTGCATTGAGCAGACTTAGGTTACTGAAACTAGGCCAAGTGACAGGCTGTAGACTACCCGTGACACCACAGACAAATTCTAGAAAGCTCTGGGAAGGTGGATGGATGTGTTTCCGCCTAAGTTTGGCAACCTAGAGAGTGACACAGCAAAGTCATCCAGGCTGGCTGGGACGCCTGGCTTCAGCAGCCGAGTCAGGTTTGGGGAGAGTGGGCTGTTTAAAACGTGCTGGCTGTGCCAGATGGATTTGGGGAGGTTTAGGAGTTGGTTTCACGTTTAGGGGCAAGTTACCATTTTTAAAGGCTGTTACCCGGTGCCCCCTTTTATCAGCCACTGTTAAATTGTCATTTGGATCGCTGCCCGTAGCAGGGAGTGACTGAATTGGATCAGAGTTAGTGCAGAGATTCAGGCTGTCTTACTGACAGTTACTGAATTGTTCTTTAGCCATGTTTGTTCTTTTGGTCATTTCAATTAAACAGGTCAAGTTGGTTGACTTCTACTGATTTTTGAATTGACAGAATCAACTAAGTTTCCAAATTGCTATTAGCACTGTGAAAAGAGTTGGGTAGGAATTTTTGTTTAATTTTATTCCTACAGTCATTTTTTTCTCTCAACATGACTTTGAGATCTAATCCAGCTAATACCTGCTCCTCGTATCATACTCTGTCCTACCTTCTGGCCTCAGAGTGATTGATCTGTTCATTCATCACGTGCTATCATGATTTCTCCTTTATTGGAATGTAAGCTTCAAATGGGCAGGCCCATGTCTTCGTGATGCTCTAAATGAACCAGTTGTAATGCTGTTGATTATGTACAGGTGATGGAGGTTCATTTCCCTCCATATACCAGGAATGTGCTCACCTCTCGTCATCTTTTTTTTTTTTTTTAAGATTTTATTTATTCATGAGAGACAGAGGCAGAGGGAGAAGCAGGCTCCCCGCGGAGCAGAGAGCCCGATGCAGGACTCGATCCCAGGACCCTGGGATCATGACCTGAGCCGAAGGCAGACGCTTAACCGACTGAGCCACCCAGGTGTCCCTTCTTATCTTCTTTTTAATTGACCCACACAATCTCCAGTCTCTAATCTCTCCTTTTTGAGAAAGGGTAATCAGAGAAGGATTATGTGAGGACACCTCCTTCTGGTCCAGCACTTGACATCTTGGTAATAGTGAAAAATGCAGCCATAAAATAACCTTAACTATGACTTAAAGATTCTGTTTCTGTCCCTTGGAGACTCTGAAAGAGGAGAGGGTGTATACCTGGCTCTTCCCCCAGAAGACTGGTTTATGACTATAGTAGCATGCTTTAGTCCTCGGTGGGGCTTTTTGTTGGCTTTGGTTTTTGCTTTTTGGTTTTTTTTAGAGAGGGAGAGAGACAGAGGTGGGGAGAGGGACGGAGGGAATCTTAAGCGGACTCTATGCCCAGCTTAGCGCCTCGATCTCACAACCCTGAGATCATGACCTGAGCTGAAATCAAGAATCTGATGCTTAACCAACTGAGCCACCCAGGTGTTCCTAGTCCTAGGTGTTTTAAGAGGGTTTGGGACAGACGGGTTAGCTGGCTAATGTCATTATACTCCTAATTTTTTTGACCTTTAATCTGTTGAGAGTGAGATTTATTACATGATCAAAAAACAACAGAACAAAAGATTAAATAAAAAGTTCAACTGTGAAACAGTTTGGATCTGTAGCAGCTGGTCATGTTGAAACACTTTCTGTTTTGCCTAATTCCAAAGTAGGCATAATTAAAGTTAAATGCTCAATTTTAGGTAGCGGCTGATAAATGCTTCTGAGCTTGATAAATGCTTCCCGAGCTTTCCTAACAGAATACTCTTACTGCTTTAGGGAACCGTGGAAAACTTGTAGTTATTTCTCATGCATCTGTTGTTTGATGTCCTCAGCATGGAAGATGGAAGAGTGGCAACGATCATCCGGACTGCCTCTGTACACTCTTCTCTCCTTTGAGAATTAGGAATAAGTACTTAACCTTTGAACCAGGTGACAGAGTATGTTTTCCTCCAGGTCTTCGGTCGTGTTGGAGATGACTGGTCTGTAGAGCAGCTGAGACTTACTATACGCATAGCAACTGCAGCTACCCATGATATGAATGACCTGGAGTCTTCCAAATAAGGAGAGAGACAAGACAAGACAAGGGATTGGCACGTCAAGGAAGAGTTGTCCTCTGCCAGGATCAGCCTCCCAGTTTTAAATAATATTCCTAATATCCTCAGTTCAACATGTCCCACTTTCATCTTCAACCTGTATTTCCTAAATCCCAGGAATTTAGAATTTACTTCCAAACCTGGCCTTCAACCATAATGTGATTAGCAGTAATCCTTTCCAAGTGTCTGTTAAAGTATGCCCGCTAATTTCAGTGAGGTAAGTTCTTAAGAGTCACAGTGAACCCATCCTTGTAAGGACTAAAAGCTCCGGTCCCTGAGATCCATAACCCCTGAGATAAGCCAGAGCTACAAATACATCGTCTAGACTTTGAAGGAGAGAATATGATTCTTAATATAGCTCACCAACCGCTAAGTCGTGCCTAGACTGTCATAATTTTTCTATAACAGGAGAAGCCTGCCTGCCTGTTGCTTAGAAAGAGTCTCACCTCCTCTGCCACCACACAAATAAGCTAAAAAAGAAAGAACGGCCCCAAATCAGGCCAGATGGTGACCCATGACTATTTCAGCTCAGGATGCCAGCCTCTAAAGCATCAGGTTTGAATCATTTTGGTATCATGGGATTCTATCATTGTTCCTTTGAATCTGCTGACACGCTTCCTCTGGAAAGTATAGTTTGGCACGGATGAGTCAATGGATTTTGTTTTGTTTTATTTTGTTTTTGGAGTGGGGGGGGTGTTTGTTTTCTAAAAAATAAAGATGAAATGCTTTGAGAATTTTTCAGCATCTCATGATTGTTTCAAAACCAAGTCTGAGGACTTCCCCAGATGGCCCTGGGTCTCATATCCTGAAGTGTTACCAGTGTGGTGAGTGGGCACCAGTTACTATGGGTTATCAGTGCTGACAATGATAAAGTGCTCAAAAAAGGAAATAAAGGGGTAGGATGAGAGACAGCCTTGCAGAGATTCTGCCTGTCTTGTAGTTCCCCAGAGCCAGGGGACATACACCCTGACTTTATAAAGAAGGGAAATAGGAAGCCATGTAGGGATGGCCATTTTCCCAGGGGCCCTGAGCATCAGCTCTCCCATCGGGATTTCTGACATTCAGCCTTCAGGGACCCAGGCTTAACTTAAGGATGAATCCTAACAAGCAGCTTCAAGGAATACAGTTTTATTTGGGAAGTTTCAGTGTTTGTCTTAGGCCCTGGCCTTGTACCATTCAATAACTTAAAGAAAGCCTGAGGGAGTGGAGCGCATGGAAGGAAAGGGAAACAAAGTTCTTAGCGGCCCTTGGGCAGCTTCACTCCTGCCTGCTTCTGATCTGACCCTGCACCACTTTTGCCCTGGCAACAGGAGCTCAGTGAACACTGAGCTCAAGGACTGCCTTCTGCCACCCTTGAATCGTCCCCTGGATTCTTGATTCTTGAGCAGGCTTTTTGCCTCTGGGAGCCTGGCCTAAAGCTGGAGAAGGGCCTTCCTGTACTCACATGAAAGCAGCTACACATTAAGAGAAACCATAGGCCAGGCAGATTCTATCAGCCTTCCACATGCTGTTCACATTTCCCCACCATCTGGTATACCCCAAGCCAGGACAGCCCCAGGGCTTTTCAGAACTTAGAGCTTAGAGAAGGCAATGAAATGGCACTGAGAACGCTTGGTGTGTTGTCCATTGCTCTTCATTATCCAGGAAGGCATTTCAGTCCAGAGGCAGAAACGTGAAGTGACAGCAACTTGACTGTGACAATGCTAAGGTCTGATCTTGATCTTTCTAGAGCATGAGCCTGGACACAGTTTGACCTTGTTTTGCAAAGGCTTCCCAGCCCTGCCTCTGCATCTGGCTGCTGACAGGCTCCTGATGCAGGAGCAGACCCAGGATACCCAATCCAAACCACTGCAGAGATTCCTTAATCATTCCCAGGGTGGATGAGAAGCCCTTGCCCAAATATCTCTGCCTTCTGAAGCACATCCGTACAGGCCTTTGTTAGTGCATTTATTCTTTCAACCGTGACTTATTTATTGAGCAACTGCTGGGGTCGGGGGTTGGGGAAGCTCTTTAGTGGCCTTTGTCAGGGATGGGAGCATCCACAGCATTGCCCACCTCTCTCTCATAGGTTTTGTTATTTAACAAAAGCGAGGCAATGGGCTTAAAGAAAACTCCCAAGTTACCTACGCTCTGTTCTGGTTTTAAATTTGTGGAAATCTGTAAGTGAATGGGGCAGGGAGGGGAGATGGATTCAGAAGAGAACGTTCTGAGTCTCTGCGTATGGTGTGAGGCTTGTGTTCTGAGCTGGTGGAGGAGGAAGATGGGGGAGATGGAGGTATGAAAGAGCCACCATCCCAGAGCTACTTGGCTCTCAGTTGCCCTCCATTTCTGACCCCGAAGATGAGATTGGGTTTACCCTTGGGGTTGCTTTAGCATGATTTCAGGCCAGGGGTTTGACTTCTGGTACACCCTCTTCAAACACCCATTCTATCCCAAGTTAACTCTCCAGAGCAACCACAGGGGCGGAGGAAGGAGCAGGCACCGGAGATCCCTCCCACTCTTCCCTCTGCCCGACCTCCTTCGACAACTTGCTGGCTAGCTTTGCTATTTTCTCCGGCGGCGGCCGTTCGGACATCGTTCATTTCGGTCCCATCGTCAAACCCGGGCGGAGTCTGAGACCGAGGTGAATACTTGGGATGGATGCAAAAACTTCCCCCCTGAGGTCATAGTCTGCAGTTTTTGAGCAGCTGGCCCTCACTGTCCGGGTTCCAGTCCCATCTCGGTAAACCTTCTTTATTCAAGCGCTCCTTTCTTCTCCTTGGATCCCCAAATCACTCTCCGCTTCAAAATGCTAGAGGGACCGTCCAGGCAAAGCAGCATGAGTGAGAACGGGGGAGGCTTGCGACTTCTCTGGGGGCGCCAAGCGGAGGGACGGACCGCCGGGGCCTCCCCTCAATCCTGCCGAAATAACAGGGGTCAGGAGCTTCCGCGGCAGGTCTTCCTGCAGGGACAGCTCTTTCCCAACGGCAGGGTCACACACGCCACCCCTCCTACCCTTTCCAAGCCCAACCTTGGGCAGCTGCATTTTCAGAGTAAGCCCTCCGTTCCTTCTTTATTCCCGGCCCTGAATTCTGCTGCCTCCCCAGAGAAAGGTGCAGCGTTAGCCGGGAGAGCCTGGGTGGAGCTGGGGCTGGAGGAGGGGGCAAGGCTGGGATTTCTGGGACGGCGGAGGCTCGGTAGGTAAAGTCAGAAACGGGGGAGGGAACAACAGCAGGCCCCCCGGAGCCCTGGGAGTGCCCTCCCCCCGCCGCCCACAGCAGCCGCTCCGCAGGGGCACCCCAGAGGCCCCCCTCTCTTTGCCTGCCTTCTCTGTTTTTCTCTCCCATGTTCTGTGTGCCAGGTGCCCTGCTGGGCAATTCAAACATGACTAAGACACAAGTCCTTGCTCTAAAAATTTGGTGGAAGTTAAACAAAGCTCAGGCAGAGTTGAAATTCAGGGAGCTATATATGATGTAGACATGCACTAGTGCCCTAGGAGTAAAAAAAAAAAAGAAAGAAAAAGGTGGGGGTGAAGGTCAACAAAGGAGTTTTGCGGTGGCTGCCCCTCTCCATCACTAGCCATGACCTTGTCCCCCACTGACCACCCATTGTCTGCAATGCCTCCTGCCTGAGAGATCATGAATAAATGGTGCCCAGGCTCTTCTGAACAGACCCAGTGAGGGACTGAGCCCCACACTGGAGACACCAAACACCCTGGTCCCTTTGGTTAGTAGCTGAGCCCTGGTTTGGAGCCAGACTCTCCCCTGTTGCTGTCAAAGGAAGGTGCGCCATTCAACCCCCCATCCCCACCCCATGCGGTGTTTACCGTGCATTCTCAGCGACCCTCTTCCTCTGCCCTCATCCCACTCCCCAGAGGTGCCAAAATGGGGGTTATTTTTACCTACAGGGTTGGGGAAGGGGCAAAGGCTGAGACTGGGGCAATTCGGTGGCGCCAGCTGAGGCTTAAATGCCCTGAGAAAGCCCCACCCCACCGGCTCTCGCCAGCACAGAACCTGGGGGGAAATAAATAGTGCTGTGTGCCCAGCCGGGAGGGCTGGCCCGCATCTGTCTGCCTGGACCAAAGCCAGTCACATGAGCCCAAGCTGGTTAAAAAGAGAGCTCCGGTAATCTCCCAGCTCAAGCGTCTCAATCTGGCATGAGGAGCTATGTGGGCGAGGGTGCCAGTTCTTCTTTATGGGGCCTGGGTGGACAGAGGAGAAGCAGTGGGGAAGCAGTGGGAAGGGGCAGTTCAGGCCGGGGAGGGAGCCAACCGGCAGACTTCACGCCAGGCAAAACTATCAGTCCCCGCGGCCTGGCACTGGGAAAGGGTGATAACCCCCAGGAGGGCAGTGTAGGCAGAGGACTTGAAAGGCAAGAAAGACTGGCAAAAGTTCCACAAACAAGTCTTTGGCCAAAGCTGTTGTTTCCAGTGGGTGCGCATGGGCGTGGGCGTGGGCATGCAAACACACACACACCCCCCTCATATTTTTCCTTTCCCGTAGCTTTGTCCCGCATGTGTGCACCGCCCCCCCCCCCCCCCCCTCCGCCAACCCTCTCACTTCAGAACGTCTGCATGGGATGACCTTCAGCAGTACATCTATCTGCTCTCCCTTCCCCCACCCACCCTCTCCTGCGACTCAGGGACTCAGGGCAGTGGCTGCTTCCCCTCTCTAGGCCTCAGTTTCCCTTTAGGTGGCTGGTTTTGGATCTGGCTTTCAGGGGCCCTGAGGCAATCTAAGGCAGCACACAGAGAGAGGCTCCCAGGAGGAGTTTTTACCAAAGTCCTGGAACTAGGTGAAACGATTCAGCAAGCTAAAGCCCTCCTTATTCAGATCTGAGCTCCTGAGAAGTTGGGGAACCTTGAGCCAGGAGACCTGTTTGCTCAGATCCTGCTGGTGAGAAAAATGCCCTATGTATCCTGATGGAAAATGTGCAGCCCCAGGTGCACCTGTTCATTGCAGTGGGCGTCTGCATGGAGGGCTGGGATCACAAGACGTGGAAAACTTGCTCCCTGCAGGATGACATGGTGCTGTGGAATAGGGAGGCCCAGACAGCAGGAGCTGTCAGCCCCAAGAAACCTAAACTCAAGGACCCTGAACTGGAGGGGGGGCACATTCAACAGCCCCAACGATTATTGACTTAATGGTTGAGTTCAAGGGAGAAATTGGGACAGTGCCCCCAAAGAAATAAACAAACAAAAACACTCCACATTTACATATCTAACTGGTTCAGAAAAACACTGAACATATAGGAAGGGAGCAGGATTATTTGTGATTTCAGGGACTATTCTGGAACTCCAAGCTCCATGAAGGTACTCCTAAAGTTGGGGACAAAGGTTCATTTTCTCTGGCTGGAAAATTTAAGAAATCAGTGGGGAGTGGGACATATGCAGAATCATGTAATTTCCTGGAATGTAATAAATAAATTTGATTCTGAGCCAATTTATCTCCCAAGCACCAGCGTGGAGCCACCATCTGGAGAACCCTGACAGGCATGGAGCTAGACAAGGGAATAAAAAGGCCGCTGTGTCTAATCCCCACTCAAAGAGGAGTAATTGGGAGAGTCTGATGAAGAGGCTATTTACAAAACTGGGGCAGGGTTACAGGAAACTATTAAGGGACAGTGAAGCACCCAAGGGATAGCCACACTGGCCAAAGGAACGGTTGGTGCGATTTCAGAGAGTATGGCTGCCGATGATGCCGCAGGGGGCGGCCACTCCACAGAGCGCCCTTGGTAGAGGAAGACAGGCAGGGCCAACCTCTGGCCAGCAGGGAGGAAGCAAGGGGACGAACAGGCTGCCATCTCCTCTTACACCAACACCTCCTATTGGCCAAACCTAACTGGAAGTCAGGGGCGAAGAGACTGGTTGGTGTAATCCTAAAAAGCCAAACTCCCAGGGCACAGAGCACAGTGGAGAAGCGTGGGGAGTGGATCCGGGGGGATAGAGTACGTACAACACAATCTCTATGATCCTAAGCAGGCAATTCCATCAGTATCAATAAACAATTTGGGGGCACAAAACATGCACCAGCATTGTGCTGTCCACTGAGGATAAAACCTCAAAAGCCTAGTATTCTAAGGGCACCTGGGTGGCTCAGTCGGTCAAGTGTCTGTCTTCGGCTCAGGTCATGACCCCAGGGTCCTGGGATCGAGTCCCATGTCAGGCTCTCTGCTCAGTGGGGAGCCTGCTTCTCCTTTTGCCCCTCCCCCTGCTCCTTCTTTCTCTCAAATCACTAAAAAAAAAAAAAAAAGAACCTGGTATTCTAGCTGGGGAGCCAGAAGCAGGAGTGTTCAGGGAAGCCTTCTTGGAGGAAGTGGGAATGTGAGCTGGGGCTTGAAAGACAGGTGGGCAAAGGGCTGGGAGCACTTTCTTTCACTGTAACAGAATGCCACTTAGCAACTGGATCCATCCAGGGCCAAGTTTCAGCTCTTCCACCCCTGTGATTTTATCTAATGGCCATGGACGAAGACAGCCATCGGACTGTAGTTGTCTGACTCCACACATTACTTCTCGCCTCACCTGGAAGGATCATATTCTGAACCGCCTGCCTGAACTTTCTGAACCATCTTCCCCGCTGGGTTCTTTTTTTTTTTTTTTTTTTTTATGATTTTATTTAGTTATTTGACAGAGAGAGAGACACAGCGAGAGAGGGAACAAACAGGGGGAGTGGGAGAGGGAGAAGCAGGCTTCCCGCGGAGCAGGGAGCCCGAAGTGGGGCTCGATCCCAGGACCCTGGGATCATGACCTGAGCCGAAGGCAGACGCTCAACCATCTGAGCCACCCAGGCGCCCCATTCCCCGCTGGGTTCTTGAGAGGACAGATTTCCTCCACCTCTAAGAGTGATGTCCTAAGTGACCAAGCAATTCATCAATAAAAATTCGCCTGGCTCCATGCTGGGAACTTGGGCTGTAGGGAAGATATAGGGTTCGAGGCCGAGGGCCAATAAAGAATTTCTGAGACGTCTTTGCTACAAAAAGGTGATTTTATGAAAGCACGGGGACAGGACCTGTGGGCAGAAGGAGCTGCACCGGGGTCATGAGGACTAGCCCATTATAGACTTTCAAGTTGGGAGGGAATTAGGGATAGTGTTAAGTCTCTAAGGAATTTTGGAAGTAAGGTTTCCAGGACCTTGAGGGGGCTAGCTATTGTTGGGAAAAAGTAATTTATTACTGTCTAATAAAACCTTAGTCATGAGACCCTTCAGATATGTATCAGTGGGCCATACGCTTGGGGGGGGGGGGTTATTACCAACACGTATCTTGGGGGGTTTAGAGATAAAGGAAGTTTCCAAAGGGATTTTTATATGTTAAAGTAGACTTACAGGATCCTGGGGTGGGGGGGGTAGATTTAATAATTTTTCCTCTGCTTCTGTTTCCCACATCAAAACATACTCCCTGCTCTCAAGGAGCAAGTATTTTACATAGAACAGAGACGTGTGTAAAAATCACTATATTGTGTTTGGTCGCAGGTATGATGGAGGGATTATCAAAGTTCTAGAGACTTACAGCAGAGACAGTGACTAGAAGTGTTAAAAAAAAAAAAAAGGCTTTGGAGAGGTAACACTTATACTGAGTCCATCAGTGAGTAGAATTTGCGAGACAGAGAAGGAAATTCCTGGCGGAGGACTTGAAATGTGTGGGAACAGCAAGAGGTGAGAAAGGGTAGTGGAACACGCAGGGCGGCAGGAATTGAATCTGGTGGGAAAGGTTCAGGCTGATTTAAAAGAACATCGTAGATCCAGTTCCAGAACTTACCAGTTAAGCAGATAAATAAGAAACCAAAGGTGTTTTCATGTAGGGAGTAACATGACGAGGTTTCTTTTTGGGTAGAAGGTAATCTTCTGGGAGGACACAATATTTGTTCAAATGCAGGTGAAGGAAACTGAGCTAGGGATCTGTACCTCTGCTCCATTCCTGCCTCCCCCCAACATCTCACCCCCTCATTCCAACTCCCTGTCATCTTTCCCCAGAGAACAAGTGTTATTCCCTAAAAAAAAAAAAAAAACAACAAGGCCAAATAAATGAGCTTGTCTCTTCTAGGATGCGGGGATCAAGAACACCCAGGAGGATATTTCCCTTCCTCCAGTGTTTACCCCATCCTCAAATTTGATGACCCAGAGACTGGGATGGAACCTTAATTGGAGCAGACAGCCTATGGGATTTAGGACCTGCCAATCTTAGAATAACCAGCCAACTCCAGGGTTTTTCAGCCTCCCTGGGGTTTTTTCCAAACTTTGTGGCTATTCCTTCAGGTCTTAGCTGAAAAACACCAAAAATAGGCCAGCTCTTTTCAATTTAATTAGCCATTCCTCTGAGGACAGCAGATGGAATGAAGCAAAGACAGATGCATTGGGGGCAAGGAGGGGTGGGAGTAGATTCTAAATGGGGTTTCTCATGAGCCCAAATTCACCCCCACAAAGGGTACTTCTTAGAACAAGAAGCTCAAGAGGCACACAAATGCTCTGGGATTTGGGCTCAAAGACCAAGGGTCTAGGGCGCCTGGGTGGCTCAGTCGTTAAGCGTCTGCCTTCGGCTCAGGTCATGATCCCAGGGTCCTGGGATCGAGTCCCACATCGGGCTCCCTGCTCGGTGGGAGACCTGCTTCTCCCTCTCCCACTCCCCCTGCTTGTGTTCCTGCTCTCGCTATCTCTCTCTCTGTCAAATAAATAAATAAAATCTTAAAAAAAAAAAAAAAAAAGACCAAGGGTCTAAGTGTTGCTCTCAGGCGCGGTCTGTGAGGTGGCCTGAAGGATGGGAGCAGGAGCCTGGGACTCCTGGGCAGAAGACAGGAACCCATGCTCCCTTTGCCGTCACCCAGAGCGGGGGTTACCTGCCCTTACGTGGCTCCTGTCTCAGGGGCTGTGGGTAGCCAGCAGCCAACACCGACAGCCCTGTAACAGCTGCCCAGTGAGGTAACAGAGTCTGTTTCTGGAATTCTTTTAAGAGTGGGGGAAGTAGCCAGCTGCCTGGGACAAGATGATCCCTGCATGCCTCCCTTATCTAAAACAGGGTGATGTTTGCTAGGTAAATGCAGGCCACACTTGGGCAGGGGAGAGCTAAAATGAACCTTAGGGCCTTAGGGGTCTCTCACCTTAGAAAAGTACCTTCTCAGCCAAGCAGAGAGACCACCGATGTGGAGCAACTGCCCCCTCTGGTGGTGAATATAGGTATGACGCTCCACAGAGGTGGCTTCATCCCCTACTTTAGTCCTTAGCAATTTGTCCCCTAAAACTCAAAAAAAGAAGAAGAAGGAGAAAGGGAAGGGGAAGGGGAAGGGGAAGGAGAAAGAAGAAGAAGAAGAAGAAGAAGAAGAAGAAGAAGAAGAAGAAGAAGAAGAAGAAGACGACGACTGAGAGTCCAGGCTCCAGTCCCTCTAGCTTCCTTCTCTTTCTCCTGACTGCACTTATGGTCCCTGGCCAGGAGCTTCTTTCAGTTTTCTGGATTGACACATCACAGTGGAAAAAGCACTGGCGCTGGTTCCAATGAGAGCATTGAGTGAGTCACTTTTCCTTTTTGTTCCGTGGAGAAATAGAAACTACCTGTTTGCATATCTTTATTCAAACTTGCTCTTTCCATATCTGTAATGTGCAGATACAGAGGCACTGCCTGCCTCCTGGGAAGGCCACTGCCTGCCACGGTGTTGGGGGGCGGGGAGGGCCGTCCCTGATGCGGGATGGGAAACGGGTGCTTCCCGGTCCTCGAGCCCCAGTAGTCCCATTGCTGGGGTGCTCTCCCTTGTCAGAAGCTGCTGTCATTGTCACTCATGCCTGGACCTGAGACACCCCCTCAGGACTCAGCCCCTCATGGCTGCCAGGCTCCTTCCATCCTGGTGGGGAAGTCACCTTTTCCAGCCGTCCAGGGCTGCCTGCCAGGGAAGGTCAGAGTGACCTGGTGACTGTGGCACTCAGGCTGGAAAGACTTGGTCCTGAGCCTGTTTTGCCTTTGTTATCGTCACTTAACAGGCTTTATGATTTACATTTATTTTTAGGTGCCTTACTGAACATTCCTTTTATGTGAACTATGACACTTCAGGTTCAAATGCTGGATGCTATGGGTAGGAAACAAACCAGGACAATTGTTGCCTTTAGGGAAACAATTTGACTATGGTTGTGACTATTTTCACAGGTAAATTAATAGTGCTTTTGCTACAGTTTCTTTCCTTCCTCCTTCCTTCCTTCCTTCCTTCCTTCCTTCCTTCCTTCCTTCCTTCCTTCCTTCCTTCCTTCTACGGATAGCTTAAAACTAAAATAAACTGAGTTGTGTGAATGGTGGTCTGAATGGTCAATGCTTTGGATAAGTGTACATTTAGGAGCAGTGTTGCATAGTGTATTTCAAAATTGTTTTCAAGGGGCACCTGGCTGGCTCAGTCTGTGGAGCCCACCGCTCTTGATCTCAGGGTTGTGAGTTCGAGCCCCATGTTGGGTGGAGAGATTACTTAAAAATAAAATTTTAGCGGTGCCTGAGTGGCTCAGTTGGTTGAGTGTCTGCCTTCAGCACGGGTCATGATCTCAAGGTCCTGGGATCGAGCCCCGAGTCAGGCTCCCTGCTCTGCGGGGAGTCTGGTTCTCCTTCTCTCTCTGCCTACCACTCCCCCCCGCTTGTGCTCTCTCTGTCAAATAAATAAATAAAATCTTTAAAAAAAATAAAAATAAAATCTTAAAAAAATTGTTTTCAAGAATTTATTTTGCTAAGTGGACCTTTAAATTTTTTTATTGTGGTAAGCTGTGTACAATATGAAATGTACCTTGTTAGCCATTTTTAAGTGTATCGTTCACGTAACGTTAAAGTACTTTCACATTGTTGTGCAAACACCACTGTCCATCTCCAGAACTTTTTCATCATCTCTAACTGAAACCCTATACTGGGCCTGTCTTTAACACGGGAACCGGGGAGAGCCTGCCAGGGTCCAAGATGACCCTCAGACTTCCAGTGTCTTTCTCTTCTTCTGCTCTCCCTAGCCTGGTCAGACCAGTTATGGTTACCATGTTCTGGCCCTTTCCCTGGGGGGAATTACTCAGATACCTGACACCAGCAGAGAAGGGGGCTGTGGCTGCTTCAGTTTCCTACAGCTGTTGAACTTTCTAGCCAGAAGGGACCTCTAAGGGATCCTTTGAATACCCCTTCCCCAAAGCAGAACCACAGCCACTCCATAGCCTACCTCTGTGCCTGGTCACTCAGTTAAGACTTGCTTCATGAATGAATGAATCTGGAAAGATAACCACTATCCTGAGAGAGGAGACTTTCTAGCTGACTGCTCATGGTCAGAGGGAGATGACAAGGCATGTGCTTTGGGGCCAGAAAGATTCTGTCCCTTTGTCCCGTACTATGTGGCTAGATTTTTTCTCTCTTAAGCCACAAATGGAAATAGTCATTCTTACCTTATAGTATGAGGCTTGAATGAGGCAATGCTCGTGACGTACTATATAGAGTAGTAGAAGCCCAATTATGCTAGTTGTCGTCCCTCCACTGGCTGGAGAATCTCACAGGTCCATCTCTGAAAAGGACTTCCTCTTTTTTGACTCCCAGTCCCATTTCTTATTGGCTCTTTTTTGTCAGATCCTAAGAAAGAAAAGCTTCCCCGTTGTCTGAGCTCTGACCTTTGCCTTTTAAAGCTGGGGTTCTAACACTAAGAAAATGTGAAAGGGGAGTATTAGTTGCCTTTATCTGAAATTGAGCCTCCCAATTTCTATTTTATTGGATGTTGTGGTTTATTAATGTTATATGTTCTCTTTCTCTCCTCCCCAACCCCCCATAAACAATTACCCACACAGACAACTCCTCTCATCCTCTATACTAAACTATCCCATCTTTTGCTATTTCCAAATCCAAGAACTTGGCTACATTCCCCTGGGACAGAGGACAGAACTTACTATGGGCACCCAGCTTTTAAGAGTAACCAGATCCTATCATGCACTCTCCAAAATGCTTCTTTCATCCACCCTTCATTCCAATTACTTAGGATCTTTATTCTCACCTCCAAATTCTAAGATGAGGCCACAGAGGAAGTAATTTGTGGAAATCAAGTCATCCAGCCAACATCTACAGGCAGTATGACTCTGTCTATCCTGTTAAGCAGTTGGAAAAGTTAAAACCCAAAGGAAAGGAATACACTTCCATTTAAATCAATATTCATTGGGCATTGTGTTTATTCAAGGATTCTGGGAGCAACACAGCCTTACAAAATCTGCAAACCTGGTAACAGAGATTTTAAAACAGTATTTGAGAATAGTGTCTGATTTCTCTGTCACCGTTTGACCTCTCTTCAACTGAACGGACACAATGCCTGCAAATTAAACTTCTAAAAACAGTGCTCATGACTTTGGGGCCAAGCCTCTGAAGGGCCCTATCTGCTCTACTAGGGAGTTTGGTCCATTTCTCTAGGCTCTGGGGAGCTATTGAAAGATTTTGGAAGCTCTAGAATAATGAGATCAGATTTATATATTAAAAAAATTATTGGGGCAATGTTGAGAGAATGGATTAGAAAGAGAAAACCAGAAACCAGTTAGGAAGCTGGTGCCATGATCCAAATAGAAGCTGGTGAATGTGTGAGGCAGGGGAGTGGCATAGAAGCAGAGAGGAAGGAAACTGGTAGAGAGGAGGTGGGATGAGCAGGAAGTGGTCATTGAGTATTAGGGATGAGAGACGGGGAGCACCACCTGCTTCAGGTTTTGGCAACCCAATGGATTGTGATACCTTCTCTGAGCAGCGGAGTGAAGCAGTGTGTGTGTGTGTGTGTGTGTGTAGATAATGAATCAGTGAATTTAAGGTGTTTGGGAATGCCTAGTAATGCAAGTCCACTATGGGTATGGATTCAAGAGAAATATTTGGGCTGGATTTGTAGATTTGGAGGTTCTGGTAACAGAGTTAGCTGAGAAGTAGTAGGGAATGATTGGGAAACAGTCAAAGGCGGAGCCCTAGAGAACACAGACACCTCAGGGACGGGCAGAGGAGAAGAGCCACTGAGGGCAAGGGCAGGAGGGAGGCTGAGGAAGAAGGGACGGCCCCACGCGGCAAACCTAGCAAAGAGATCAAAGTGAGGGAGTGAAATCGTCGGCAAGAAGGAGATGGAGGGTGCCAGAGACACCAGCATGACTTGGGAAGAGTTGAGGAGGCAGGAGATGAAGTGGACGCAGGCTCCACAGCCCCATGGCTCCCACGGTGAGTCTGCTAGGAAAAGGAAGGGGAGACACGGGGATACCGGGGACACCGGGCAAGTGTAGGCAGGGGCAGGAGTGAGGGCCAGGAGCATTTCCACATGGTACAGGATGGGGGTGGGGGGCGTCGAGTGGGAGTGGGGTGACTGCTGTCAGTTACGTACTCCAAAACCATCCCTCTCTTCCTGGGTGGGTACGTGTCTTCCTACCCTGGGAATTCCAGGTCCTCTGTCCAATGGTGGGCTTAAGATGGGCATGTGATCTCCTTCTCGTCAATAAGATATAACAGGAAATCTGCTGAGGCGCTCTGGGAAAGATGTTTTCCCTTGATAAATAACATGGCCCCAGGAAGGGGGGAAAAGCCCTTTAAAATTTATTTGCATCCTTCGTTTTACCAGCGCCCCTTCCTTGCTCTGTTGAGGCCCGTTGCCGGGGCTGTGAGCCTTAGAGCTGCTTCTGCAGGTACGGTCTCCTGAGCGTGGTCGAGCAGGAGGATGCTACGACCCGGATCCTTGGTGGTACTTGTCGAGTTACTGAACAGCCTGAAATCACTTCCCTCCAGTCTCACTAAGAAACTATTAGCTTTATGACGGATGAAGCCATTGCTGGTAGCTTCCCCGCTGAATGCATCCCCCGACAGGGGGTTTGCCATATTCTGGTCCCAAGGGGATTTACGTCGGTCTTTAAATGAGATCAGGGTACCAGTAAGACTTTATGAATAGTGAAGTAAAGCATCTCGATTAGAGCTTTTTCCCTAACGTAGCAGTCAAAGCCATCACTCTTTGAAACTATCCTGAGCTACAGTTACTTTGTGATGCGTAATGAAATTAAAGAAGTCAGGTCTCTATGTCTTTCTGGTTGAAACCAGGCCAAACAAGCCTCCATGTACAGTTTCAAGCAAAAAACACCCATTCGCTCTCTTCATGGCCTCTTGTCATTGTTAACTGCTCCCACTGATCCGACTGGGAGACGGATCTTCCTAATCCTTCTAACTGGCCACATTTTGATTGTAATAGAAGGTAGGACTTCGGATGTCATGCTCTCCTCTGGAATGTAGGCAGAAGAGCCACGCTCTCCTGACTGAGGGTTGGAGAGGCAGAGCTGTGTTCCAGACCATGGGCCTGACAGAAAATGAGAGATGTGCAAACAGAGGAGATGGGGGGGAAATACCCAGACGGCTCAAACTGCTCTTCTTGGGGCTCCTGAGGAAGGCACAGCTGTCCAGGAAGGGAGTACCCACCCTGGAGAAATGTACAGCCTGGGGGAAGTCCTAAAGTGTAACTAATAAAGACCCAAATGTAAAAAGCCAGAGGATTGAAAACAATGGGGCTTGAAGGAAAGGGATCTAGTTAGCAGCTACCGGAATATTCTAGCTGAGCAAAAACCAGGCCGGTAGCCGAGGAGAAGGAAAAGAGGGCAGGATACAGGAGACCTTACTGGGATTAAATCAGCAAAAACTGCCAACCTGTTTGATGCGGGATGTGAGGAGAGGGATGAGCAGAAGGACAGATCTCCTAGGGCAGTGCTAGGAGAGATCTTAAAAATCCTCTAGATCCGGTGTGAACAAACCAAACTTTGTTTTCATTGTGGAATACCTTCTTCAACAAAGCCATACGCAGACACCCAATTTATTTGGGGGTAGGATGTTTTTCCTTTTTCCCTTTGCTTATTTCAGGAGTCAGGCCTACCCCTGGGTAGGATAACAGAGGACAGCACCACAATTGTGTGCCAGGTTTCAGGGAGGTTCTATGGGTGCTTGACCCAGGCAGTCACTCGGGGACCTGGGCTCAGAGGACCCCGTGCTTGGTTTAACGCTCTGCTGCCGTGCTTTTGAAAATCTTATACGTTCTGAACAAGAAGCCCTGCATTTGCATTTTGTACTGGGTCCTGCAGATTATGTGGCTTGGCCTGAGCTGATGGTAGTTGCTGCTGGGAAAAGAGGCAGAGGTGAGGGGCTAAATAACACAGCCTTTCTACCTGCTCTGAGATGCCCAGACAGCCAGGGTCGAAATGAATAGGAATAATAACGTCATAATGCCATCGCCTACTTCACAGCATTTCTGCGAGTGTTAAATGAGCAAGCAAACATATGTGAAGTGTTTAGAACAGTGTCTGGCACATCACGCTTGCTATCGAGGTGTTGGATATTATTATAATTCCCTCTCTGCGCTGAACCGACACCTGACAGCCTGAGGTCCATCACGCACAGGGTCACAATCAACTTTTCCTTTTCACATTTTTAACCTGTCACTCACCATCCAGCCCCAGGCTGATGACTGTCCTCGGGGTGGGGGTGGGGGGCGGTGGGGTGGGAATCCAACAACAATAAATAGCATAATAAATGGATGTGTGACAAAGCATCCTCTTACCCTCGGTGTAACTAGTGCCTCAGAGTGTGGTGTGTGTCTTTGCTGGCGTCTGAGAGAGAGGGGATTTTTTTTTTTTAAAGACTTTATTTATTTACTTGAGAGAGAAAGAGAGAGTGTGCGTGTGCACAGCGGGGGTGGGGGGTGGGGTGGGGGAGAGGTAGGCGGAGAGGGGGAGAGGGAGAACCGGACCCCCTGCTGATCATGGAGCCGGACTCAGGGCTCCACCCCAGGACCCTGAGATCATGACTTGAGCCAAAGTCAGATACTTAACCCACTAAACCACCCACACCCCAGGAGGTGATTTTTTTTTAAAGATTTAATTTATTGGGGTGCCTGGGTGGCTCAGTGGGTTAAGCGGCTGCCTTCAGCTCAGATCATGATCCCGGGGTCCTGGGATCGAGCCCCGCATCGGGCTCCCTGCTCAGCGGGAAGCCTGCTTCTCCTTCTCCCACTCCCCCTGCTTGTGTTCCCTCTCTCGCTGTATCTCTCTGTCAAATAAATACAATTTTTAAAAATCTTTAAAAAATTAATTTATTTATCTGAGAGAGAGAGAGAGAGAGCATGAGCTGGGGGAGAGGCAGATCCCCTGTTAAGCAGGGAACCCCATGCAAGGCTCCATCCTAGGACCCTGGGATCATGACCTGAGTCGAAGGCAGAGGCTTAACTTTCTGAGCCACCCAGGTGCCCTCCAGGAGGTGATTTTTAAAATTCAATCAATCAGGGGTTCTCTTGTTCCTTTTTCCCTTTACCTGCCTTTCTTGTTCATATAAAAATGACTCTTGAACCACATGCTTGCTGCCTCCCTCCCTTTCTCCTCAGATCCCCAAGGGGAGGGCAGGACCTAAAGGAAGACTGTCACTGTCATCATCAAGATAATGGCTCCCTCCCGCACTTCCCTCCACTCCCATCTGAGTCCTGAGAGCCTGTAAAGTGTTCAACCTTTGTCCTTAGAGTACAGCTCTCCACTGGACGCAAAAAATTAAACCACTGGCCTAACACCTCTATTCCATGAATGCTTTTCCTGACCAAGGTCTGAAAGTTGTTCCTCCTACCCCTTCTAATCTCAGACGTTCCCAATGCACTCTCAGGAAGAGGGCACTCTCTTATTGTCTTAGGGTTCCAAGCCTGCAGGGACTGCACATTTTTTCCTTAGCTGAAATAGTTGTGGTTTTTCCTAACAACTTTGCAAGTTCCCTGTAGAGCTGGAAATTCCCTTCTTGATTAAAGCTTTTAATGGATGCAGAAGAAGCCAGGCCTGGTCCTAGCTTTCCTGCTGACCTGCTTGCTGTGTGGCTCTAGGAGGTCAGCTTAAACTCTCTGGGCCTCAGTTCACAAGGATTTCCTTAACTGGGGCACACTGGAGAATGGAAAGGTTTCGGGAAGATTTATTTCTGGAGGACCTTGGGAGAAGAGATTTATAAATGTCTCTAAGGTGCGAATAGCCATTTGGGGAGCTACCAACCCACTTAGATTCCTCCTTTTGGAAAAAAATGAGTTTAATAATTTCCATTGCTAATTACTATCCCCCACCCTCACCCCCATGCCTGCCTCCATTCCCAGCTGTTGATTGATGGAGTAGATAAGCTGTACTCTCCCTCTCCCACTTACACACAAACTTCTGGCAGGCCCTAGATAAATAGGAGGCAGAGGCAAGTCTGCAGAATTATTACTGTCATTATGATGATTATTATGCTTTCAGTATGAGAAACAGGAAGTGAAACTGACTACAGTGTCGATGAGAAATGCCTAGTCCCATCTCCTCTGCCAGACCTAAAGGCATAGAAGCCAGCCAAAGAAAGCTGTGGGCCTGCCTCAGGCTTTGTCAACCTCCAGCGTGTGTGTGTGTGTGTGTGTGTGTGTGTGTGTTACAAGGATTGTCTCTAAATAACTAGTTTCCAGGACTTGTGATTTTTCAACCTTATTCTAATGCTGAAGCTTCCTCCTTCATGTTGATATCCTCAGGGGCCTTTCTTACTACCTCCTTCCTCATTTCCTAGAGAGAGCTTCCCATGGCTGTCAGAACATGTTAAAGGGCAACTCCAGCGATTAGTTTGTTCCTCTGTATACACCTTGCCTGCTGAGGCCAGGTTGGAGCCCTCCACTTTTCCTTGCAGCTTGTTTCGTCTCCATGGCAGAGACACTCTCTGGGCCAGAGGCCTTTCTTCCCTTTCACCCTTCAGGGGAACCCTGTTTTCTCTCCTGGCCTGGCCACCTGACACTCCATCTGCTTGACTGATTATTCACGTCCTTTGTCTTTTTCAGTAATCGATTGTGGATAAAGGGTAGTCAGAAAAGAGGGCATCAGGGCTAATGTAATTATCCCACATTGACATTTCCATTTGCAGCACCATGGCCTCTGGAAACTCTGAAAAATAGTGAAAATGACCTGGTTTTCCTACTACCTTGTTAACTCAACTTCCCAGGGAGAAAAGAGCAGACAGCTATGTGGGGAGCAAATGAAACAAGCTGGTGTTTCAGAAATACCTTCTCATTTAGAGAATGTTCTGAAAACTGCAGAGGGAACAGATGAGGAAAATGCATTGAGGAGAGGTAGCAAAAACAGAGACAGAGCAAGCAGGATGCTGGGCTCTTCTGCTAGTACCAGGGCCCATGTAATTTTAGGGCTTTTGTACCAAGATCCTGAGCCAAATGAGTAGATTATTGGAATTTGGGTTTGGGAAAACCATTAACCATCTTAGTCTCCTTAAGATTTAATAAGGACCCAGTGGAGCCCACCCAGGGGTTGGGATGGCAAGGAGGTCACAGCAGGGTAACTGATAGAAGAAGAAAACTCTAGGATAGAGCTCTAGACCCCAGGCTGTGACAGTTGTCTATCTCTGGATGGTCCCTTTCCAGCTGGCCCTGCTCCCTGTCGGAGACTGTGGGACCTAAGAAGACAGTGTTGGGTCCTAGCTTCCCATGTTCAAACCCTCATTCCAGTCCTTCCTTTAAGTCTCTAAAATTCACTGGGCCTCAATTTCCTTGCCTGGGCCCCTGGAAGGATATTAGTAACACCCACCTTACAGGCTTGTTGTGGGAATTGATTGAATTAACACACGGAAGCACTTAGAACCCCATCAGGAACATACTAAGCACTCAATAAATGAGATCTTATGATTTTGTCTTTCTCTGTGCACCATCTGCCATCCTCCATTCCATCCGTCCAGCAAAAATATCAATGTCATATTCTGTGACATGCATTGGGCAAGTCACTAGGGATGGAAAGTTCGCAGAACGTAAATCTCCTCCGAGGCTTCACTCCCTCCCCAGGATCCTGTTATTTCTTAACACAATGTAGAGCACACAAGAGGTGGTGTCACATGGATTCCGATTCTTCCTGGGTCCTTCACCCTGCTCCTTACCTGTTGGCCTTCATTTACTTCTACTGCTCCCCTGCTCTTTCTTTTCCCAACTTTGTAGAAGATAGGTCCCAGATGTCTCCACCAAGGAAGGCCCCCAGAGTCCTGGCAAGCTCTTCTCTGACTTGTCCTGGTGAGGGAGCCCTGGGAGGGGCAGAACCACAAGAAGTCTGCTGGTCTTTCTACTCAGCAGTTCTCCCTTCCTAGGCCCTGGGCTCCTCCACACACTCTGGGGAAGCTGGAGGAGGGCCACTAGGCTCTGTAATAACCACACTTCTTCATGGTAAACAAGAGCCAGATTCCTGGGGAGTGACGCGGGCGGGAGCTCTGTGGCCCAGTAAGGCAGCTCTGTGACTTGAAGAAACACCTCTGCTTGGCCCTGACCTGTCTGGGGAAGGCCCAGGGGAAGGCTACTCACACGCCCCTCTTAGCAGTCGTACTCTGAGTTACAGGGGCCTTCACACCAAAAGACTCTGCAGACTGGGCACCTGGGTGGCTCAGTTGGTTAAGTGACTGCCTTCGGCTCAGGTCATGATCCTGGAGTCCCTGGATCGAGTCCCGCATCGGGCTCCCTGCTCGGCGGGGTTCTGCTTCTCCCTCTGACCCTCCTCCCTCTCGTGCTCTCTGTCTCTCATTCTCTCTCTCTCAAATAAATAAAATCTTTAAAAAAAAAAAAAAGATTCAAAAGACTCTGCAGACTGAGGTTCTGGTATCCTGGCTCACACTCACATCCAGGGAGCACCTGTCTCTGTCTCTCCTTTGTCAAGATTTGTCCCACCCGCTTCCATACTCTTGTACCCAACTCCCCAACTTGGCTGTCATCCCCTGCCCCCTGCATGGGGAATTGTATTCTTCTTCCCTCACTGAGGCCAGGAGAAGCCCCACACTCCGGGGAGGACGGCTTGATCCCGGGAACCCAAGGAGGAAGGTTACTGTGGAGGTTGGGCTGGCCCACAAGCCCCCCGGGGCCTTCTGACTTCAGGTGGCACGGCTGGTCCCACGCTTTCCTCTGAACAGCGTGACTTTGGAGTTTAGGATCTGCTGTGCCAGGATTGAGGCCAGACGCAGTCCCTGATAGTGCCTAGGTAGGAGGCTGGACTGACTTCAGTACCTCCAGAAGGCTACAGGAGAAACTGGGACAGACAACTGGGTAGCCGAGGGCTTAGGAATGGGAGGGAGCAGTTTACTATATGTCTTTTTGGGCTTTTGCATTTTGTTCCATGTGAATGTATTAAAGGTTCCAGAATTTAAAAAAAAAAAAAAAAAGTGTGAGTTTGTTAATCTCCTGTATGTTAAGTTATAGAGAAGAGTCCCTCGATCCTGTCCTCATGGCAGAAGGGATGGTAAGGATGTGAGACAGACAACCGCATCAGGGAGACCTGATTTGGATCCGGCTCCAGGCTTAGAAGGGGCTGTCAGAGGCAGGTGGCTGCTCAGGTTTGAGATTTTCCGAGTGTCTGAATGACTTGGAATGTTGCACTGGAAGGAGAAGCATTGCCGAGCGCCCTGGTCCAGGAGGAAGAAGGACGTCCCTCCTGCAACCCCTCCAGGCCTGGAAGAGCCCCCCCACCACCCGGGGAGGGCAGCGGGGGCAGGCCATTTGTCCTGTTACCTGGTGCCTTGGTACCTGGGAGCCGACGGGGAGGGCATGGGCTGGTGCCAGCACCCTGCGGACCCAGTGTCTTCTCTGGCAGGTGCCAGAGGCCACTTCCATTTGCCAGGTATTGTGTATTCGTCTTAGTGAATTTGTTTCTTTAAAAACATTTTTCTCCTTTTTGTTCTCAATCCTTATATTCATATAATGTGTTGAAATTTGCATAGCACTTTCACATACATTAGTAATGGCTCCCTAGTTTCCCACGTCCAAAGCCTTAGTGGAGTTTCTAGCCTTTGTATCTGCCTCCCACCTCACATGTTGACACTTTCCTGTGCACATGTTATATTCCAGCCCATGCTGACCCCCTGCTTCTTTTCTTTTCCTTTCCTTTCCTTTTCTCTTTTCTAAAAGTAGACCCCACACTGGGCTTGAACCCACGGGGCTTGAACTCACAACCCTGAGATCAAGACCTGAGCTGAGATCAAGAGTCAGATGCTTAACAGACTAAGCCACCCACACGCCCCAACCCTCTGTGGCTTCTAAATGGGCCATGCGATTTCTTGTTTCTTTCCATTCAAGTCATTCAATGGTCTCTCTTTCTCCTATGTGGTTTTCCTCCTCTGCCCAGAGATTTCTTGCCCATCTTTATTTTATTTTATTATTTTTTTAAGATTTTATCTATTTATTTGACAGAGAGAGAGACGTGAGAGAAGGAACACAAGCAGGGGGAGTGGGAGAGGGAGAAGCAGGCTTCTCGCTGAGCAGGGAGCCCGATGTGGGGCTCTATCCCAGGACCCTGGGATCATGACCTGAGCCAAAGGCAGCCGCTTAAGCCACTGAGGCACCCAGGTGCCCCACTTGCCCATCTTTAGATGCCTAAGTCAAATGTCACGTCTTCAGTGAGGACTTTCTGGATGAATCTGTCCTGTTCATGAGCTCAGGAGCACCACGCTTAAACCCTTTCAAGGGTACACCTTTTAGGAGGGCTATTACCAACACCAAAACCAAGCCCACAAGCCCTAGAAAGTAACAAGCGTTAGTTACATGGAGAAAAATAAGAACCCTGGGCACTGCTGGTGGGGATGTGGAAGGATGTAGCTGCCATGGAAACAGCGCAGGAGGCAGTTCTTAAAAAAAAATGAAAACAGGATCATCATATGATCCCGCGATTCCACTTCTGGGACTAGACCCTGAAGAATGGAAAGCAGAGGCTCCAACAGACATTAGGACACGCATGTTCATGGCAGCGTTATTCACAATGGCCAAAGTGTGGAAGCCAACAAGTGGCCACTGAGGGGGGAATGGAGAAACAGAAGGTGGTAAGTACATTCGATGATGTATACATACACCACAGCCTTCGACAAAGAAGGAAATTCTCCCCCAGTCTACCACATGGATGAACCTCGAAGACGTTATGCTCAGGGAAATAAGCCAGTCACAAAAGAACAAAGACAAAGTTCTGGAGATGGGTGGTGATGATGATTGCATAATGTGAAGGTTCTTAATGCCAATGAACTGTACACTTAAAAATGGTAAAATTATGGGGGCGCCTGGGTGGCTCAGTCGGTTAAGTGACTGCCTTCGGCTCAGGTCATGATCCTGGAGTCCCGGGATCGAGTCCCGCATCGGGCTCCCTGCTCGGCGGGGAGTTTGCTTCTCCCTCTGACCCTCTTCCCTCTCATGCTCTCTCTCTCTCATTCTCTCTCTCAAATAAATAAATAAAATCTTTTTAAAAAAGGTAAAATTATACATTTTATGTTATGAGCCTATATAACCATCACCATATTTGCATACATATGAAACTTCTCAAGGCACTCAAGGCCTGTCAGGGGCCTCTGGGCATTCTCATGCCTGGCCTGGTACTTGGCACTAATTGGTGCGCAGTCCATGTTTATTGATATGAGAGGGGAGCACAAAGTTGATAGTGGGGGGTGGGCACCTGCAGGCAGGTCAGACTGACCCACATGCCAACTCATGTCTTGCAGCATATCCAAGTTTCCCCCGCACCTGCCGCTCCACTGGAAGGGGCCTCTGGCTGTCTGTCTGGTGCCCGTGGGGAGATCCCTTGTGGCATCAGTGAGTGAGCATCCAGGAATGATAGGGACTTGCCTGTAGCATGTGCTATATGGGTCACACAAAAGGAAAAACTTACTCTCAGTGTTATAATGAGGCACTGGAAGTTCTGAGAGTATAAAGTTTTTAGGGTCACACACCTACCTACCTCTATGATGCTATAGTTGTGGTCTTTGGAGGGAGGAGACAAATTAGGTGGTTGCCATAGGTCTTTTTCATCTCTACAATATTACAACTTTCATAATCTGACAAGATATGTGGGGAAAAAATGAGCTCCTACTTCTATCATGAAATGAGCAAAACCAAAACAAAACATAGTATCAATACCACACATACCTCATATATTTAGGTCCTTCCTCAAAAGCTTATTATACTTGCTAGGATCCCAAACTCATTAATGATTCCATGACTTTATTCATTGTCTTTACCTCGCTTAGAGGGAGTGTCTTTGGGAATAAGAGTAAATTGCAGGTTGCAGAGTGTTTTTCATTCTCCTTAGCCATGCACACAGGCTGGGATGGCTTCCCAAGTGACCTGGCAGGTATCAGGTAGCTGGACCACGTACAAGAGTGTTTAGAAACACAGACTCTGACATATGTGGGAACAGCATGAGTCTGAGGTCTGGCTCTTCCCACGCTAGTGTGACGACTCTGGCCAGTTATTTAACCTTCTGAGCATCAGTGTTTCCAGTGATCAAAAGAACAGAAATTATACTACTTACAGCCTTGTTGAGAGGATTGAAGGAGATAATTGGCAGGAGAATATTTATCACAGTATCACAGCTCACATTTACAGAGGTCAATTCCTATGTGCCAGAAACAGTTCAAAATGGTGCCTGTGTATTTACCTTAGGGAATCATCATCCCCTTCATTATAGAACGTGAGTGCTGAGGTGTACTTAATATGTTAAGTGGGAAGTGGTAGAGGTAGGATTTGAACTCAGAATTTGATTCCACCATGCTCTGTGCCTGAAAATTATGTTCTCATGTGAAGCTAGGATCATTATGCCCTTAGGAAAACACTAGCCATTCCATACGTGCACACATGCTCACACACCTGTTCTTCACCTTTCCCATCCTCTCACTTCCATTCCTTATCTTAAGTGAGGGAAGGAGGGAAAAAAAATCCGAGGGACACATGGTCACCAGGCAAAGATGAAATGACCTTTTGGGTGAACACACTCTGGTTGTGTTTCTGGATGGGAAATCCCTTTTCCTGTCTCTCTTCCCCAATTCAGTCTCCAGACTGAACGAGCATCCGAGTTGCAACTGACATGCCCAATATAGGTTAGACTGACTGGAGGGGCAAAGTTTTTAATACAGGGACAACAGCCTTGGGCTGTCTTGAATGTGGTAGAATATTTACTTCTTTTCCCTCCATTTCCCATACTAAGCTGCAGAATTATAATTGGGTATCTTGTATTCCTAATTAGCCCCATTTGTAGTCCCTTTGGACCATGTTGTGTCTATTGATATGCAGAGGCAAAGTTTCTATTCCCCTTTGGATACTTCCTTCTTTCTCTCTCCATTCCCATTCCTCTCCTCCCCTGTAGCTGCTCCCTGCTGTAGCATTAAACCGTCAAAGTTTGGGGTACAGACAGGGGCACTGGGGGGTAAGAGAGCAGAGCATTTCTTCCCCTCTGGGAAGCCTTCAATAGGGCATTGTTGGCATCACTTGCTTCATGTAGAATTTCTTTCCGTGGATCAGCTCTTAGCACTTTCAGAGATTTCAGAAATTTTTGTGACTAATGATTCTTATGTATATGTCATCCTCACGTTGAAGACTCTCTCATTTTATCAAAGAACTACTAGCCTATGACATGAAGACTGCTTATCTCTCCCTAGGCCCCAAGTTGTTTTTCTTCCCAAGGGTGAGTTTTCAGTGGACAGATCTTTTCCTGTGAATCATGCTCCCTTCTGCGATATTCTGCTTTTTGCCATACTAGCATTAGATACAAAGTCTAGTTTATCTGTGCGCATATGCATATCTGGCAGCCTATGGATGATCCTATCTCATCAAGAGCATGCTATCTGAACATTTCCAAGAAACCCACCTCCATAGATTCCTATCCTCTGTCATCCATTTATAATGTCACATCATAGTACAATAGGAGATGTTTACTCCCTGATGGTGTGAAGGCAGGGTGGGGAAGCTCAGAGAAGAGAGATTGCCATGGAGTCATGGTTTATCCCATAATATAACCCAGCTATGCAAATTAACACGGACCTATACTAGAAGGTTGAAGGAAACTGAGATGTGGGAGATTTAAGGTTTATCTAAAATGGAAAGGGTAGCCCATAGCTCTTTGGGTCATTCCTGCCCAGAAATGGCAGATACTATATTTCTGAAAACAAGAAGGATGTGTGAGTATATATTTGCTCAGGGTTTAGACTGGGGGACATGACCATGGACTTCAGCTCAGAAAGACCTGGGTTCTGTCCTTTGTGAACTCTGTGACCCTAGGAAAGTTATTTAATTTCTCTAAGACTCAGTTTCCTCTCTTATAAAACAAATAAATGAGAATAACAGTACATACCCATAAGGCTGTATAATAGTTGGGATAACTAATAGTTAAGGTTGGTTGTGAATGATAGAAAACCTAGTATATCGGTTACTGTAACAAGAAGGACATTTACTACTCTTTTATATAAAAGACTGGGTCAGTGATTTAGGGCTAATATGATGGATGCATGCTCACCGGGACATAGGCTGCTTTTATTCTTTTTTCTGTTATCCTCACCCTATGGCCTCTACTTCATGATCCAAGATGGCTCCTCAAGCCCCAGCCATTAAATTTTCATTCCAGCCATCAGGGGAGTGAAAAGAGGAGGAGAAGGAGGAGGACCTACAACTTCCCTTCGATCCTTTCCATTTATAAGTCATTGGCTAGAACTTAATCTCACGAACACAACCTGCTACAATGGAGGCTGGGAGATGTAATTTTTACTCAGGGCAGTCATGCACTTAGCTAAATACTGAAAGCTCTTTACTATCAAAGAGGGGGAAATGGGTATTGGCTCAAATAACTAGAAATCTGCCACAGATTTTTGTAAGATTTAAATGAGATGATGCAGATGGAGGGCTGAGCACAGACTAAGCACCCAATCACCACTACCACCACCACCATCATCATCAACATCATCATCCCTATGAGAATGTAGAGAATACTTTGAAATCATCACCAGATGTTTCTTTATTTTAACCTCATCTTATTAATAATGTCACTCTTATCCACCTCCCTTCTAAGACACTATCAGCTTTATCTTTTATGAAGGCCAGACACCTATACCTTATGAAATAAGACTATATAAAAGGAAAGCAAGGGAATGGTGAACACAGGATTCAAGATAATGGTTATCTTTGGCTGGGGAAACAGAGGTAGATGGAAGAACCACCTAGTTATTTCACTGTCAAAGCCCTCGTCTTTATTTTGGGCAGGGGATTCACAGGTGCCTCCGGCATTATTAAAAATAACTGATAGCCAAATAAGAGTAGAGATACCTGGACCAATAATGAGGCTGTGTCATAAATCAAGAATTAAAATTATTCTGACTCTATGCACATGAGGTCTTTTAATTGTCTTTGTGGGCACAGTATCACGTGGCTTATGTATCTGCATGTCAATAATAGACAAAAATAGTACTTTCTATCCGCATAGACTTTTAACTTTTCGAAGTGCTCCTACACATCCATAAAAACTGCTTAAGAAGTTTATTACACATCGAGAGTGTAGCATTGTATAAATAGGACTAAGGACTTCTGTGTCCTAAGGGAAAAAAATTTATTTTATTCTTACGGTAGCTCTATGAGGTTGGCAGGGCAAATGTGTTATTGCTTTTCACAGATGAGAAAGAAGGAACTGAGAGGGCAAGGGACTCTAGTGAGGTTGTGACTAGTTGGTCTGAAGGGGAACTTAAGACTGGATCTCTTGCCTAGTGCTTCTCCCTTTATCCCAGCTCACTCCCAGTTATTATGCATCCATTAGGCATGGATTCTGTGCTACATGCCAGGCACATTGTGCTGATGTGTTTGTGCTCACGTAGGTGTGCATTTTCTAGAGACTGTGTGCAGTTTATGTAAGCTCTATGCACATGCACACGAACATGCCCTTGGAGTCCTTGCGTGCCCTGAGGCCTACACAGACCATGTAACTCAGAGAGAGATCCCCAGCTGCGGTTTCTGTTGTCTTGTTATTCCTAGGTCACTGGGCTTCAGCATCTCCCCAGAGCCCCAGCTAGTTAGGAAGGTAGTTTTGATATCAAGGACAGATCCCCAGGCAGGGGGCATGGAGCAGAGGAACCAGCCAGTCATGCTTTAATAATAATAATAATAATAATATTTACTATTTCCTGATAATTTATAGTTTGTGAGGAGTTCTCATAAATATGATCTCATTAAATTCTCACTCACCCTTGAAAGTCAATGTTATTATTTTTCTCATTTGCTCAGATACAAAGAGAGGATAAATGGCTTGCTCACAGTAACCTAACTTGAGGATGGACTTGAACTCAGGTCATTTGTCTCTAAACTCTGTTCTCTTTCCACTGTACCTTTGTATCTCTGAAAGGGCAAAGAGCTTATCTTCTTTCTAGCCATGTGGAGAGAAGCAGGTGAAAACTCAATGCCAAGCACTAGGAAGCCCCCAGTGACGCTCTGTGCTCAGAAGAAGACCAATTCAGAGCCAGGAGCCGCACCATCAGCGGAGAAAGAGCCTGAGCAGTTGGAGCTTTCTCCCCATCCCTGCATCCATCCCTTTCAGTCCTGGGCATCTCCCATGGAAGCCTCGGCGAGGTGATAGCAAGGTGATAGCGATACTACAGAATCCGAGAGGGGAAGGTGGTTTCCAATCTCTGTGGCCTGAGGCGGTCTCTGTGTCTTTGAAGAGTCAGGGGGTGGGGGGAGCTCTCTAACCACATCCACCCTCAGCTCCTGCAGCTGGAGGCGAATCCCTCTACCTCCAGCTCCCAGACCCGTGTCCATGCCGTTTTCGCCATGCTGTTTTATTGTACTTGTCTGTTTTCTTCCACGAACATCATTTACCACTGTGAGGCTGAGCATGGCACCTTGTACACAGTTAAGTTGTCCACTAAATTAACTCTGCTTCAAAAAGGCCAACATCTGTGTTTCCTTCCCTGCCCCATGGAATGAACTCTGCTGCCCACCCTGGAAAGAACTGTTCCGGAAGGGTAACTCCTGCCTTTTGCTCCACCTCTCGCTCCTTCTGGAGTGTTGGGGCTACACATTAGGGGCCATATGTGGTCATAGCTCAAGCCCCATCTTTAATTTTGCGTTTTCAGTAATCAAGCTGAGGTTCTGTCTTCACCTGTCTGGTTCCTTTGTCTTATTTCTCAACTGTTCTACCTGTCAGAGCATGGAAGAGGTCAGCAGGGATGTATTTGATGATCATCCCCCACCCCCATCAGAATGTGTCTAGAGGCTCTGTATCAGCTTATATATAGAGCCTCCCCAGTCACCTCCCCTGACCTGGGCTATTATAGGCCCAGCTAGATCCTTGGTATCTTTCTCAGAGGTATGGGGCTAATTGAGACTAGAACTCAACTTCTTAAAAATACCCACTTCTAATGGTGCAAGTTCAGGGACTAACTCTTCCACGCTGGAGATCAGAACCTAGTTGCCAGACCTTCCTTTTTGTTACATTGTCTTATCTAATTCTCTCCACACCCCTGTGGGAAGGTATTGCTATTCTCCCCGCTGAGGGAGAGGAGCAATGGCTTGCTCAGGATCACCCAGGAAATCTGAAGGTCAGTCCATCCTTTTCCCACTCAGTTTCCTTTTTTTTTTTTTAGCTCATTTACATGAAAAAAAGTTCAAAGTTATAGTTGCTACATTCTTCATAGTTACACAATGATAAATCTTTAACTGAAAAACAAATGTATGGGAAAAGAAGTGCAAAACTCCGAGGAAAATGGTCTAGAAAATATTTAATATTTGCCTCGCACCTATTTCGAGGACGAAGGACCTCTGTAATTCCCTGTAATTCCTGCTCACCCCGAGGTCTCCTGTCGCTAATACTTACAAGTCAGCCACCTCTCGCCTTCAAAATACACCCCTTCTCCCAATTGGCTGCTGCGGTCTAAAAGAGACAGACAATTGGAAGAAAGTGGCTCTTCTATCTGAATTATACAGCTACTTTCATACGCCTCTCTCTTCCCTTTGCGTGGCCCTGATCAGTTACGAACTAGGGTTTCTCAGCCCCCATTCCCTGTCCTTCAGCCCCACAGCCCCCAGCCCGAAGGCCCCGCCCTCCACACTCCGGAGGCCTCGCGTCCTCCCCTTTAAGGCCAGCCCCTCCCCCACGCCCACACCTCCCCGGCCCCGCCCCGCCTCCCCAAGCCCGGCCCCTCCGACCCTCCCCTTTAAGGACCGGCCCCGGACGCAGACGAGGCTGTGACGCGGCCGCCGGCCCCCGGGCTGGGTACATTGTCGCGCGGCCGCTTCCCCCCCGGGCCGGGCCCCCGCCGTCCCGCGGTCCCCCGAGCTCCAGGCCCCCGGGGGGAGGGTGGGAGGGAGGGAGCAGGGCTGGTGGGCGCCAGCGGCGCACGGCGGGACCCACGGAGCCCCGCGACCCGCCGAGCCTGGAGCCGGGCCGGGGCGGGGAAGCCGGCTCCAGCCCGGAGCAAACTTCGCAGCCGGGCGGGGGGTGGCGGGGACCCCGTCCGGAGCTGGAGGAGGGGGCGGCCGCGGGCCCTCCCGCTTCTGCTCCCGTGTCTCCGGGCACCATGCTGTCCAACTCCCAGGGCCAGACCCCGCCGGTGCTGTTTCCCAACCCGCCGCCGCCGCCGCCGCCGCAACCCCCCGCCCCGGCCCAGCCTCACCTCCCAACCCAGCCGCCGCCGCAGCCCCCGCAGCAGTTTCCCCAGTTCCATGTCAAGTCGAGCCTGCAGATCAAGAAGAACGCCATCATCGACGACTACAAGGTCACCACCCAGGTCCTGGGACTGGGCATCAACGGGAAAGTTTTGCAGATCTTCAATAAGAGAACCCAGGAGAAATTCGCCCTAAAAGTAAGTTCGGGGGCCGGGGGAGGGGAGGACGGGCACGGGGAGGGAGAGGGCTCCCGGGGACGACCCCCGCCCCGCGCTTCGGAGCAGTCGAAGCGCACAGTCGCCGGGCGCGATCGCGCGGACCCTTCCCGGACCCGGCGTCAGTCCGACCCGGCCGCGGAGGAGTGGCCGCGGCAGGGCTGTCGGTCCCGGGAGCCCGAGGGGAGCCAAGTGCGCAGCAGGGGGCGGGCGGGCGGCGGGGAAGGTCAGGTCCGCGCGGACCACGCCGCCAGACCGAGTTTCCGGTCACCTCCGGGTGTGAGTGGCGGGACCCGAAAGGACTCGTGAGGACTCTGCCATTTTGGGGTTTGAGCCGGATCCAGCCGAGGCGCAACGGCTGGCTTCGGGACCATTTCTGCTAATTTCACCCCGACTCAAGGAAGTGATTTTCCGGGGTTGTGGTTCCCCATCCTCGCCTCCCTCCTTTCTTTCTTTCTGCGGGCACAAAAGGCCCATTACTCATTGAGCTGGTTGGTCGGTTAGTTTGGAGAAGTCGGTTCGCAGAGGTTTATTTAGCCTCGCTCCTTATTTGGGAGCCGGAATGTGTGATTTCACTTCCCTGGGCCTCCCGAGCGCGGCCGTGCCGCCTTGGGGCGCGCCGGCCCGGGAGGTGCCAGGCTGGAGATTCCGCCGGGACACCGCCCCCCCGGGCGCGGGGGAGGGACTGTTTTGATCCGAGAGCAGGCCCCCCTCCTACCTTCAGTGCCTGTGAGGCTCCAGATGGGAGGCCAGCAGGCTCTGGCGCGATGTCTGCTGTTTCCATAGCTCCATTGATCATTGTGAACCCGGTGTCTAAACCACGGCTTGGCCGGGTGCTGATTCCGCAAATCGGAGATGGCCACTTGAGCCCTGGACATAGGCGATTGGTGGACAGTACGAAGGAGCGTTATCCTTGAGCTGGGGAAACCCAGCCTCCTTTTTTTTTTTTTTTTTTTTTTAAGGGGGTGTGGTGGTTGGGGGTGGGGTGGGGATGAGGATTTAAGTGAGAATACCTATTTTAGAAGTTAAACAGAATGGACTTGGAGGTCTGATGAGATGGGTGGGTCCCCAGTGCCCTGTGAGCCAGTGTTCAGGGTCACTAAAAAGGTTTTCCCCTCAGACAGGTTTCAGATCAAACCACATCTCTAAAGGTGACACATCAGGCCTGTTTCCCCTGGGGCGTCTTAATGATTGGAGAAGAAGAAAAATACTTCCTGTGTTATATTTTTCTCCCCCCCCCCCCGCTGCCCCCCCTCAGCTAGCTGTATTTCAGCTATTAATGCACAACTCAGATCGGTGTGATGGGTGGAACTGTTGGGATAGATAATTAGATGTAATAAAACTCTGGCACTTTGCAGTTGCAGAGGGCAAGCAGGTCCAATTTCCAGATTTTTTTTTTTTTTAAAGATTTTATTTATTTATTTGAGAGAGAGAATGAGAGAGAGAACACATGAGAGGGGGGAGGGTCAGAGGGAGAAGCAGACTCCCCGCTCAGCAGGGAGCCCGATATGGGACTTGATCCTGGGACTCCAGGATCATGACCCGAGCCGAAGGCAGTCGCTTAACCAACTGAGCCACCCAGGCGCCCCCAATTTCCAGATTTTAAGGCCTCTAAAATTATTTCCTTGCTGCTTGCATCCTCCTTTGGGGGAGAGCTTTCAGCTAGCCCCAACACTGTCAGATTCTTTGGTTTTTACTCTAAGCTGTTGCTGTGGGCTTTTTGGTTGTTGTGCCTTAGACCACTTTTTCCATACTCATAAGTGGGGGGACAGGGAGGAGCAGTGGTGGTTTAACTGTGGCTCTGACCTTGGGGAGTGGAGTTGAGTGAAGACTGTTTGACCACAGTTAACCTGTACCAGGGAGGAAGTGACAGACGTTCTTTCTGGGAGAGTTTTCTGTCCCTCTGAGAGGCCATCTGCCTTCACCCATCAGCAGTTTGGGGACGATGGCTGTTCATTCCCTTGGATAGCTGGAATATTATATAAAGACTTCAGAACAAAAGCTCTCAACTTCTTTTTATTCTATTTTTTTTTTTTTTTAAAGATTTTATTTATTTGACAGAGAGAGCACAAGCAGAGGGAGAGAGAGGGAGAAGCAGGTTCCCCGCTGAGCAAGGAGCCTGATGTGGGACTTGATCCCAGGACCCTGGGATCATGACCTGGGCTGAAGGCAGCCGCTTAACCAGCTGAGCCACCCAGGTGTCCCTTCTTTTTATTCTATTTAATGACACAAAACCACATGCTAAAATGTTTTAGGGTGGCAATTCGGATTTGTTGTAATTCAGATTTCTGTTCTTGTAATGAATAGGGGAGAGATTTGGATATTTCCCTCCTGTAAATAGTTTTGAAAGGAAAAATCCAGCAGCATTCTAAGTAACACTCATAATTCATTCTCCTCAGGTTAGAAGTGGGTGAAGATTGAAGTCAGTCTGTTTTGACAGGCAGTCTGCTCCCAAATCTTATAAGTTGACTCAACTGTTAAATTGTAGATTCCCACACATCTTTGTGTAAAAACTTAATAATAGAGGAAGAAAGAAGGTATGAGGCATTCAGAGACTGACAGCAGTGTCCATATCCAAATATTGGCTAAGACATAATTACAGCTTGTGGGGGGAATCTGGTCCAAATAATCCTGTTTGAGACATACACCAAAGAGATTTCTAGATCTTGAATCTTGATGAACTTAACCTTAGGTGCTGAGTAGTGAAATGATTTTCAAAACCAGGAGTGTTTTGATTATAAAACAAGGGGGGTGGATGTTGTGGGCTAGCACGGATTGCCCCACTGGGAAGGTGCCTGAGGAAAAAGGGATCAGACCTCTACTCTACATTGTGTGTTAGGCTGTTCTTGGGGATTTGGGGCAGGAGCTGTAGGGCGGGAGCAGGGCCTCGGGTGGGGTTCTGACCTCTTCACAGCTCTGAGAGTGGATGGGAGGTGGTGGCTCCCGTGCCCTGCTCCTTTTATGGTCTTTTTTTTTTTTCTTTTAAGATTTTATTTATTCATTTGACAGAGAGAGAGACAGACAGCTCCCGTGCCCTGCTCCTTTTATGGTCTTTTTTTTTTTCTTTTAAGATTTTATTTATTCATTTGACAGAGAGAGAGACAGACAGAGAGACAGAGAGAGGGAACACAGCAGGGGGAGTGGGAGAGGGAGAAGCAGGCCCCCTGCCGAGCAGGGAGCCCGATGTGGGGCTCGATCCCAGGACCCCGGGATCATGACTTGTGCTGAAGGCAGATGGTTAACGACTGAGCCACCCAGGCACCCCTCCTTCTGTAGTCTGGTGACCTCTTAGCCCTCTTAAGTGAATTATCAGTGCTTTTAAAAAAAAAAATGCCCAACTTGCACTGCTGCTTTTCTGCCTCCACCTCAGAGAGCCAACACTTGAGGGCTTTTAGTGGGTGCCGTGACCTCACCTCACCATCTCTCTGGCCTGCTGTTGCTTCGCTCTGGGTCATACTCACACTTCGTTGGGGTCGGAAGGGACTTCAGAGGTCATCTCATCTAACCCCCTTGTCTTGCTGATGAGAAAACCAAGACCCAGCGCAAAAACTCACTTGAGGTAATAGAGCCCTGCACTTGGCCGAGGCAGGATTAGAACCTGGGACGCCTGACTCCCCACCTCAGGCCTCTTCCCACTTCGTAACCACAGTGATGTCCGCAGACTCGGACCTGGGGTCGTCTACTGCCCCGGAGCTCCTCACGCCTGAGGAGCTCCTCTCTTAGCCCCTTGACTGTTGGCGAGGGGGTGCCAGGCGGGTGTTTATTGCCTCCCCAGCAGTACCCCCGAAGTTGGAGGGCAGCTTATATACCAACTCAGCAGCTTCATGAGTTTTAAATTGGGTAAGAAGCTTTTTCTTAAAAATTTTTTTATACCATCTCCACCCCTTTTAGGGAGTGTTTGATAGAAATCTTATTTTTTGTATAAGAACGTAGGAATTCTATTAACTGTTTCTTTGGTAAGGACACCTAGTCTCAACCCACTTGTGTAATATATAATTGGTTGTATTCCCGTGGGGTTCCTCAGCTGCTTCCTGCTTCACTGTGTCATGGTGACTCTTGGGTATTAGCTGAACAAATTTAATTAAAGCTGGCACTGTTGTCCCTCTCTGCTGCGTGACTCTGATTAGTTGAAGCATATTATTACTTTACAAAATATAGACTATTGTCATACCTTATCTCTGTTTATCTTTCCATTGCGTGGATTAGAGAAAACAAGGTCCTGTGATGTCTTCTCCTTTCCTTTCTCTGGTGGTTCTCCCTCCCCAGGTCACTTTGTGTCACTGTGGTGTGGCTTCCTTTGGTGTTCTGAAGGGGAGATAATCGGCACCTCCCATGCTTGTTCTGGAAACAGAGGGAGACACAGGCGCTCCCCCCGCCCCAGAGTACAGGCAGCGTCCTATCCAGCACACCTCATGCTGAATACCTCCTGGGTAGCAAGATTGGTGGCATGGCTGGGTGAGGGGCAGTGTCCCAAAATGGGGTTTGCTGGATGGAATCACATGGTGAGGAAAGTTTCATTGACTGAAGCGTCCTCTTTTCTTTTAAAGAAAGAGAGAGCACAAGGTGGGGGAATGGCAGAGGGAGAGGGAGAGAAAGAGAATCTCAAAACAGGCTCTAGGCCCAGCACAGATTCTGAGGGGGGGGCTCGATCTCAAGACCCTGAGATCATGACCTGAGCTGAAATCAAGTGGGACACTTAACCGATTGAGCCACTCAGGTGCCCCAAATCAGCCTCTTTTATATCCACTGTGGTTATAGGTTAACAGTTTGCTGAGCATCCTACTATATGCTTGGTTGTGTAGAGGATACAGACATATAAAGTGCCTTAAAATTTAGGGGGTCAAGAAACCAATTTGGAGAAGGCATTAACAGATGTAGTCTGCATTGTCCAATATGGCAGCCAATACCCATGCATGGCTATTTAAGCTAAAAATAATTAATCTAAATTAAATTAAAAATCAGCTAGCCACCTTTTCAAGTATTTAGTAGCTACCGTGGCTACTGGCTGCTGAACAGGCTAGCGCGGAAGAATATACGCATCCTGGTAGAAAGTTCTACTGGACTGTGCGGGTCTAGAGGTGAAATCGTGTGGTTGGGGATAGAAGAGTTTTGGAAGGGAAATCTGTGAGGATCCTAGGAGCTACTGTGGTCTCATTGCTGGGCCTCTGAAGTCTGAGCAGATCTGTAAGAGGGGCTGGTGACACTGGCCCTGAGGGGAGAATAGGAGATGAGGTGGGCAAGGAGTGAGTAGGGCTGGTGGCCCAGAATCGAACTGCCCTTAGCTTTATATTAAAAGTAGTTTTTCTAGTATTTGAGGGGTATGAAGTAAGCTAACAGGCTCTTGTAAAGATGGGTGACAAATCAGGGTGCCTGGGTGGCTCAGTCGTTAAGCGTCTGCCTTCAGCTCAGGTCATGATCTCAGGTTCCTGGGATAGAGCCCTGCATCAGGCTCCCTGCTCAGTGGGGAGTCTGTTTCTCCCTCTCCCTCTCCCCCTGCTTGTGTTCCTTCTCTCGCATTGTCTCTCTGTCAAATAAATAAATAAAATCTTAAAAAAAAAAAAAAGGGTGACAAATCACTGAGGTTCGGACTGGGGAGGCCTAGTTTCTGGTTTTAGAGACCCCCTCCCTCTTGTGGGGCCTTGGCCCCTGTTTACTGCAGCCAGACTCTTGGCGTCCACCGAGGCAGGATCAAAGTTGGGTCAACTCATGGTCCTTTTTCAATTGTGAATTCTGGGCTTTGATGGAGCTTGAAAATAATCTCCAGCTAAGATCTGGAATCAGTGGCTGATGGAAGGGAGGAGAAAAGCAGCCCCAGGCCTCAGGACCAGATATTGGTGGATGCCTGGGAAATGAAGAGGCTCCTTTTCAGCAGGATTAAGGTATTGGTGCCCATGATTAAGATGTTTTGATTGCTTGGGACCGGAGGAGTTGACCCATCATCAGTTGACGAGTCCCCTTAAGAAGCAGGTGTAGGGATTCAGGGAGAGGCTTGGAGGAGCCAAGCTTCGGGACTGCAGACTTAATCCCTGGCCAGATCCTGGGGTTGGAGGAGGGGCCAAAGCTCCTGGTACCCGCAAATGCCAGGGATGTATGGAGGCCGTGCCAGGAAGAATGTCAGCCACCTTGGGGAAGGACAGGGCATTGGCATCTGCATTGGAGTCCTTCCATGAGGCCCAAGAGGCCCTCCCATGCTCTGATTCAGGACTGTCCCTGATGGTTTGAGGTCCTGCTTCCTCTCTTCTGTGTCAGGCTCTTCCAGGGGCCATGTGGGATCTCTTTTTTCCTCTCTTCCTTGGACTGCACCCTTCCAGGTGCTTCAGTGTTCCAGGAGGGAGGTGAGTGGGCAGGGCAGAGTTGTTCTTTGTGTTCAAAGGGGCCGCAGCTGCTCTGGGTAATGATGTAAGACTGGGTGGTGAAGAGACCCATACCTCCTTGCACCTTAAAGCTGATGACACTCCCTGGTCATCTTTCTTGACTCCTTCTATCTCACCAGAGTGGGAGGCTAGGCCAGTCAGGAAAGGGTCAGCGCTATGTCCAAGGTCTTACCCTGTGTCTTCATCAGGGACACAGTTCCCTGGGACCTTGTCTTAGTCTGGGTTCCTTTGGTTTTTTAGTTGCTAGAGGGGTTATGGCCCTTGCAGTGCAAAACTGAGCTCCACTAACTGGTCACTAGGCTTAAATGGGGACACTGGTAAAGAGAAGGGGCCATGCCACTGGGCAGCTTGATGTACACCAGGTGTGTAACCCAAATCAGATTTTGTACCTTTTCTCGTCATTAGAGGGATTTTGCATTTTAAGATATATATGGATACAAATTTTTAGAGATGAGCCTCTTATTATTGGTTAAGTGCTAGAGAAGAAAGCAAAAAAAGGGGTCCCATCTATGCACCCTGTTAACTGGTAATGTGACCTTGAGTAGGCCAGTTAAATTTTCCAGGCTTTCATGCATGTGTCAGAGGTTCAGGCTACCAGTTGCTCCTGAGCACTGGTATTGGCGGGGGGTGGAAGGCTGTGCCGGGGGGGGGGTGGGGTGGCAAGAGGCCAAGAGCTGGCAGGATGGCTTGCTGACCTGCTCCACGTCTGACCATCGGCAGCACCTGGGCCAGCGTGGATGCCCTTTTGATAGGCTTGATGCTCGGCTCTAGGGTGGCTGCGTCCAGTTAATTAATAATCATCACTGACCAGCTGCTCCTTCTCTTGTGTGAAGACTTGGAAAGTGTTCCAGTTAGCACCTCAGCAGAGAGGATGGGCTGTGTAACTCAGGCGTGGGGGTGGGGTGCCCATCTATTCTTACCTTGAAGTCAAAAGAATCTTAGTATAGTGATGTCTCAAGGTGGAGATGAGGAATTCTTTATGTTCTCTGTCTGAAACTTCGTTCCCATTTGAGGTATGGGGCCAGACATGGCTGCTGTGATTGGCTGTGCGGGCCGAGCCTTGCACGGGGGCACCCGGCGAGGGAGGGAGTGAGGGCCGCAATCTAACCTACTGTCCACTGGGCAGGCTCTGTGTTGGCTTGTGGCTGGGCTCATCCAAATGGATGCCTTCTTCTAATTCACCCAGAGATATGGTGTGGGCTGGGAGCTGTTCAGAGGTGAGCGGTGGGGACTGTTCCCAAAGCTGATGAGGAAATTAGGATTTACATCTAGGTACCCCTTGCTCCCCCCTCTCCCCTCCCCAAGACTGTGTAAGACTGGATATCAGAAGTCCAAAGAAGCAAGAGGAGAGAGGGTTGCCTGGTGCTGTCTGTTCTCTTTCCTCTTCTTCCTGCTCACTTAATGCTGAAGCAGTAGTTTTAGCCCTGAAGCTTTGGACTGTGGGGTCCTGTGTGCCAGGCCATCGTATGTGGTTGGAGGAAGAAGACACACAGTGGAGAGGGGGATGAGGTTGTACGCGGCGTCTGGCAGTGCAGTGTTGGGGTCTTTATTCTCTGATCCAGTAAACATCTCTGTGTGCTAGCCCGCCGGTGGGAGAGGCTGGGCCGCGGCCCCAAGGTCAAACCCTATCTGTAACTCTTGTTCCCCTCCAAGACTGGCCAAGCCCTGTGTTGATTCTGCTAGGAACCTGAGCTGCCCAGAAGAGTCATATGAAAGGGCATCTTACTCTTGAGGGACGTCCCAGGCATCTCCATGGCCAGTGTCCATGTAGCACTCATCTGGAAGGTGAGGAGTGGTGGCTAAAGGCGGAAACTGTGTGGCCACCATTCGAAGCCGTTTCTGTCTCAGAGAAGATGAGGGGGACGCAGGGGACAGTACTGTTGATGCCTTGTCTCTGCTTCTCTCGTCTACACTGAGTCTTTGACCTACTGGCAAGCCCCTCCCGACTCCTCCACCTTCACGCTCCTCTGGGGCACCTTGTCTCCCACCCCTCTGTGGCAGGTGATGGCGTCAGTCACTTCGCTGCCATTGTGATGATCCCTCGTGTCACTAGGCTCCCAGCCCACACACGGGACATCTGCAACCTGGCCTCCCGCCCAGGGCCTAGAACTGTTACTCAGCCCCTCTGTCCCAGCAGCTAAAAATAAACCTGTCACTGCCGCAGTCTCCCCTCACAGCGTAGCCCCGCCGTCAGCCCCAGGTCTTCCTGCCACACTGCTGACCTGAGTCTCTCTTCCCGCACTTGGTCTCCCCGTTTGCCCCCTCTCTGGGAGCCGAGAGTGAGCCGTGGCTGGCGCTGCTCCAGGTATCATATCTCACTCCTAGCGCTCAGGAAGGCAAGTTGTCCCCAACCACCTGCCAAGCCCCGGCCCTAAGACAGAGGCTCCGTGGAGCTGCCTTGCTTCTCCATCAGGGGATGGGTCACGGGGGGGGTGCGAAAGTTCATCAGTGTCCATGAGACTTTCCCCTGTGCTTCCTCCTGCTCTGGCTTCCTCCAGGCTGCTGGCAAGCAGGCCTCCCTGCCAGAAGGTGTGTGGGGATGAGTAGGAGAGCCCCCCGAGTGGGGCTGTCCCAGGTGCTCACCCCCACTGCCCTGTGACTGAGCACGCTGCCTACCCTGGGACTCCGGCCCTGTTGCCCAGCTAAATTCTCCACCTCTGCAGTGCAGGGCTTCGCGTTACCACGCTCAGAAGTGTGACCTCATCTTACTGGCTTCCAAGGCTGAGTGGGCCCTGGCTCTCGGGGCCTCCTTCCTGCGTCAGGCCAGGGCCCCTCTGGCCTTTCCAGCTTCGCCACCTGCCGTATGTCACAGAGAACATGGGTCTCTTTCCTCTTCTTCCTGCTCCCTGATGGTGGGGGCAGGGTTACCGCTGCTCTGTGTCCACTGAAGTCCACTGAGGTGGCCTCCTGCCCTACTGCCTAGGGATCCTGGGCAGGTGGGGGACAGGGGCTCAGGTAGCTGGGGTGCCTGTGTAACTGCTAGGTACTGGGCAGAGTGTTTCTTTTAGCTTGACTTTGGTATCCTCTTCTTTGTGATTTATCTAATCCTTGGACAGTTGTCCTAACCGTGCAAACAAGGGTTCTGCATTTTTTTTCTGAGCTTGGGGTTTGTTTGGGAGAAGAGATGTGTGAGGGAGAGTAATAGGAACTGAGGTAGGTCTTGGGGGGCCCTCTGGCTTCAGCTAGAGTTACATCCTGGACCATGTCTCCGTGGACTGCTTTCTCCTGTCTGTGCCCCTGGGTCCTCATTTTCTCTGCAGGGAGAAGTTTATCTGCCAAGGCCCATTGGCTTCTGGAGGGAGGAGTTGGGTGTAAATTGCTAAGAGTTTATTTTTAACTCTGATAGAAGGAGCCCCTGTCCTTGGAGTAACAGTACCCTCCCTCTTCTCTATCCCGGGCCTCCTTCTCTGGCTTCTGTAATTCTTTTTTTTTTTTTTAAAGATTTTATTTATTTACTTGAGACAGAGAGAGAGAGCACATGATGAGAAGGGGGAGGGTCAGAGGGAGAGGCAGACTCCCCGCTGAGCAGGGAGCCCGATGCGGGACTCGATCCTGGGATTCCAGGATCGTGACCTGAGCCGAAGGCAGTCGCTTAACCAACTGAGCCACCCAGGCGCCCCTGGCTTCTGTAATTCTTAAAGGAAGGCTTGTAGATTCTAAAGGCCAGGCGTCAGCGGAGCTGGGCAAGTGAAGCCTCTCTAAGTGGAGAATCCTGACTTCTGTAGAGCTCAGAGGACCATGGGGGGGCAGGGAAGTAGAGCGGGAGCCCTGGGCACTGGAGGCCACACGTGTGGAACTTCGAGCATCCTAGGAATGCAGATGGACTGGTGGAGAGGCCATAGGGGCCTTGGAACTTGGAGCACCCTGTCGGCTCTCCTGTGTGGGCGAGGGTAGCAGGGGTCATCTCGTGCCCTTCGCCATGCCTCTGTCCTCACAGGCACCCAGATCTCTGAAAGGTAGAAGGAAACGGGGACAGAATGAGTGTGTATGGTAGCCTGCTTTGTAAATGCTTATGTTTATAGAAACACTGAAGTTCTGTTATTCCCTCTGACTGCTGGACTCCCAAGCATCACATCCTTTCTACCGGAGCCTGTGTGGGTTTCTCTGGGACTTCATACCTTCACATCCCCCTCTCCTGGCAGGGTTCTAGTCTCCTGGGCTCCTAGCGGGGAGGAAGAGGGGTATGAGCACCCCTTCGCCTGTGTCTGGACCCTTCTGATTTCCTGGGCTTGTGTTGGTTGCCTTGCCTTAGATTTTTAAAAAAGAACATAAACTAGAGTTTGAGAAAAAAGGAATGGAGAGCAGGGGGGTGGGGTGGGGGCCAGGAGAAACACACAGCTGCCTCTGAGGACCTCAGCTGGGGAATGAAGGTCTTGCCCCCTCAGTGCCTTGGAACGCATGGGGGATTACTTTACCTAAAGCCCAGCTCTGATCATGTAGCTTCCCAGCTTAAACCCTTCAGTTGGTTCACTTTGTCTGTAGAATACAGGAGATTTCAGATCCTTCCCTGATCTGACCCCAATCTGGTTTTTGTTTTTGTTTTTGTTTTCTGAATACCTGCTATGTTTCAGTTTAAGGGGCTTACATTTGCGGTTTCCTGAATAGGACCCTGACTACCCCCCCCCCCCGCTCAGTCACCTTTACCCATGCATGGTATGTATGCCATCTGTCCATCTGTCCATCTGTATCTTCCTTGCCTCCCTGCCCCACCACTGTCTGTATCTACCTACTCCACCCTATACAAATGCTGCCACTTTCATGAAAGCTTTCACACTAGAGGTGGCTCTCCCCCGCCCTGCCCTGTCCAACTTGCCAAGACACTCTTCCCTCCTATCTGTTTCAGTCTGTTTCTCCATGTTCAGGGGGTTCCTCTAGATACTGGATTATAAGTTCCTGAAGACTCAATCTTCAATCTTTTTATATTCTCTTATTTCCATGTGACTGTATGCCCTCATTAAAAAAAAAAAAATCATGGAGCATTTTGGCATTGTGCGTTGTACCTAGCTGCCTAATAAAGGTGTGATAATTGAATAATAGTGGGCGCTACCTGCATAAACATAAGGTCCCGATGGTGATCCTCAGGTGGAGGGGATCGATGAGGGGGACGGCTCTGGGCATGGAACAACATTAGGCTAGGCTCTCTGAGACTAGTAAAGCCCCCCCCCCCTCCCCAAATGTCTGTCCCTGTTCTTCCTCCTATCTGCTAAAAAGCCATTCATAGCAGAACAGTCTTCTGGGCATTTCTTCCCTCCACACATTCGGATCTGCTGACTCAAGCTGGCATCTTCTGTTTCTGCTAACGGATTTCTCGTTCTTGTAAGGGCCTGACCACAGTTTCCCACTGATGCTTCTTCTCTTTCTCCTCCCTGTTCCAGAGCCCCTCCTTTTCCTGTTCCACTACAGAGATGACCCTTCTGCCTCTCAGAGAATTTTAACTGAAGGAGGGACAGACTGTGGACCTGGCCAGCTCTCCTCCAGCTCTTGGTAGCTTCTGGTTAGCGCCAGACAAAACAGACACACAGATGCAGCCCAAGGTGATCTGATGGCTGGCCTTGCTCCTGTGTGTTGCAAGAAGACCAGTGTTGGTACCAAGTTGCCAGGTCTGAGGTTAGAGGTTTGACTCTCGTGGGGCCACTTAACTCCACGCCACAGATTTGTAGGAGACGCAGACTGGGACTGGTATCGGAGAGACCCGGCTTGCATTGTCCTCAGCAGGTCCGAGAACCTGTCTGGGCCTCACTCAGGTTTCCTCCTTTGTGAATCACAGGGCTCCGGCTTGATCTCAGACCTGATCTCAGAGGACTCCTGCCCTGCATGAAGGGCTTTCTGTCACCCCACTGCTGGGAAAACAGCCCTACCCTGGGAAGAAGGTGGGCAGCCCAGGTTCCAGGCAGCAGGGACTGCCTATTCCTCTCTGCCCTCACTCCGTCACCCTTCCCCAGGCTGTAGTATTTTTATTCATTCAGCCATTCAACCAGTGTTTATAAACATGTATTCTCTTCCATGTCTGCCTCCTGTCTTCCCTGCTGACGGGCCATCAGGAGGCCCAGATGGCAGGATTAGCCTCGAATGGGAGACTAGTCAGGGTCATCCCCTTGGGTTTAGACCCCTTTAATACCTCCGCTGTATGAGATGAGAGGAATTTGGAACAATGAGGGCTGATTCTTTCTAGCAGCTTAGACTAGACTCTTGCCTTTCTAAGCAGGATTTGCCTTAGGGTGCCTTCTATCCCTCTGAGATCCAAAGCAACTTACCACTCAAGAAAATTAATTAGCAGTGCTGAGGATGACTTTTGCAGCCTCCCTAAGGATAGATCAGAACAGCAGATCGACTTTGATGCATACATACAACAGTCTTCAGTCTTCTGTCTCATTCAGATCACTGTTGAAGGTTTAGCAACACTGAAGGTTTCCCAGATTAATAACAAGTCTTTATTGAGCAGATACTTTGTGTCAGGCATTGTGTTAGGTTTTTACTTCTCTTCTTGTTAAGCCCTAAAATAATACTGCAAAGTAAAAATATTTACAGAAAACTTATATTTTCTGGAAGGGGAAACATGGTCAGACATGTTCAGAACAATGCATTCATTAGCAGTGATTTACTGAGTACCTACTAAGTGCTATAAGTTATTATAGGCCCCGGGGATACATTAAGTGTACCCAAGAAACCAAAACAAATCTTGTCTGCATGGAGCTTGCATTCTAGCAAGGGAAGACTGACAAAACATAATTAAATGATACGGCCTCTCAGAAGGTGATAGTTATGGTGGCAAAAAGAGGAGGGCAGGAGGCCCTGGAATGCTGGGAATGTGTGTGTGGCTCAGGGAAGGCTTTACTGGGAAGGTGGTGTTTGAGTGCACCTTGGAATGCTGGGAGCGGGGAGGGGCCAGCGGGCAGGAGGGGGCAGGAGGGGGCAGGAGGAATCAGAGGTGCAAAGCCCTGGGGCTGCTTCTGGGAGTGTCTTACTCTAAAACCTGGGCTCCTTTCAGCTTGTGATACTGCCTCTCTTGACAGTTCCTCCATGAAGCCATTATAATTTAGTACTTAGTTGCTCTAGCAATTTATGTTGTATCATCAAATATTTATGGAATGCTTATTTTGTGCAAATTGCTACAACGATAAGGAATGGGCCCTGCCTTTGGGAACTTACGGGTTCAGAAGGGGAGTGAACACGTACGTGTTTGTGTGTGTGTGTGTAAAAGGAATGAAAAAGACCACCCCCCACAGTCTGGATTGTGCCTTTTCATACATATTCCCATTAGACAGTCTCTGACAGAAGCAGGCCAGGTGGTCTGATGTTGGGGTTTCCGTACAAAGAAAGAGGTTCAGGGAGGTGCTGGTGCATAAGCAGTGGGGTCAGGGCAATAGGGTGGCCCCAGAGGACATGGAGACGTGGGATGGGCTTCAGGGTGGAAGGGCTTAGGGGGTGGAGTCACTTTTGCCTTGCGTAGGCAGAAGACACAGCATGGAATCACACCTGTGACACACCCAGGGGAGGACGCAGACTAAAGTTTGGCGGGTGGGAGGGATGCTAAGGAGTAACGTGAGGAATTGCACTGGGTACTCTCATCTTGTGTTTGGCTGAGGGGAAAGAGAGGACCTCCTCCCAGGGATCTTTCTGGTAATAGGAAGTGCTTGGGATTGGGTGTTGGCTGACCATCCAAGGGCCAGGGGGGAAAGGAGTAATAAAAAGAGCTGGCCGAGCTGACCCTGGGGCAGAGCCTATTTTTATCCGCCTTTGGGCCCTCACAGGACTTCTCTCTTGCTCTGAAGAATCTCATCCGTCCTGTGTTCAGCCCCTTGGGTGGAGGCATGGGCAGGTGGCTCGCAGGGTGATGGGGTGGCCTCTGTCCTCAGGCTCTGGCCATCTTTGCTTCCCGCCTCTCAGGGCCTCAGAAGTCAAGGCTCAGGATGGAGCTGACCGTTAGCGCAGAGGGAAAGTGAAGCAAGGCCTGGGGTTTTTTCCTGAGTGGGTGCTATGATGAAATTGCAACATGATCTTCTTTTCTTTCCTTTTCCTTTCCTTCCCTTTCTTTCTTTTTTTTTTTTTTTCTCTTTTTATAGAAGGGGAAAACCATCTTCTAGTAAACTTCAGAGACAGTATCTAGTCTTTGATGAAGGTCATTGCCTCACCGGCCACCATGCTTTTTGTAGCCGATCTTTCTTTCATCCCTTCTGCCCTGTTCCTCCCCTTCAGTGTTCCTCTCCTCTGAGGGACTATGTCTCTGCATCAGGCTAGCTACCTGGAGGCTTGCTTGGTGGCCTCTCTTTGACAGTGGGAGCTGTTTAAATAGGCCAGGTGGTTCCTGATACCCACCTGGCCTCTCCTGCTGCCGCATCGGTCTGTGGTCATTTGGTATTCCAGAAGGTCAAGGCAATACTTCTTGGCTCAGGTAACCACACTTTGTGGTAGATTCAGAGCATGTGTCTAGGCAGATGCTGGGCAAAAGGGCCTGAAACGTGGGAGGCAGGAATCAAGGCTGGAAGGCCCAACATGTTGATCTGGAGTTCTTGGTCAGGTTTGAATTTGGTCTTTGTACTGTACCTGGGCAGGAATCCAGTTATGTTTGAAAGTGTGCAGATGATATATTTTCCTGATGAAAAATTTTGAGGTCTGGAAAAGTAGTGGGTTTGGGGTTGTGTTTCTTTTTCTATTTCTTATTCTTTTTTTTTTTTTTTTTTTGGTGTGATTCATTTTCTCTTTCTTGGATTTCTGTAGCCCAAAACAGCGCCAAAGTTTCCTACAAACTTTGAGACTCCAGCTTTAGTCAACCAAGGGACGTTCTAGGTCATCCCTGAGAATGAGGTCTGCTTGCTCTGAGGAAGCTGGGAAATGCCCCACTGCCTGGGGTGGGTGTTGGCTGCTGGGACTCACAGTGCTGCTGGTGTTAATTGCTTTCTGGGGCAGAGAAGGGCAAAGTCCTTAGGGGTGAGAGTTTTAGTTTGGGCTCTTTGTTCTCTGTACCTGTTGTCTTTGGTACAGCTGACATAGAGCTCCTCCTTTCCTGCTGTTTTCTTTGAATTTAATCTCCCTGTCTTCAGGTAATGTGCTTCAGGCTGGAAATGAGCTCTGAGAGGTGGTGGTGGAGGGAGTTTGCTTGTTTACCTGGATCCCACCGTGAATATATAAGCCCTCCTTCACTGTGCTGGCCAATAGCAGAGCCCCTAGCCACATGTGGCTATTTAAATTAAATAAATAAAATAAAAAATCAGTTCCTCTGTAGCACTAGCCATGTTTCAAGTACTCAATAGTCTCATAGTGGCCACTGTCCTGGGCAGCACAGATAGAGAACGTTCTGTCATCACAGAACGTTCTCTTAGACAACGCTGGACTCTGAGGTAGTCACTCTACACCCTGGTAAAGAATTATCTGAGCTGGAAAGGATTTGTGGAATTGCACAAGGAGAGGTTGTAAGGCCCAGGTTAAGAGGGTAAAGAGAAGGTAATAATTTAAAAAGGGACCTTAAATAGTATTTAGTTTGTCTTGTTTAGGACTACATCCCAGCAAATGGTCAGCTAGCCCAGTGGCTCCCAAACTAAGTCAGTTGTCAGAATCACCTGTGGGTAACATTTGAAAAAAGAGATTCCTGGGCCCCACTCTTTGTATCTTATTAAGTCTGAGACTCTACAGAGGTGGCATTCAGGAATGTGTGTTCTTATCTGATAATTATTTGGGCTTGGCCACCACTGATCTATTGAACCTATGCTTAAATTCCTCCAGCGATGGGGGAGCTTACCCCTTTTCAAGAACACCCTACCATTAAAAAAAATTGCTGTTGTTAAAGTTCTGTGTTTATTGAGTTCAAAATTTGGTTCCCCGAGCTTGTAATATTCCTTAGTGTGAGTTGCATTTTCTGGAGCCTCACAGAATGCAGCAATTCCATCTTCTGTACTCAGTCTTCTGCAGATATTTGAACACAGCCTGTGACCCAACATCATGGCACATTTTCAGAGTACTCGACCTGCCAAGGGCTCGAGGGAGATGCAGAGATGAGACATCATTGCTAGGATCCTTACAATTAATTATCAGGCCTTGCTGAGAGATTGAGGAAAGGTCCAAGTCTCAGTAGACCCCGTCAGTGGAGAGTCCTAGCAGTTGGCCAGCTGGTCTGGACCATGTGTACCCTCCACCTCTCTGCATACTGCCCCATAGGAAAGAGTCCCTATTTTTCTGCATGGCTAACACTTGCTTTTTGAAGGCACTGATCTGTTTTCCTTCAGAGGCATTGAGAGACCCAGCCAGCCACTGCCGGTCAGATAGGACCACAAACATCACTTCTGTTTAGAGACCTTCAGTAGCACCCTCCCCTTGCCTTCAGTGTAATGCTCAAACTCCTAACATGGTATTCAAGCAAGCGGCTTTGACCTTCCTTCCCATCCCCACCCCTCACTCATACACTCACCCTTTCAGAGATTACTGCTTCCCACTCTGAGTGCATTCTTATGCTCCCAGATCTTCTGTTGTGCCTCCCATTTGTTCATCCTTTTGTCCTGGTAGAGTTCTATCTCTCCTTCGAAGCTTCGATTTTACCTGCTCCCCACCCCCAATTCCAGGTAGAATAACTCCCTTCCCTATACTAGGGGTAGTTCGTACTAGCGGTAAGTCTGCTATGAATTTGAATTACAGCCACTCTTGTGTCCTTCCCTGCTAGACTCTGAGCTCCTTGAGGACAAGACTGTGTCTCATTTATTTGGAATCCCCCAGTGCAAAGCACCGTGCCAGGTCCTTAGCTGAGGTGTCGTGTGTGCCCACAGAAGTGGGTTTGTTGTCGTGTCTGTGTGTCTTCTTTTGGATTCTGTTGCATCTGCCACGGGGAGCTGGAGCCCCTTTCCCAGCGCCAGCTTTCTCTCGGCAGTGGCTTTGGGCCCCAGCAGCCCCCAGGAGAAAAGTGCTGTTTAGCAGCTGATAATGAACAAGCAGGGCCTGGAGCCTTGGCTGCCTCAGAGGCAAAACTGGTATTTAAACAATAAAGTTGCTAAAATCCAGAATTAAAGTGTCTGTTTCAGAAACAGCTACATCCAAACAGAAGCCTGCTCTGCTGAGATAAATGGAATAATGAGTGGAGCCAAAGGGCTCTCTCTAACCCTGAGAGCAGCCTGGCTGGGGGGCGCGGGGGGCGCTGGAAAGGCAATTTTCTGTTTCTGCTCCCTGCTGCAGGGCCTGGGACTGCCTGGGGAGTAGCGGGGGGGCTTTCCTTTCACTCCCAGTGTGTATAGATTAGACTCATTTTGCCCAGTGGGCAAGAAGAGAAATTTGGAAAAACAAGGTAGGAATAAACTGGGGGCCTTTTCTAAGGTGATAAAGCCCACTTTTGTCTTCAGTGATAAATAGAGATGGTTCAGTCCTGCCTCGCGGGGTCTCATCTTGTTTTCTTCTGATGCTACTAGGGTTGAGAGGGTAGTGCTGACATTCGGGTCTCCTCCCTTCCTAGGTCAGAACCAGGGCGTGAGGAATTCCCCAGCCTCTTGTTGCTGCCCAAATACTAACCACAATCCCCAGCTCCACTATTCTAAGAAACATGCATACCAGGAACAGCCCGTGGCTTCAGAACCAGGGCAGCTGCTCAAGAGGCAGAGGCTTCCTGTGTGTGTGTGTGTGTGTGTGTGTATGGGGGGGCATTGAGAGTACCCTGCAACCTGTCACAGGACACCTGCCTCTGTGCTCAGCCACAGAGGTCAGTGGGAGATGCCCTTGTGAATGAAGCAGAGAGCCCGCTGAAGGGTCTGTCCCACAAGTTCACCCAGGGTACGTAGCCAAAACTAGTCTTTTCTGGGAGTGGGTTGGGGGTGGAGGGAGACTACTATCGGATCCAAGAGACAATCGGAGACATACATATATACATATATGTATGTATATAGTTTGAATACAAAAATACTGGCCTTTCTGGGAAATGTTAACATGATTTATGTCCTGTCTGAGTGTCTGTCACTCATTGTGACCTCTCCGTTGGTATCTGGCCCATGATGGGAAGGGGGTTGGGTGAGAACCCTTGCCTGCCATCCCTTTCGGTTTCTCTGTTGGCGTTAGTGGTATTGGTGGCTGAGCTCACCCAGACCATGTGTGACACTTAGGGGGGTGGCCTCTCATTGACCATGGGTGTGTACGTTGCGTGCAGTGACCCAAGTTACCCATAGAGTCAAATGCAAAACAGTTGGGGTAGTTTAGGAGGAAACTTGATAAAGGAATGAAAGCCCCTGGCTCACCTGTGGTTGAATCCTTGTCCTTGGTGACATAAGCAGAGATGGTTACAGCCAGTGTGGGCTTGGGTGTGTCTCTGACGAAGTCCTAGTGGTCCTTGCAGGAACTTCACTAGTTGAACTGGATGGTGAATATCCCACAGGCGTGTGTGTGCTCGTTAATCTGTTCACCTGTCTGGTCCCTGGAAATTTATTGAAGGGAAACCATGTAAGCAAAGTTTTTCTTACGTCCTCCAGGTGGTAAGAGAGCTACATTCAGGGGTCAGGGTGAACGTGGAGGACAGAGCCACCCATTCCTCCAAGCACCAGCCAGTCCTGGAATGTGTTGGTGGAATGCCGATCCCCAGATGCTCTGTGGGGAGATAAATCTGGGAAACACTCTGCATGTACATGAACATTTTAAAGGCTCTGAGAAGTTCTGTAGTAAAAGAATCTTTTTGCAAAACCTAGTGCTGCTGACATTTCCAGGATCCCTTTTTCACTTATTACTTATTAACATCCTCCTAGACTGCTGTTTGAGACATGGCAGGACAGTCTCCCTGCTCTGGGAGACCTGCCCAGTGACTCGAGAAAAATTCACCTGACTGTAGGTCAACACCGGTTTGAGAGGTTTTAAAAAGGTGTGTGCGTATGTGTGTGTGTGCGTGCGTGTGTGTGTGTGCCCCGGGGGGTGTGGCAGAGAAGGGCCCCCAGCAGGTGGCTGCTATTGAAGTTGGCCCTGTCTGCGTCCCTGCTGGCTTTGTGCTTCTGGAGAAGGCTTTTGTCCTGGCTTGAACATGCTGAACAGCAGCTACATCTGTCACGCCTGGGAAGCGGCAGTTTGCAGCGTGGGGGGCGAACAAGCAGTGAACAGACACCCCTGCTTGAGGCCCAGGCTGCTGCGAAGCCCTCCGTGTTGCAGGGAGGGGCTGGTGATCCCAGGACAGCTGCTTGCTAATCCTGGAAGTGGAGGGGAGCACGATTTAGCGCCCTTATCTCTGCATTCTCCTTGTCCGATGGGGGAGATTGTGTTGAACCTCGAGGTGGTAGCTGGGAAGAAGCAGGTGGGCAGGATATTTTCTCCCCTTCACCAACCACAAGGCATCTGGAGGGTGGACCAGGGTGGAAAGACACTTAAGCTCTCCATTACCCAGTGGGGTGGAGATGAAGCCATTTTGGCTAAAATTTAAGGAAGAATTCAGAATTGTGAGGTGGATTGAGTAAAGTTTGTGGTGTTTTAAGATTCGAGAGTCCCGGCTAGAACTGCTTTTTGACCGTTGGTGACAGGAGATGGGTATGAATGACTGGTTCCCCGATGGCTGGCTCCTTGAGAAAGGTCTGGGAGGCATTCCTGGGTTCTTCACCTGGAGCACGCCCAGGGAGTTCCCGAGGCTGGTGCAGACCTCAGTACCCTTCCTGTACAGCTTTGCTGGGAGGAAAAGGATTTCTGAGGAAATTGGCAGCTGGGAAAAAAAATGGGAGTAGGAATCAGTCACTCTTCCTGGGGAGTATACATGTCCACTGTGGGTAGACCTCTGTGTAATTAAGGCAGGCTCAGGATTTCCCTATCTGTTTCTATGGATGTATGTATTAATATATTTTTTTTATGCTGCTTTTCCTCTTTTGACCTCCTCCCAGAGGGGGAGGTGTTAGTCTGTCCTTTAGAACTAGGGTGAGGTGTCCCTTACCTCCTGACTCCTCTGGCCTTGTCTTGCCTTCCCTCAGTCACAGCCCCAGAGGCCCAGAGTCATTCAGATGGGGGAGGAGCAAACCCAGTCCTTCTTGTTAGTAGAGAAAAGGCAGATGCTGTCCCCCCCGTTCCCTGTGCACAGGAAGTCTGGGTGGGCCAGGCTTTGGTTTGGGAAACAGGAGCATTAGTGGCTGCCAACTGGGGTTGTGTTTGCAGACTCCCAGGCTCCAGTGTCTCCGGAGGGACCAGCCGCTCTGACCCCCGTGGACCTGCTCCGGTCCCCAGGGAGGGAGCCCTTGCCAGGAACCTCTGAGCTAACTGGAGGTGGGTGTTGGGTAAGGGTGGTGGAGGACTGGATTGTAGGAGAGAAGTAGGGGATGACTCCCTCCTTTCCCCATCAGCTGGGGATGCATCACCAGTGCTGGGAATACACTCAGGCCTCTTCTAGATAAATGGGTCATTCTGGAAATTCTTTCTTACCCCGGGGTGGGACTTTACTGGTTCAGAAGAATCTTTAGATGTCTTGGCCACCAGGGACCAAGCCATTGACCTGCTATATCCCCTCAAGGCTAAAGGGCAGGACAGTGTCTGAGTCCCCATTCCTGTGATCGCTCTCTGTTCTCCCTTCTGGTGTCGTCCCGTCTTCACCTGGTCAGACGTTGCAGCGGTCGTCTGGCGTATGATGGGCATGGGGGTGGGGGAGAGGGTGCCCCCGCACGCCTCGCCTTCCTCTCTCCCACAGGTCCTAGCCTTGCTGGGTCTCCACTCCTGTCACGGCCCTGCTTGCGGCTGCGGCACATCTGGACCTAGACAGGCTGTCCTGGTGTCCTGCATAATGAGGATCCCAGACTTCCCCTAGGTGATTCGCCACAGTTATTCCAAGGGAGGAGCGGGATTTCCCCCACCCCCAGACACTCCAGAGACTTCCTCCAGGCTCCTAGCTCCCGTTTCCGAGTCTCCATCTCTAAGCAGTCTGCTCTCCCGTTCCTCCCCCACCCCCACCCCCACCCCAAGGAGAAAGGCGGGAAGGAAGTCCTGCCAGAAGTTGTTTTTTGGTTTGTGAGGTAACGGTCTTTGGATTGAGAAACACACATAGCCTCCCCTTTAAGATCTGAGGCCAGAAGCACTAGACTCTGGTTTCCAGGGAAACCAGAGTGGGCAAGGCAGAGAAAGAGGGGGCTGGTTATAGGTATTGAAATCTGGGAGGGGCTCCCAGGCCCCCTGTGCTTTTCCGGGGAGTCTGCGTAGCCTACTCAGGGCCCTGGGTTGTAGCCCTCCCTCTCTCCCCAACCAGCAGGGGATCCTTGGCAAATATCTCAAACCCTCTGCCCCCTAGTTTCCATGTGCCTAAAATGAGGAGCACGCGGGCTCCACCTGGATTATAGATTTAAAGGTGACCTTATACACAGAAGGGCTTTGGAATATATACAAAGTAAACAAATTTTAAGGTTGTATTACATAACTAGGAAGAGTGAATCATGTCAAAGAATACAGTTACAGAAACCTTAGACCTCAGGGAGGCTAGGTGTATCTTAGATTTTACAGGACAGGAGACAGAGGAAAAGTGACTTGCCTACAGGTAGGTATTCAGCAGTTAATTGTAGAACTGGGACTAGAACCAGGTCACTCAGCTTTCTGGCATATCCTTCTATCCCTTGGCAAACTCCAGGGTATGTGCCCTTGGGATAGAGAGCCACGGCGTAGAGAAAACATGCCACAGAAAATCTGACAGCTTTGTATGCCATTAGGTGTCAATTATCCATGTCCTTGGGAGTAGGGGGAGGATAGTCGAGTAGGTAATCTTAAAAATTATTGAAATTGGACTTTTCAAAATATTATTGATTCTTTTCTTTTTCCTCTAGCAAATGTATCTCCTTAGTTCTCTTGGGTTTCTATAATGTTCTGTGTCCCAGAAACCTGCTGTGTGTTGGGGGACGCGGTGCTCCTGCTCACTGATTCAGTGTTTGCTGTGGTTAACCTACAAAGTGGATGGTCCACATGCAGACAGTTAGAGCTGCTTATACCAGTCCCTTTCTTTGGGAACACATTGATAGGATAGCCAGCTCCCCACCTTGCACCTGTGGGAAACTGGCCGGAGCATGCTGCAGCTACCACAGCATCTCTGCATTCTTTGGCTCCTGTCTAGAAACATGGTGTGCGCAGATGCAATGAATAGTAGGCTGTCAGAGCTGGAAAGCACATTAAGGATACTCTAAACTGGTCCCTTTAGTGTCCAGGGGCAGGTACCAAGGCCAGTGAGGGGCGAGGACTTGTCTGGGACTAGAGCGTCAGATCGTGATGGAACTGGTCTCGTGGAACAAGGACTTGGCGACCACAGAGGTCTGAGCACCAGCCTCACGTGTGTCCCATCTTGGCTGTGATTGCATGTCCCCAGGTCAGCCGGGCCTTTTGCAATTCTGCCCCGGAGAGGCCCCGGTGTTGGCCGAAACAGTTCCTCTTCTTTCCCTTGACCTCCCCCCCTCCCCAGCCCCCACGCCCAGCCACCTCTTTTTCCCTTGTGATCCCTACTGGCTGTTACTTCCTGCCCTCCTCCCCCACTTTTTGTTATGAAACACTTTAGATATGCAACCAACTTGAAAGAATTGTCTAGCGAACCGCCCATCTCCCCAGCCCACCTAGGTTCTACCATTCACATTTCACTCTGCTAGCTTTCTCATGTCTTTCTCCATCTTTCCCTCTCTCACCCATTTATCAACCTTCTTTCATGGGTGCATTTTATAGTAAGTTGCAGACATCAGTACACTTCACCCCCTCCACATTTCCATATATGTAGGTATTAATTAGAGTTTGGTATTTGTTCATCCATTTATTTTTTTTTATTTTTGGTGGTAAAATTTATGTAACAGTGAAATGCCCAAAATTTAAATATATCATTTGGTGAGTTTTGATAAATGCTTCCTTCTGTGAATTCCAAACCTCTGTCAAGATACAGAACAAACATGGGGCTCCTGGGTGGCTCTGTTGGTTAGGTGACCAACTCTTGATTTCGGCTTAGGTCCTGATCTCAGGGTCCTGGGATCGAGCCCGGCCCAGGATGGAGCAATCTTAAGTTGCTCTCTCCCTCTGCCCCTCCCCCACCTCTAAAAAAAAAGTTATAGAACAAACATTTAAAAATATTTAGTAAGTTCCCTCATGATCCTTCCTAAACAATCACAGTTTTGGTGTTTCTTCACTGTAGATTAGTTTTGCTTGTTGTGGAACATCGAAGAAATGAAATCATCAGTATGAACTTTTTTACGTAAGATTCATCCACATGGTTACCTCTATCAGTAGTTTGTTTCTTTTTATACTGAGTAGTACTCCATTGTATGGATATCAAATAATTTGCCTATCCAGTCTCCTGTTGATGGACATTTAGAGTGTTTCCAGTTTTGGGCTATGATGAATAAAGCTTATGAACATTTTTGCACAAGTCTTTTTTTGGACATAATGTTTATATTTCTCTTGGGTCAATACCTAGGAGTGGGATTGCTGGGTCAAAGAAGGCTGTTGTTGCTTCTTCTTGTGGACTCTGCCCTGCCCTCTCATTGTGTTCTGGACTCGATTGGGAGTAGTGGAAAGTGCCTTATTGCTCATCTAGGTTATTCTCTTAATCAGTGTAGGAATTCCCTGAGAGCCCATCTGACAGCCTCTGCTTGAATGTTTCCAAGGATGGGGAGCTTATTACCTTACAGGCCTCTACTCTTTTTTTTTTTTTTTTAAGAATTTATTTATTTATTTATTTATTTGAGAGCGAGCACAAGCAGGGCAGAGGGAGAAGCAGATTCCTCAATGAGTAGGGAGCCCGACACGGGGCTCTGATCCCAGGACCCCCGGGATCATGACCCGAGCCGAAGGCAGATGCTTAACCGACTGAGCCACACAGGTGCCCCTCAGGCCTCTACTCTTATGAGACAGCTCCTTTTTAATTTCTGCCTCTTCTGTGTGACAGCCCTATAGAATTTCGGGACCACTGCCCCATCTCGTCCCTCAGCCACTCCTTCAGGGTTTCTCTTCTTCAGGCTAATTGTCCAAGTCGATTGAACTGTTCCTCAGGTGATATGATTCTCAGACCTTTTATGTCCTGGTCCTCACCCTCTGGAAGTTTAATGCTCTCTTTCAAATGTGTTGCCCAGAGGTGAGCACTGGATTCTAGATGTGGTCTGTGAGGTACAGAATGTGGTTGGGTCTGAACTCCTGTCTTGATCTAGGTACCAGATCCACCCACTGGCTGAAGGTGATGTTCACTTCTTAGCAGTCACATGATGGCATTGGAGCCAGATGAGTGAATGTTTATAAAGAAATTCCACAAATCTCAGGTGGCATTGAGATAGTCCATCTGAAGTCATCTGGAGCCTCTTATTAATAGCATTCCTTGCCACCGTCCCATTTAGTCTTTGCCTCCACCTTCTGAGAAAGGTACTGCTAAAAAGAACTTAATAAGAACCGTTCGGTTTAAAACAGGGTTTGTCAACTTTGGCACTGTTGACATTTTGGACCAGGTAGTTCTTTGTTGCGGGGGATTGTCTTTTGCTTCCCAGGAATTAGCAACAGCCCCGGCTTGTCCCCATTTGCAATCCTGTCCATGCCGCCCACCCCTCCCCCGCAAGCTGCAGCAATCAAAAATATCTCCAGGTATTTTCAGGTGTCCCCTGAGGGGGAAAGTCATCTCAGGTTGAGCCCATTCTTAAGGCACAGAACTTAGCATTGAACAAAGTTTAAATAATAAAGCTCTTCCTGAAGGGTAACCAGTGTAATTCTTAAGTATTTGTATTTCCATATTACGTCCTTTGTGGAGGACAGTCCTTGCTTTTTGCAGTTCCAGTATGCATGGATTTTGCTTAGCACAGTTTAGCTGAAGAACACCAGTCCCCCGTACACCGCCGTGGTGTATTAACTCTGAGTAATGGCAGAGAGTCCAAACTTTGCTACGAGCTCCCCAGTCCACTGATCACTATGTACAGATGTTTTTTATGATCAGTGACCAATCACATCCCTTCTTTCAGAGTCGGTCAGTGGTGGTCACTTACTTCGTTGTTGGGTTCGCACCCAGAGAGGAAAGTGTGCAGTGTGTTGTCTCCTTGTCCCCAAGGGCTAAACTCACGTGACATTTTACAAACAACAACAACAACGGTGAAATTTTCACAAAGAATTGAAAAGTGGTAATGCTGGAAGTGAAATTGGAGCTGAGTGTAAGTGGAGTTAGAGAATTACTAGCTGATTGTGGGAACGTCAACATGGCCACTGTTCAAGACTCTACAGACAAAGCCAGAGGAACTCTGGGAGGCAAACTCATTGACATGAGTGATGGTGACGAAAGGATGAAGAAGTTCCAGAGGAAGTGACACGGGGGAAAAAAAACCTCACATCGAAGTCACCCTTGGAGGTATTTTGCAACACTGAAAGCACAAAGGATAAAATGTGAAGCTGACCCGGACTTCGAACAGAGTCGGGCAGGTTGCAGGGGTTACAGAAAAGGTGCTCTCTCTGTGGTGTGCGTCCAACAGCCAGAAGGCAGGTGCTGTCCCAACTACTGGTGATGTTTTTCACAATGAAATAGCACACTCATTCTCAGTGTCTAATATTTTTTTTATTATGGTGTACTTAAACACAAGTTTTACTATTTTGTCCATTTCTCTATTCATTTATAACTGACTGTAAGAGAGTTTTTAATGTTTTGACAAAAATTCCTAAAGGTCATGGAACAATCTTAATTTTTTCCATTGATGAGTAAGATTGCTTTGCACGATCATTTGTGTGGTTCTATATTACTGTGCAAAGCAAGTCTGTCTATATTTAGAGAAGTGTGGGTAAATACACATACACACACACAACACTTCTTTTGCTTTTTCTCGTTTTTTCAAAACATTTTACAAGAACAAGGTCAGACTGCATGTATCCATTTGCAGTTTGCTTTTTTGATGGAAGAGTATCTCTTTTGGAGAACTTCTGATCTCAGTATATCTAGACCCACCTCATTCTTTGTGATAATTGTATATTATTTTATGTATCAATATGGCTGTACCATAATTTATTTGACCACTTTTCTGTTAGTGGACATTTAGTTTCTCTCTAGTGGAGGTCTCTGGCAGATACCATCACTAGTCCCATTGAATGGTTGAAGACAGTGGAGATTAGAAAGGAAAGAACCAGAGCACCTGGCTGGCTCAGTCGAAAGAGCATGTGACTTTTCATCTCGGGGTTGTGAGTTCAAGCCCCACGTTGGGGGTAGAGGTTACTTAAAAATAAAATCCTTAAAAGAAAAAAAAAAAAAACAATAAAAAAGAAAGTGAAGTGACTGCGTACATTCAGGCAGCTACTGAGCTTAGAGCTGGCATTTGAACTCGGGGCTGTCCAGTTCTAGGTCCTTGCTTGTAACCACAGTGCTCTACAGCTTCTCCTCTTTTCTTGGAAGTCGCTTTTCCCAACCACAGCAGTGGCAACAGCAGAAAGTAATAGTTTCTTGAGCGCGGCACAACCCTAGTTGCAAATGCATTGTGATTCCTGTTACCTAGCCAACAGCCCTACGAGGCAGATGCTGTTCTTCCCTCTGTATTACACTGAAAGCCACTGAAGGAGGTTAGGAGACTCCCGGGGCTATGGCTCGTCGTGCGGGCACGGGCACTCCTCGGGCAGCCTGGCTTCGGAGCCTTTGCTCTCGCTCTTCACGGTGCACGGATCTGACTGGAGAAAGGTCTGTTTTATCATGTGCTATGGTAGATGCCTTTTTTGAACATAGGACTTCGTGTTGGCCCCTATTTTCACCTACTGTAATCTTTTAGAAATGTGTTACCTAGCACACTTCCAGCCTTGGGTCGCCTGCAAGTCTGATGAGCTTGCCGTCTAGTCTTTGTCTTCAGCCAGCCCATTGGTAGAACACTAGGCAAAGCCACAGATGGCATTTCTTAATTTGTCACTGGAGGTGTTCTCTGGGTTTAGTCAACAAGCAGGTATTTGTTGAGTGCAGCCATAATGCCACGATTGGGGCTGAGGGTTTGAAATCAAAGTTGAACAAGATCTAAGGGAACCTTGTGTGTCAACTATACCTCAAAAAAAAAAAAAAGGTTGAGAAGATATGGTCCCAGCCTCTAGGAGGCACACGGTCTATACACGATAGGGGGAAGAATGGTCTTGTAAATCACAGCGTGAGTGTGCAAGTAGGAGTTTAACAAGAGTCTTGTGAGAGCAGAGAGGAAGGAGGGGCTGACCTAGCCTGGGGGTCATTAGGGGGGCTGCACAGAGGGGATGACACGATGTTGGTGCTTGAGGGATGTGGACGTGGAGGCATGACTTGTTGGAGGACAGTGAAGGTCAGTGGAGCCCAAGCAGAGAGAATGCGTTGGGAGGTGAGGGCAAAGATAATGTGGGTGGGAGCCACGAGAGACCAGGCTAAGGAATTTGAGTTTTGTCCTGTTCGCCAGTGAACGTGTTTAAAGGGACCCTTATCCTGCTTGTAGTCGCTTTTCAGTTCCAGTACATCCATCGCGGGATGTACTGGAACAGAGGAAGGCTACCATCTAGAAGCCAATCAGAAGGCACCCAAGACAAAAGGGAACCAAGCAAGTGGCCGCAACACTGCAAGAGGGAAGATGGATTTTTTGGAGATCTTTCCAAAGACAAAATCAGATTGGTTCTGTGGGTGAGGGTGAGAGGGTGAAGATGACTACTTCAAGGTTTACCTCTGGGGGCCTGGCTAGATGTGATGTCATTGTCACTTACTGAGGCCAAGGAGCAAGTCCGAGGGGGCGTTGAGTTCGGTTCGATGCATGTTCTGCCTGCCCCGGATCCATTAAATAACACATTATTATTGGTCATTGATAACAGTCACAAATATGGCAGTGCTTTGTCATGTCACCCTTTCTTTCTTTGTCGTGCTGGAGGTCCGGCAAGGGACTGTCCATAGACTCTATAGAAGGTCAAGGCCTCTTGAATCTGGCAGTCCTTGGTCTGTAATCTAGTAACTGCTACAAAAGCTATTGAGCTTAGATGAGCCTGGCTTCTCAGGGAACCCAGGCTGGGCAGTGACAGGGCAAGTCATCATCTGTTCTAGGCTTTGCCAGGGACAGATGTGAAGTTAAGCAGTCCTTCTTAATTACCATTCTCTTTGCATATTGTGTCTTTCTCCTTGAATCTGTCTCTTTGACTAGTCTGTGAACTCCTTAAATCCCCAAGTGCTCAGTCTGGTGCCGGGCACCTGTCGGGTTCCCTGCTCAGCGGAGAATCTGCTTCTCCCTCTCTCTCCCTCTGCCTCTCCCCCTGCTGGTGCTGGGGGCCGGATGCTGCCGAAAAGCAGGACCCTGCCGTCTCCTCCTTCCCACGCCCCCTCTTGATTACCAACAGTGGTTCTGGAATCACACCCACAGGTTGTTTCTGCATCCTGGGATGTGAGTCTTTTAAGATTGCCGTCTTGTAACTCCGTCATCCTTGGGTGCTTGTAAGTTGGTTCTTGGTTCAGCTTCCATTTGAGGTTTCCCATCAGTGTGTGTAGATGTTTAGCTTGTTACAATCTGATGAACTTTCTCCTTCATAACAAGGATGGAACATACTGTAGATGAACATTCCCGCATTGTCCTTTCTGTAGCTTGGAGGCCCAGCCCCCACGAAGGGCCATCGCCCTCCCTGGTTTCTCTTATGGCTTTGCATGTAGGGTGCAGGCAGTCTCGAGTAGTTCTTGTGTTTCCACACGTCCTGCTCACTCTGTTTTATGAGCCCACGCCACTCTCGGGGTCTGTCCTGTCTTCAGTATCTAAGCTCATCAGGGCTCCCTGCCCTCTGGACCTAACCATCCGTGGCTGCCTCCTGCCTTCTTTTTTCAGGGATTATTGTGCTTTACGTGCTCAGAATCTACTTGAGAGAGACCAGATGTCATCTTGCAAAGTGCCTTCCCCTGTGGGATCTCTGCTACTACTGCTCCGTTGTGTCAACATCTAAATATTGGTTTTCTGCAGGTCTAGGCTAAACAACTGTTTTTGTCCCCTGGTTTTTTCTTCCCTCCTTTGAACTCTGAAAATGACAAGGTTACTTCCTCCCAATGCGGTATTCTTGTTGTTACTGTTTTTGCTAACTTACAGGTGTTTTGTTTTTCCTACGTAATTTACTAGACTTTGTTTCCTGGTTAGAACTGAGTTCAAGGAGCATTTCCCTTCTTTGCACGTCTGACTTTGTGACAGGTAAACTCTTTAGAAAGGCACGGCAAGAATTTATCAAGTGCCATGCTCTTCGCGGGGGAAAAAAAAAGCCTTGCATCTGTCTCTGTCAGATGTCCTCGTGTTCATGTTGGGTGACGTGAGCTCTGTCTTCCATCTGGACCATTTCTGCTAAGAAGTTCATATCTTCTACCGTCTATTCACTCCTAGGTGACTGCAAGAATTACTTACCTTCTGGTTCTTTTGCCTTTTCCCCACACTCTGCTGTCCTCCAGGTTTGGGCATGTGGGATGGTGGAGTTGTTGTCAGGGGTGGGTGTGTGTGTGTGTGTGTGTGTGTGTGTGTGTGTGTTGCCCTCTTGATTTGTAGGACCCTTCTCTTTTTGCACTTTTTCTCTCTGTCAACTCTCTCCAGCTCCCATTGGATCTGTTGATGAAGGCATACATGCCATGAATCTCATTCCACTAAATTGGAATGATGATGATGACATGGCATTTATCATTTTAATTAAGAATTTGAATTTGCTTTGTCACTTGTACAGAGTTAAGTTGTTGGAGGCTGCATGGGCCAGAAGCAGTGTTGCCGACCCCCTTCCATCTTAATTTCTTTCTTTCTTTTTTTCCTTTTTTTATTTAATATTTTTATTTATTTGAGAGAGAGAGAGAGAGTGCACCAGAGAGAGAGAGCACCAGCAGGGGGAGAGGCAGAGGGAGAGGGAGAAGCAGATTCTCCGCTGAGCAGGGAGCCCGACATGGGACTTGATCCCAGGACCCAGAGATCATGACCTGAGCTGAAGGCAGATGCTTAACCAACTGAACCACCCAGGTGCCCCTCTTTTTTTTTTTTTTTAAGATTTATTCACTTATTTGAGAGAGAGAGTATGTGTGTGTTTATACACACCACCTGTGAACCAGGGGAGGGGCAGAGGGAGAGAATCTCAAGCGGAGTCTGCCGAGGGCAGAACCCACCACATGGGACTCATCTCACGACCCTGAGATCACTATCTGAGCCAAAGTCAAGAGTCAGACTCTCAACCAGCTGAGCCACCCAGGCGCCCTGATTTTAATTTCTTTTGATAATTTGTCCATCTCGGGATTCTTTAAAGTCATACCTAGATACCACAAAGAACATGGCATGTTTTCTTTCTGCCACTTTAAGATTTTGTCTTAAATCCAGCTGGGAGAGTTGAGTGTGTTTCCTCTCTACCTCTGTCTCCCTTGTGTCCTGGGGAAAGATGCCGTGTACCCTGGTGTAAGCCACGGGCTGATTTGCTGTTCTGATGCGCAGCCTGCCATTCAATCAGTAAGTGTACGTTAGGTCTCTTCTGCACTAAGCTCTGTGCGGGGCCAGACAGATGCAGAGATAAATGGGGGCAGATCTGTGAACCGGGCAGGGAGGGGAGCCAGGGCAACAATAAACTAATAGGAGCAGCTCAGGGGTTGTTTGTCAAAGCCTCGTTTGTAGTGAAGAAAAGAACCTGGAACTTAAGAGTGTGAACTGGGTCTGCACCTTGGCACGGGCAGTGACTGACCACGTGTCCTTGGGCAGGTTGCTTCATCGGGCCTCGGTTCCACGCCTGTGAATGGAGTCAGCAATGGACCCTCATCCACAGGGCTATTAGGAGGCTTAAGTATAACGTATTTTCTAAATATAAAGTGCACCTGACACATGGTTGGTGTGGTATACATGAAAATTCCTCTTTCTCTTTCAAAGTCCTCATCATCTGCTGGCAGAAAGAGAAATATCTGTGTCTCCGTCTTTCAGTTTCCTACGTAAGACCCCAGAGTACTTGACATCCCCACGGTGCGCAGTATTCCTTTCCATATAAGTCAGAAGTGGTTAGCACTGGTGGTTTGGGGCCCCGGCCTGCTCTTCATTATATTTTGGTTATATTCTCCAGGAAGATATGAGGCCTTTCCATCAGCTGGGTAGCCCTCATACTTAGAGTAACACCAGGTTCTTCTTCCTCCTGTGGCCAGGGTGGGATCCCGTCTCTGTTTCCCTCCCTCGGTAGCAGGAAGGTCGGCTTGCTTTGGGGCACATTCAGCTGTGTCACTGTCTCAGGTCAGGGGCCAAGTAAGAACTGGAGCATACTGCATCTTAGAATCTAAACCCCTCGGCTTAATTTTTAAGAAGAAATACATGCAGATGGTAAGATCCCAATAGTACAGGAAGATATCAAGTGGAAATGAAAAGCGGGGAAAACAGGAAAAACACAAATTTGTCTCTAGAACCTACTCCCTGCTGTTCAACACTCAACATTTTTTGGGGGCTAAATTCATCCAGAAAAATTGCAAGCATCTACAAGCCCATATACCTTCTCCTCTGCCTTAAGACACAAAACCACCCAAATAGTATTATATTTTCTATTCTGTTCAGTACTTTTTTTTATTTTTCAAAATTTAGAAAACACCTATATTACCTATATTACCACCATTTACAGTTAACCATTAATTAACCTTTTGGTGTGTTTGCTTCTTGCCTTTAGGAATAGACTTTAAAAGTTACTTAAGTATTGCCAATGAAGGTCAGCTAAACAAACTAGGCTGGTGATGATAAAGCCGAAGTGTCATCCTGTGCTTTGTTTGCTCTCCCGTTGATGAGCAGCCTCTTTTCACCACAGCCCTGCCTGTCCCCTGCACGGCCCCAGTGCCAAATCCTCTGCCGTTTATCCGACTCCTCCAAAGTGGTGGACATAGGTTGTTACCAGCTTGGGGCCATTAAAATGCTTTAGGAACATATTTGTAGGATGATTTCCTAGCTGGGCAGTGACTTTGTGCAAGGTCTGAACATTCACAATTTTGATAGATATGGCCAAATTCCTCAAACAATGTACTCGTTGATATCCCTCCCGAGCGTATGTGAGAGCGCTCTTTCCTCTCAAGTCTTGGCAGAAACCCAAGAGTTTTATTTTGTTTTGTTTTTGGTCAAACATTAAAACATTTTTGCCATTCTGGTGAAATTACTATCGTTGTTTTTATAAGCATTTCACTCTTAATGAGTTGCATCAAGAATCGTTTGGCCATCTGTGTTCCTTTCTCTTTGAACTGCCTGTTCTTATTCTTTGGCCAGTTTATATTGGATTGTTAATCTTTTACAATTGATTTGCCAGAGTTAAGTTAGCCTTTTATCCATTATGTGTTGCAAATATTTTTTTTTAAATTGTCATTTATGGTGTGGCTTTTAAGCTTCTTGCCTTTTTGTTGAACCTTGGTCCTTTGTGGCTGCCCCAGGAAGGTCCTGGAGAGAGACGGTGGGAACCACAGGAAGGTCCAGGAGCCTTCTGGGCAGTGTGGCGTGCTTGTCTCAAGTCTTTTAGTACTGGATTCCCCATTGTAAGTTTTAGCTTTGTTCCGGGGATTTTTCCCCGTCACAATAACGAAAGCTGGTAGCAAATAGAGAACCACTTTTACCTCCAGCCAAATATTTGGGAATGTGTGCACCAGCCGGGGACCCCAGTGCGGTACATCTGTGTATCTTTTACTTTACTGTAACCTTCTTTTACTTTTACTTCAGTAACCTACAAACTCAGCTGTTGGATTTCTGCTTAGATCATTTTCTAGGGGAGGACTATCAGTAGCTCCTCACTGAGCTTTGCAGAAGTTCTAGAAGGGGGCATACTCCCTCCCACCCTACCCCCCCCCCCCATAGGTGGAGAGGAAAATCATTTCAACCAAGACTTATCTGTCCTGTCCTCTCTTTTGTTCCTGAGCTGGGCTAGATGTAAGCAGACAAGTGACCATGTCTCCAGGCTGTAAGCAGCTCTCTGTAATTTGGGGGGCTGAGGGAGAGTCTCCCTCACCACCATTGCTGGTTTCTAGCAGCACCCTAGTTAGTTCTTTACACACAGATCACAAGATATAATTAAAAAAAATTTTTTTTTTTACTTTTTCATTATGTCCCTCCTACATTCATATGGAAGTTCCATGGGGCACAGGCCTTATTGCCTATGTTGTCTGTTCTATCCCAGCCCTCTCCAAAACAACGTGTGGCGTGTGCTGGGTCCTCCAGATGTCCGCTGAGTGATGGCAGTCGGTGGGGGTGAGCCCATGTGCCATAGGCTGTGCCTGCTCTGTGTCTCCCTGTTTCCCTCCCTGGCTCCATTTCCAGGGATGGGGGCTTTGAAGGGCCCAGCCAGAGATCAAATGATGTAAGGACAGTGTGTCCTGGTCCGGTGTCCTCGGGGCCTTCTCACATCTCCCTTTTTCGCTAGCACAGGGCCGTGGGGTCCAGTTCCCCAGCTCCAGGCTGAAAAGAGAGGTGAATGAGCTGACGCAGAGGCCTGCTAGCTGAGGAGCTGGAGGGCTAAGTCAGGGCGGAGTGGAGCTGGAGAGGACAGAGGATGATAGACCAGGTTGTGCTATAGTGCTCAGTATTTGCTCACAACCCCCCTCCCCGCCCGACAGCAGCCTGCACCTGCCGGCGTGAGCTGCCTTCCTGCTCCAGACTCCAAGACGGCAGCCCCCTGCCATGCACTTGGGGTGTCTGAGCTGCCTGGCAGAGAAGCCCCGAGCCTCTGCTTCCCTCTGCTTCCCTCTGCTTCCCTCTGCTTCCCTCTGCTTCCCTCTGCTTCCC